>NC_056745.1:643978869-644311369 GCF_019279795.1 Protopterus annectens
CAAAAAGATGCAATTAATGTCTATGCATGGTCATTTTTTAAATTATGCAGCTGTTACTGTACTTTTGCCTGTACTTCCTCATTGTGCTTTGTCACATCAGTAGGGCTTTTCAGAAAATTGATATTAGGTACAAAAGAACTAGGCTACTCTTGAAACTCTGCAGCAGCGTTTTGCTTGTTTGTGTCTTTTGGCTTTTCCCGGGTAGGGGTCGCCACAGCGGAACTCCGGTCCGCTAATGATTGGTAGTTGATTTTTACATGTTGAGTTACCAGCCCTGACACACAACCTTCAACGAAGGTACACCCATTCACGCATATCTCCATGCAGAAGATGCTCTAGCTGAGAGTCAAACTGGACAGCGTCTTACTGTGAGGCGACAACGCTACTGCAGCACCACCACCGCGGGTTAAACTCTGCAGCAGCGTGCACTAGTGAAACACGTGGCACCCTCAAACAGAATGCATGAACTCCAGCTTTGATGTAATGGACAGCACACTCTATATTATATAAAAAATACACTTGCAGAAAAAAAAACATTGCTTAGTTTGATGATGAGTAACCAGCACAAAAAAAATGGCAGTAATACTTTCAAATCAGCAAAAGCCAGTTGCATGGGAAGTGGGAAAATAGAAGGCAGCATGCACACGCATATACACACGCCGATTTGTGAGTTAAAGATGCCAGCATTTGACACAAAACAGAACCGAGTAGCAGTGGTAACAAATAACCATCCCATCAATATAACCCAGCAGCAGCTGCAATAAATACAAAAGAAATAGGCTAAGCAAGAAACTCGGCAGCAGCATTCAATAGTGAAGCACGGGGCACCCTCACAAACAAAAAGCATAAACTCTAAGAATGTGCACTGAAAAACTCGGGAGCACAAAATATCAGGACTAGGAATGCATAGAACTAAAGGGCTCTGTGTAGAATTAAATTTTGCTTTCACTTGGAAGACTTACCTTATCAACGAAGTAACAAAAAGCTGGAGAAGATGCAGGCAATGCAAACTTTCCTCAAATCCCTCAGATAAATGCAGTCGACAGGGTACACTTACACAGAAAAGGAGTTCCACACAGCATATACAGTACAGTTGTGTACTCTTACCATAAATGTAGATGTTCGAGTGTGTTCACTGTTGCAGTCATCACTGTAGGGTTCTTCCTGCCAGCAGCAGCCCCCAATTGGCCAGAATCCCAAAGTCTGGATCGGGCGCCAGCTGAGGTCGCATTTATCCTGACGTCGATGCGCCGGAAAGTATAAAGACCTCAGCTGATGCCATTTCCCCAGTTTTTCTTGCCCCAGATGTCAGGTGCCCAGAAAGAAAAGGCTAAAAAAGAAACCATGCCCAAAACCTCAGCAGCCAAAATACCTCATAATAGACAATACTCAAGGGAAAAAACAAAAGAGAGGATAGGAGGGAGGGTAACCCAGACTGCAACAGCGAACACACTCGAACATCTACATTTATGGTAAGAGTACACAACTGTACTTTGTCCTTCGTGGTTCACTGTTGCAGTCATCACTGTAGGGTTGAGTCCCAAAGCTAAGAAAGGGTGGCTGGAGGAGAAACAGAGGGAGCAGTCACAAAACCTTGCAAAACCGCAGAAGCAAAACCTGCCCTGGATTTAGAATAGAGAGGGAGGTTGTAATGCTTAGAAAAAGTATGTACAGAACTCCAAGTAGCAGCTTCCAAAATATCCTTGGTAGGAACCCCACAAAGAAAAGCCACTGAAGTAGCAGTAGCCCGGGTGGAATGAGTCCTAACATTAACAAGAACCGGATTGCCATGATAAGAGTAACAGAACTTGATGCAATGGGCAATCCACTTGGAAATGGTTTGCTTAGTGATTGCTTTCCCCTGAACAGTAGGAGCATAAGCGACAAACAACTGATCAGATTTCCGGAATACCTTGGTCCTGTCCAGGTATAGACGAAGCTGTCTGTGCACGTCTAGAGAGTGCAAAAGACTTTCTTCCTCACTTTGAGGATTAGGATAAAAGGTAGGCAAATGAATAGACTGATTCAAGGCCACTGCCAAAACCACCTTGGGCATAAATGTGGGATTAGTCCATAGAGATACCCTGTCCTGATGAAAAATAAGGAAGGGTTCCACAGCCATGAGTGCTTGCAATTCCGAAATTCCTCTAGCAGAGGTAATAGCTAAAAGAAAAGCAGTTTTCCAAGACAAAAATTTTAAATCCGTGGAAGCTGCAGGTTCAAAAGGAGACAAAGTTAATTTCTCCAAAACATAGTTAAGATCCCAAGTGGGAACAGGAGCCCTTATAGGGGGCCGAATACTCTTAGCCCCTCTAAGAAATTGTTTAAGTAATGGATGAGAAAAAATTGGAGGATCCGTATCGTAATGTGCAGAAATAGCAGAAGCATGAAGCTTAACAGATGAAAAAGATAGGCCCATATGTAATAACTCTGTCAGATACTGTAAAATCAGAGGAATGTTCGGAACAGAAGAATCACCACCCTGGACTTGACTCCAGGAGCAAAATCTTTTCCATTTTCCCGCATAAGATTTTCTAGTGCTGGGCCATCTAGCTTCAAGAATTACATCCAATACCTGTTTGGAAAGGGCAGAGGTGTTTACAGACCCTGGATCCGCCAGGCAGCTAGATGCAGAGTCTCGACATGACTGTGCAGTATCCGGCCGTCCCGTTGAGACAGTAGATGAGGGATTTGAGGCAGAATCCAGGGAGGCTCCTGAACCAAGTTCATCAGAGTGGAATACCAGAATTGCCGAGGCCAATTGGAAGCCAGTAGAATCATGTGCGATCTGTCCTATTTTATCTTCAGAAGTACCCGAGGTAGAAGAGGAAAGGGAGGAAAAGCATATACTGAGAGGTGTTTCCAACTGAATGAGAGGGCATCCACTTTCCATGCTAGTTTGTGGTAGGTCCTTGTGCAGAATGTTGGAAGTTGATGATTCTGAGGGGATGCAAAGAGATCTATGTCCGGACATCCCCAAGCCTTTATAATTATCCTGAATATCCGAACATCCAACATCCATTCGTGTGGATCTGAAATGTGTCTGCTCAATGCGTCTGCCAGAGTGTTGTCTTTCCCTGGCAGGAATTGTGCCTGTAAGTTAACACTGCAGGTCAGAGCAGTGTACCAGAGATTCATGGCTAATCTTCACAGGGGGTAAGAGTGAGTGCCCCCCTGCTTGTTGATGTACCACATCACTGTAGTGTTGTCTGTCCGTATCAACAATTGTCCTGGCAGAAGAAGGTTCCTGAAGGCAATCAGGGCATTCTGTACAGCTATCATCTCCTTCAAATTTATGTGCAGGTGCGTTTGCTCCTTCGTCCAAATACCCTGAAGACATCTCCCGTGCATGTGGGCTCCCCATGCATAATCTGAAGCATCCATTGTCAGAACTTGGTTGGTCGGCGGAGGACAAAAAGGCTTCCCCTTGTTCTGTAGACAGGCTTCGGCCCACCAAAGAAACTCTCGCTGGAGACAAGGCAAAATCATGACCACTGTTTCCAAACTGTGGTAATGCTGAGACCAGACACTCTTGAGGTACCACTGCAGTTTCCTCATATGCAGCCTTGCATATGGTATTAGCAGAATGCAGGAGGCCATGTAACCCAAAGCCTGCAGAATTTTTCTTGCAGTCAGCTGTTTCATTGAAGCCAGGTGTCAGAAAAAAGAAGCCAGTTGCACTTTTCTGTCTGGTGTCAAGGAAGCCATCTGGGTCGAAGTACTCAGAAGAGCACCCAGGAAAGTAAGCTGTTGTGTGGGTACCAGATTTGATTTCTTTAGATTCACTGTGAAACCGAGGCACTGAAGAAGATGCTGCACAAAGGCTAGATGCCGAAGTAGAGTGTCTTTGTCATCCGCTTGAAGAAGACAGTCGTCCAGATAAGGGTAAATTTGAATCCCCTTCTGTCTGCAAAACGCCATTACTGGTGCCAGGCACTTCGTAAAGACCCTGGGCACAGTAGATAAGCCAAAGGGCAGCACAGAGAACTGGTAATGTTTCGAGCCTGCTTTGAAATGCAGATACCTTCTGCACTCTTGCCTTATAGGAATATGCAGGTAAGCTTCTTTTAAGTCCAAAGTCACCATCCAAGCATTCTTGTTCAACATAGGCAGCAGCTGCTGCAGAGAGAGCATCTTGAATTTTGGTAAATCTAGGAAGGTGTTTAGTACAGAGTGGTCCAGGATTGGTCTCCACGAATTTTCCTTCCTGGGAACCAGGAAAAGTCTGGAATAAAAACCTTGCCCTATTTCTAAATTTGGCACCAATTCTATGGCCCTCATAGCTAGGAGGGACTGAACCTTCCATTGTGCCTCTGCCCACTGATGATTTGGCAGGTCTGGCCAACCATTAGGTTTTGGCAAGTTGTGGAAATGAAATCTGTAACCTCTTGAGACTATGTCCAGAACCCATTTGTCCCAGGTTATGTGGTTCCAATTTTGATAAAAAAGAGAAATCCTTCCCCCCCAAACGAGCTTCCAGGAGAGGAGCCCCTGGAACCAGAAAGAGAGAGTCATAAAGACTGTTTGCGGTAGGGTTGAGACTTATCATCACCTCCCTTGGGAGAGGGGGCACTCCACTGCCTATTCCTAAAATGGGACTGTGACTGTCCCCTACCTCTGGAATGCCTGAATCTGCCTCTCTGAGACCTGTCCGAGCCCGGAAAGGACCAAGGTTTAGTTGGCCAGTGTCTGCTAAATCTAGGAGGTTGCACCTGTAGAAAATCCTTAACTGTCTGCATAGATTTGGCTTTGTCTTCCATTTTCTTCAATACCTCTTCAGCTTTGGATCCAAACAGAACATCGTGCTGCAAAGGGGCATCCAAAAGTTTGGCTTTAATCTGATCCGGCAAGCTTTGATCCCTTAACCAAGCATGTCGTCTAATAACAGTGCCAGTTGTTGCAGCCCTACAAGAAGCTTCCAAAGAATCAAAACCACAATGCAGGGTATGTTTACCCACTTGTTCAATAGCATGCAATAAATCCTGTAACTCCTGATTATCCGCACCAATAGACACAGCTGACATCTTTTGTTGAAATACAGACAAAAGGTACTGCTGATACTTCAGCATATGAAATTGACAGTTCAAAGCCCTAATAGACAATGTAGCAGAAGTATAAACCTTTTTACCCCATCTCTCCAAAGCTCTGGACTCTCAGTCAAAGGGAATAGGATTTTTAGCAGAGGCTGCTTTAACACCCTTAGGACCCTGAGAAATTGTTTCCGGATCAGGCGAAAGATTTTTAAAAAGAAATTTATGAGAATCTGGAACCCTATAATACCTATCCGGTTTGGCCGGAGTAGGGGGAAAAGAATCAGGAGAGAGAAGCTTCCGAAAAAACATCATCAACAATGTCCAATACAGGGGGAATAGCCAGAGGCTTATGCTGTGGGAGAAGAAGAAAATCCCTAAGCCTTTTCTTGGATTCAGAGAATTCCTGCCCTTCCCAGTGAAAATGCACCCTCATATCATGCAAAGTTTCACCAAAAGAATAATCCTCAGGAGGAGAGGCAGGAGGAAAAGAATCTTCAGCATCAGAATCCTCATAAAGAGGAAAAGAATAATCCTGCTCAAGGGAGGAAGCAGAAGAAACAGAAATTTGGTCTGAAGAATCATAATCGGACTGTAATCTAGGCTTCTTGTCAGGAGGGGGATGAGAACCCCTGATCATAGTTAAGAGATCTTCAGCCATCCTAAGCATCTGCCTCTGAGGCTAGGACCCTGATCAAAAGGTGCCTGTGCTAGCCACTTCACTTTAGCTGGAGCCTTAGACTTTGATTTAGCATGTAAACCCGAATCCACATTTACAGGAAGCTGTGAAGGCCTGAGAACTCCCTCAGAAGCCGGTACCTGCCTACCGGCTCCAGACCCAACTGAGGGAGCAGTATCCGAAGGTCCAGTCCCTGGCAATTCTGAAGACCCCATCAGCTCCACACCAGAGTTGGTACAGGCAATTGGTTCAAAACAGGTGGATGACAGGGGCTGCAAAGGCACCTCACTGACGACCGACGAACCAGCAACTGGCAATAACTGAGTAACATCCTTTGCTGTGGACCTCGGAGGCCTGTTTGCATCCCTGCGCCTCTTACACATCCCAGAAGCCGGAGAAGAATCTGAAGACATGTTATAATTAAACCTTTTTCCAAAATAGTAAAAGGCAAAGTTATATCTATGCCTAATAGTACGCTGATTAAATCTAGCACAAAACACACAATTAGCAACGTCATGGTCAGGACCCAGGCAGGGAATACAGTAAGAGTGAAAATCCCTATGAGGTATTTGCTTCCCACAAGAAATACAATTATTAACTTTTTCTGACATCTGACTGGAGCAAGAAAAAGACCTCCCCAACGGGGTACTTATCTGTAAAAAACGAAAATCCTGGGGTTAGATCCAAAAACAAACAGGAACAAGATGATCGGCATCAGAGAACTGCAAAGGGCACCATGCGGCAAGAAAGACTGGGGAAATGGCGTCAGCTGAAGTCTTTATACCTTCCGGCGCATTGACGTCAGGATAAATGCGACCTTAGCTGGCGCCCGATCCAGACTTTGGGATTCTGGCCGATCGGGGGCTGCTGCTGGCAGGAAGAACCCTACAGTGATGACTGCAACAGTGAACCACGAAGAACATCTGGTTTTATTAGGTTAAGAGTGGGATGGGCAAGGCAGCTCTGACATCACAATTTGGGAGGTTCACTGGCTCTTCTATAGAGCATGCAAATCAGGCAGCACTTGCATCACTTTGGAGGAAGAAATGTCCAGTAACTACAGCAAGAGCTCTGGCAGATGTGACATCATCATTTAAGAAGTTTTGCAACTTGTTTTGCAAAGTGAAAGTAAAACAGAACGGGAAGGTAGGAAGCCTGAGAGGTAAAACAGTTGACTGCATTACTTTTTAAAGCTGCAGTGATGATTTTTTTGTGGCTATATCAAACAATGGGGACTAAAAGAGACAGCAGGTTGAGCAATCTGCTTTAATATCCCGTTGTTGTCCTTTAAAGAGAATCGAGGCACATCTGTTAGCAATAAAAAACAAGGACGCTGGGTAATGCACTCCTTAACATGCAGTAACAGTAAATTTTGTTATTGGAGATGAGGGATTTAAAGAACAATTTGGAGGTTAGAGAGACTAAGTGACTGATCAAATTTCAGGGGATGGGGGGATTAAAGAACAAATTGAAGGTTAGAGAGACTAAGTGACAGATCAAATTTGAAGCAGATATCTGGACTGGCTTGGACTTAATGATACACTAAGCACTAAATGTTTTTCTTTTTTTCTTTTCTTTTTTATTAATTAAAAGGATATAGACAAACAGAAACAATTTTACATAAAAAATTAAAATCTTTACAATCTTTTTATGCTTTGACTTTTTAGATCATTTAAAAAACATTGTTCTAGTATTTGACTTCCACTTTGAAATTATAACTTGAATATCATCATTATTTAAACTAGTTGGTGTGTACCATGAACTGGTATAATTAAGTATTCTGAAGAAGTCCTGTATTTCAAGTGAGGATCAACGTGCTCAATAAAATACTTTTACTTTGTACATCAATAAGTGGTTTCTTTTTTTAGTCTGTTATTCAGTCTAACTAAAATGGCTGAAATTTAAAAGAATATATTATGCAGAGCTTATATAGAGCAGAAGTAGCTCTTTGTAGCAAAGCAGTGTTAGAGAACAAATTCATAAGCTGTCTAACTGAAGAAATGCTGCAAACCATCATTACAATGTACCTACAACTTTAGCAGCACATTAAATTTCATGATCCCACACTAACTGAAAATAGTAAAAGCCATGTGCTCCAAACCTAGCATCAGAAACACACACACACACACACACACACACACACACACACACACACACACACACACACACACACACACATTTCAGAGAAATTTGTCAGCTAGTGCATCTGCATCTCCAGCTTTCACAGTATAACAGCCAGTAAGGCAGCCTTAGAGTGGTGCAGTAGCACAATAAAATGGTAAAACAGTACTGTTCCATTCAGTTTATATCACTTTGTGCCATACCTCTTAACTGAATAAAACAGTACTGTTCCATTCAGTTTATATCACTTTGTGCCATACCTCTTAACTGAATAAAACAGTACTGTTCCATTCAGTTTATATCACTTTGTGCTATACCTCTTAACTGTCCTGATTTTCACAGAATGCCCAAAATTCAGTAAATAATGACACACATTTGAGTTTCAGATTTCAAATCCTTCAGAACATAAAAAGACAAAATGTTTTCTTCTAGCAGATTTCTAAGTTTAGAAAGCAATATTTAAAATGTGTCCCTATTTTTATGCCTTTGTCCTGCATTGGTTTTGGCTTTATCCAGGTTTCTTGTACTAAGAGGTTAAGAGGTATGAATTGTGCACATATGGTTGAGTGGGAACATAAAATAGTTACAAATAATAAAACAGGTGACTAGAGGGCAAGTGCTCTGAAGGTTAAAACACAATAAAGATAAAATAGAAAGTAGCACCAGAGCACTCCAAGGTGACCAGAGCACATACAAAATCCAAGGTCGATGTTGCAGCAAAATCCAACCACAGAAAAAAAGTATAATCCAAAAGTTTATCAGTCGCACATAAAACAATTCAGGTTAGCGCTTTCACCCCCACGGGCTTCTTCAGACCTTTTATACTTCACAACAGACACTACCAAATTTAAAGGAAATCCTTCATGACATCATTAATTCGTTGATTGCTGTTGTTAATTGTTAGTTAAAAGCAACACTACATAACAGATTAACCTGGAGGCATTCATATAAAAAGAATCAAAATATATATGTATAATAGGAATCAATTTCTAATATAAGAAATAAACATGAAATATATATAAAATATATATAAAAATATATATAAAAAATACTGTACATAAAACATTATAATTTAAAAACATTATATTAGAAACATATGCAATTTGTAGTATAACATACATTCTATCTAAATAAAGTCACTATTAAAAAAGTTTTCATCTGGCAATAAGACTTCTATTTTTCAAGGTCGGTTTAATAGGGACCCTGTCATTAAGTCCGGGTCTCTGATCTGCCCTTAACATAATAATCCATCTAGCTTCTATTCTTTCTGTATAGTTCCTGACATCCCCACCCCTGGAGTTGGGAGTGTTGATTTGTAATACCTGAAATTTAAAGTTATATGTATCATCTGTGTTCATTACATGTTTCGATAAAGCATTATGAGGGGATCTTATACGTATACTATACAAGTGTTCTCGTATCCTTTCACGTAGGCGTCTATCAGTTTTCCCTACATAGAATGCATTGCATGCCATCTACCTAGCTAAATAGAGCACATGTTGTGTGTCACAATTAGCTGTGATATTAAAATGAAATTGTCTCAGTGTAATGGGTTGTACAAAACAAGTAGCATCAGACACAAATTGACAATAATTACATTTGTGACAAGGTCTAGTGCACTGTGTTGTGTTGACTTCTTCAGATGTAACTGAACCTCTAGGATAGCAGAGTAGCCTATGCAGATTGGACTTATTTCTGTATACAGACTCAGATCTTTCTCCTACTATCTCCTTTAACCTAGGGTCTGTTGTTAGGACTCCCCAGTTTCTAAAAAAGATTTCTTTCACATAACTGACATCTTGTGTGTAATTCAGATAAACTCTAACTATAGGTTTATTAGTTGTCAGAGTACTATCTCGAGGTATCTCTAGGGTTCCTCTCGAGTCTAAAGAACCTGAGAAATATGGTTGTGCAGTCTGAGCTCTCAGCAGATGTATCCCTTCAATACCTAGATTTATCTCATCTAGTGTATAACATCTAGAGGCTAGCCTCCCACGTAACTGACATAACTCATTTTCAAACCCTTCATCTGTGGGATTCAGTCGTGATGCTCGTATAGCTTGTCCTCTCACTATGTTATACAAAATAATTACAGATGAAAATGCTTACAGAATTCTTGGTTTGGATGTTTTCAGCAATGTGCCCAGTTAGAGGATTTTTAAAACCATTGCTCCCACTTGACCACTAGATGACACTATGCACTAAGCAACAGTTAACTGGCTACTGTTCTTCACCAGGCAGCTCACAAAAATTGAGTGGCAATAGGCTCCAATAACTGTATCCACTTAAAGTAAAGCCTGAGGCTATTTGCTGTCTGCTACTTTGTTTTTACATTAAATAGTCTATATTACAACTGATTAAATGTGCATCACTGAGATACAATTATTGAAATAAATTATCACTCAAAGGCATACTATATGTCATGTCAATTGACTTGAAGGTGGGAAAAAAATCATTGCATTTCACGAGATGTAGTTTAATAGGACAAATCTACAAGAAAATTTACTAAATACAGTGTAAATCTATGATACATACCCTAGGGCCATTGCAACAGAAATAGCTTTTTTTTGAGCACATAAATAAAAGAAACAGTCCATGAAAACAAGGCAAAGTCCTGTTTATTAAATGAGCAAATCTCATACATACATCTTTATAGATAACTGCATAAAAAGTTGTGCTATAATCAAATGGTGAATAGATTACTCAGAGAATTAAAATATCACTCACTTACTGGCAGTGGATGAAAACTGCATGATTTGTTTCATAATATTTGTGAAGCTTTATGTCTTAAATACCCTTCCCGATTCATCCTTGAACAATAGCCATCTTGTAGCTATGCTCTTCAGCCATCACAGACCAGCTGTGCATTTCTATGGGTAGAACAGACTCCTTGACTGTGCATTTGCTCTGATTTGGCACCTAAAATTGCATATTTGGTCATCCCTCCTCATCTCTGAAAAGTTCTGGTTATTAATTAAGCCTTCCAGATGACTTTCTAGATTATTGCCCATAAGTTTGCAGATGACATCCTTGTCTATTTCCTAGTTTTTATGCAGTAGTTGGGCCAGACTATTTGGAAGACTGATGTGTTGGCCATGACGCATCCGAGGTAGCCTTTTGTCATGCCTTGCTTCACATGGTTAGGTATGCATGAATTGTTTTAGGAAACCACACTCATAGCTCAATATAAAACATTTTGGAAATATACCTGGAACCTGCAAAGGTAAGCAGTTAACTACCACCATAGTAATAATGCACATAATTCAAATAAAGCCCTGTTCCATATTGTATAACAGTAAGTTCCCTGTAGGCATAATTGTGGCTCTAGGAAATAAAGAAAGGAAAATACACACACAAAAACAGACACCCATATATATGCAGACAGACACACACAAACACACATGTGCGTGCATACACCTATATACATACATACAAGCACATGCATGGAGTCTCACTCAAACACACCCAAAGGCACACACATACACAGAAAAAGCAAAACCACTGGTAGCTAGGTGGGTAAAAGAAAGCTTTTAGGTAAGGCTGGTATAACTTCAGAGGTATTGCCTTTGTACTTTGCTCTCATAGTTTAACAATTTAAAATTAGGAGCATAAATTTATTTATTTGTCTTTTGTTGACCCGGTTAGTCCAACTGGGCTGGGGGCCCATTTTCAGTGGAGACCCAAGGGGAAAAACACCACACAAAAGATAAAATAACAATAACAAAGTTATATCACAAGTAAATATGAATATGAAATGCATAACTACATACTACATAAAATTCATGCAATAATGAAAATTAACAAAGTATAAAATACAGCAAAAAGTACAGCTGAAAAATAATAGCGGTAGAAACATGGAGTAAAATATGTGGAATTTACAATACAGCATACAGAATAAAAGAGATTAACAGAAAAAATATATAGGCTCCAAAAATCTATTTAATGACTAAACCAAGTTGGTAGAGAAGAAGCAGACATATCAGATAGCAGAGAGGTGAGGAGGAATGTTTAGGAGAGTCAAGAGAGTGAAAGAAAATAGTTATGAGAAGGGGGGGGGGGTTTGGAAAGTATAGTAGCTATGGAAGAGAAAAGAAGAGATTTATGTATAGTATTGCTCAGCAGCATAGCTAAGGTACCATAGTACTAGTTATTATAAAGTAACATTAAAGTAAGGAGAGGAGAAATGTTCTAGTCTGATGATGGGGAAAAAATGTCAAGTAGGGTGATGACAGGTGCTGGAGGGAGAGTTAGCAAGGTAGTTTTTCAATTCTCTTTTGAAGTGGATTGAAGATTGGATAGAACATATATTAGTTTGGGAGTTTGTTCCAAGTTTGAGATATGGAGCATTTATAAGGTAATCTGCCTATAGTTTTGTTAGGCCTGTAGGTGTTAAGTATCAGTTGGTCAGTGCTCCTGAGAGATTGTGAAGGTTTGTATAGGGATAGAAGTGTGGACAGGGTGGGAGAATCTGCAGGATTATAAAGCAGAGAATATGTCATCTGTAGCTGTGAAAGTTGGAGTAGCTGAGGCATTTCAACCAGTTACCCAGTGAAATGTGAAGCACAACAGGAGAATCATCTTTTTTGTCTTGGACTTTTTTAAATGTCTTGGGATATAGCAGTTTACCTAGAGTTCTTTTTGCATCATCTACGGATTCCTTCCCACCCTTTACTTGTACAGGGCCACATTATCTGTGCCTTTACTTCTTTGTAAGTTGTTAAGCATGTCTCTAGCGGTTCCCTTTCAGAAGCCTGAAACATCATAAGCCTGAAAATCAAAATCCTGAAACCAAAAGCCTGAAAATTCAGAATCCTGAAAACTCAAAATCCTGAAAGCCCAAAATCCTGAAAGACCAAAATCCTGAAACTCAAAATCCTGAAAACACAAAATAGACATACTGATGTCATTGTGGCTTTGCTATTGTTAGCCCTGTGGTGTTAGGTCATGCGTTGGGGTCAGGTAAGTGTGCGATTGGTTTTATTTTAGGGTTAGGGGCGGTTTAAGTGAGTTAGGGTTAGGGCGCAGGTTAGGCATGTATGCAATAGTGACAAATATTGGGGTTAGGGGCGGTTTAAGTGAGTTAGGGTTAGGGCGCGGGTCAGGTGAGTGTGCGATAGTGACAGACCTTAGGGTTAGGGTTAGGGTCAGGGTCAGTTGGTAGATATTAGTGTCTTTATAGTGACATATTAGCATTATTTGTGTTTTCAGGATTTTGAGTTTCAGGATTTTGGTCTTTCAGGATTTTGGGCTTTCAGGATTTTGAGTTTTCAGGATTCTGAATTTTCAGGCTTTTGGTTTCAGGATTTTGATTTTCAGGCTTATGATGTTTCAGGCTTCTGAATGGGAACCGTCTCTAGCACATGACTTAATCTTAACAGCTCTGTTAAGATCATATCTAAAGCTAGAGATTAACAGCTGACAGGACAGCAAAAGGAAGGTAAAAACAGCTTTTAAAAGCTGTTAGGATTTGACTTTGCCACACTTATAAACAGAAAGCATGGCAACCCAAAGTGTCTAACAGCTTTTAAGGCCATTCGTTCAGCAGAAGGACAGTTTGTTTCTGCCAACTGTATGTTTGACTATGAAAGCAAATAAAACACTTTGTGCTCTTAAACTTGATTTTCTGCAGTTGGTAGTTTATTGCGCAATGAAACTACATGTACTACAAAGAATTATGATTGACTCTCTCCAATCATGACTGTTAATTATGTGTTCTCAGCATGGATGACAACATTCAGATTCCAGGCTTCACTCACAAAGTGAATTTCTTGGCATCAGTGTCTTGAACATATAAGTTGCTTATGACTGAAGATCTGTTCATAATTCTGTATAAGAATGTCACACCTCACTCTGATATAATGCATCTGTGTGGACTCATCTTTTCATCAGGCACTCATATTCTATCTTTTTCTTGTGCACAAATGACTATTGTTTAGTTTATCTAGTACAATTTTTAACCTGTCATCTGTTGCTTTCTATATGTCACACACATCAATGCTTCAATGTGTAACACTATAGCCTTTAATCTCTCTTTTAAAATGCACAGTTATTGTATAATTCTAAACTCCACCTACCCTTTTTTTCAATACAAAATTGTGCTGTATGCATCACTATTTCAAATACTGACAGACTGTGAATCTCCACATTTTTCTAATTCTCTTTGTCTTTAAACTTCTCTGTAATAATTTCCTTT
This sequence comes from Protopterus annectens, assembly GCF_019279795.1. Classification (NCBI taxonomy): domain Eukaryota; kingdom Metazoa; phylum Chordata; order Ceratodontiformes; family Protopteridae; genus Protopterus; species Protopterus annectens. The sequence goes on from NC_056745.1 coordinate 643,992,893, forward strand.
GCCTTTCTCTCTTGTGTATCCCATGTTAGTGTAGCTCTTATTAAGAAAAATTTCAAAAAAAACAACCAAACTTTGAAGTTCTTTCTTCATTCTCTTATTTCTCTAACAAAAAGCATACTTCCAGCAATATAAAGCAATAAAGCAAGTTTCATCATCTTAAATTAAAGAAATTAAATTGCTCATTGCCAGTTTTCATACTGTCATGTCCTGAGATCTGAGGGATGGACACAACAAAGCACTTAACTACAATGGAGATGGAAGTGTAAACATCCACACCCTGACAATAGTTATGATTGAAGTCTGTGGTGCATGCATTAGAATCATAACTCTTACAGACATGTTTTTTTCTTATACATGTAAATAACATACTCAGGCCAGCAGAAGCTCTGACAGAGTTCACTTTATTAGATGAGCAGCTTTACTATTTAAAGTACACCATAGTCATGTAAGGCCAGCGACTAACAACTGGAATTCATAGAAAGTTACTTTTCAGCTTCACTTCAGGATTCCTGTAGGGAGTACAGAATCACTAATGGGCCAATAAGTACAATTATGCTGATTCAGATTATGCATAATTCATTACCTTTTAGTTCAGCATCCTTGCATCTTGATTCACTATTGGCCAATGAGCATCTCACTGCATAAGCCAATCAGCAGCCAATAGTGCATTTCTACGCAGAGAAGGCCAGAACCATCATTTTTTGTAAGACAGATTCCTCCAGACACCCTGATGCCATGATGTTCAACTCCAAATCCTCATTTTCCTTCAGAATTAGATTTTCCATTCTCTTTCTCTCTCTCTCTCTCTCTCTCTCTCTCTATCTCTCCATCTCATCACCACTCACATTTGCTATCTTGAATTCAATGCTTGCAGATAACAACCCTCAGGTGCTGCCCAGTGACCACCTCACAAAGAGTAGAGAAGTCACCATGGCCATGTGCCCTTGCCAAATCACCCCTAGTCACCATCTTGAATCTCCACTAAAAAAATGAGGCCTTCCTCTACCGTTATGTGATGCACATCCTGAATCCTGCTAGAATCCTCCATTACCTTGTACTCCATTCCCTATCTAACATGTACTACTCTCCCTGTTCTGCCTGTTTTATTAGTCATGTACATGGACTCCTAGAATGATAATGTCACATTCCCTTTACTCAGCTGCACAACTCTCTACCATGTTGACTACCTGTGCTCCCCAGCTTCTCTTACAGCATGTGGTTCACCCTTTACTTGCTTTCACCTCTAGCATTACTTCTCAGGATACTCCGTACCAGCTTTTTGCCTGAATATATTCATTTTTTTCTAGGTACTGCCTAGTATTGCCTACTCCTCTCATTTTTCTCTGCTAATGTATCTCCAGGTTGTGCTTCTTCTTTTTCTGCTTTATTCCTCAACTATCTGTTTCAGTTTCACATAGATATAGCTTTCTAGCCTGGCAATCACTGCCCCTCTGGTGTGAATCAAAGTCTGTCACTTACATGTAAATCTATTTTCTGCCATGTAATTGTCATTATCTGATGGGGCTGGAAACTTGTTCCTACAGCTGTAGTAAGGTTATTTTAGCTTTTGACACTAGTATTATGCCCCCCACCTGCATATTTCATCTATTGCTTTATTTTTTTCTTACTACTTCTTCTACATTCCCACAGACATAATTTTTGGTGCCTCCTAGATAGTCACATGATAGCATCCCTTCCCTTTTGCATCTTTTTGATCACTGTCTTTCCTGTGTATGGATGAGTCGTCCCCTATACTAAGCTTCTCCTCTATGCCAACTCATCCACCAACCTAATTCCTTTCGTAACCGAGTCCAGCAATTTGTTGACTTGTTGATGTAGAAAACTATAGTTTATGAATAGTTGTTTTATCAATAAGTATTTGCCATCTGGGATGCAAGACAATAAAGAATTGGAGAAATTCATTCTGTTTGCCAAACTGAGTACTCTTGTATTTTTCCCCCAAGACTGCATTATTGTGATTAATATATTTAAGTTTGAAGAAGGAGGCCACCCCTCTCTCTCTCTCTCTCTTTTATACACACACACACACACACACACACACACACACACACACACACACACACACACACACACACACACACACACACACACACACACACACACACACACACACACACACACACACACACACACACACACACACACACACACACGCACACACACACACACACACACACACACACACACACACACACACACACACACACACACACACACACACAGCCAATAGCAGTCATGGAATTGATTTGCCTGATATCTCAGTTGCAGAATTTCAATTCATTAAACTGAAATCTTACAATTACAACCAACACAATTTCTAACGCTGATCCTCTGCTGACTAGCTGTCTTACAGAGTTGCCTCCTCCAGCCCTTCTACTGCTTCCCTTTGCATGGCTTTTTGTGTTTGTTTTACCGGTTCTTAGTGGTCAATATCTTTCCTTCTTTCCTTTTTCTTATGATCTACTTGGAATGTCTATTTCCTTTTCTCCTACAGCCTTCTTGTGCTCAATCCTTGCCTCTTCCTCCTCTACCTTAGGGTAAGCCACTCATGATTTACTGCCCTGTCTTTTACCTCATCTTATCCTGTGGTGTCTTTCTGATTCAATTGTTGTCCCAGATATACTCTGCCATAGTGCTTTTCCCTCCCACCCTTTGTGCCATTCTTCTCTAGACTCCATTTTCTTATATTATGCCTTCTCAGTACACATTCGCATGTCCATAAGAGTTTCACATGTCTACTTGCTATGTTTTTCTATACTGTTTGTATTCTGTTCCTTGTTGCCTCCTCCACTTGCCATTTTTACTGCCTCAGATATGAAGACCTGTAAAGAAAGCTGATTACTAGCAGATTTAGTGGAACCTTATTCACTGGGTTCACATATGCCATAAAGTTCTGAAACAGGATTCTCCTCACAGTCCTGTAACTCACATTACTGCTCCACACTTGGCATATCTTACCATCACCTCCCATGCTCCACATTCCACAAGCTCTTTTTCTTTACTTAGGTGTCTGTAAATATGGCAGCCACGGTGGTGCAGTGGTTAGCATTGCTGCCTCACAGCAAGAGGTTCTCCGGTTTGATTCTCGGCTGGGGTGCCTTCTGTGTGGAGTCTGCATGTCCTTCCTGTGGTTGCGTGGGTTTCCTCCGGGTGCTCCGGTTTCCTCCCACATCCCAAAGACATGTAGTAGGTGGATTGGATACTCTAAAATTGGTCCTAGGTGTGAGTGTGTACATGTGTATGCCTTCTGTGGAAGGTTGGGTGCCGGGCTGTAAACTCGACACCGTAAAACTCCACTGCCGATCATGAGTGGACAGATGATCCGCTGTGGCGACCCCTAACCAGGAAAAGCCAAAAGAAGAAAAAGGTGTCTGTAAATAAGAAAAAAAGTAAGACAAAAAATATTTTGCTGCTTTATTATTTGTTGTAAGTTTGGAATAAAAATGTGACTGAGTTACAAGCCTTTAGTTCTTTCCTCCCTTCCAGTGTCCAGGCATCCATTCCTTTATGTCTGACATAACTGACATGCTCACTAAGTGACTAATTTTAGCTTAGGCCACTTCCAATAATTTCACTGTTGATTTTGTGGCACTTCTGAAGTGTTTTAGATCTGTTTCTAGATCTATTACATGCTAGTCCCATCCCATGTTGCTAAAATTACACTATTTTCTGAAAGATACGGTCTAAAATTCAAATGCAATCCATTATTCAGTGGTTTCAGTCATTAGAAATTTGACAGAAAACCGCAAGTTTTATAAAAAACATACCAAAAACATGTGGAAAAAATCTGGACATTTGAGATGAATGGCAGTGGTGGTGCTGCGGTAGCGCTGTCGCCTCATAGCAAGACGTTGTCCCATTCGATTCTCAGCTAGAGCGTCTTATGTGTGGAGGCATACGTGAATGGGGCATGCCTTCGTTGAAGGTTGTGCATCAGGGCTGGTAACCCGGTATGTAAAAATCCACTACCAATCATTAGCGGACCGGAGTTCCGCTGTGGCGACCCCTAACTGGGAAAAGCCGAAAGACACACACAAGGTGTGTATATGTGTGTGTATGCGCATGCGTGCATGTGTGTGTGTGTGTGTGTGTGTGTGTGTGTGTGTGTGTGTGTGTGTGTGTGTGTGTGTGTGTGTTTGTATATATGTGTATATATATGTGTGTGTATATATATATATATATATATATGTGTGTGTATATATATATATATCTGTATGTATATGCTAATGATTACCTTCAGAGAATGAGTGGTATGTACCTCTAGGTGGAGCAAGAGTAAAGACTTTCTGGAAGCACCATAGTTTTTGTGTTTACTGAACATCCTAGCAAACATAAAAAAATGTTACATATTCCTTCAGCTCTTCTGCAATCTGCCTTTGGAGACTGCTGTGCCAGGCTGTCTGCTTTAAATCAATTGCACCACCAGACTTGTAAGCTTGTAACTTGCAAGAAGAACTGTAATGTTTACATGCACTGTAACATAACTACTGGTTCCCTGCGGTATCCTCTAAGATTAGGTCGTGGCTACAATTTGGCTCCCAGAAAAAAATAAAGTGTAAAGACTTCTCATCTTCTGCTTGTGGATGATTTAAAATTGTACAGCTCTTCAGATAAGGAACTGAAAGTACAACTGCAAGTGGTCAAAACTTTATTAGATGGTATAGGAATGTCATTTGGTCTTGATAAACGTGCAAAAGCAACCTTTAAAGCAGGAAAGCCACAGCACCAAGAAAACATCAACCTGGTACAGAAATGTGGTATGAAATAACTTGAGCAATAGGGAGTGTATAAATACTTGGGAATTGATGAAGGATCATGTAATAAAACATGAACAAATGTGAATACACTTAGTAAGGAATATTTTAGAAGACTAAAATTAATAGTGAAAACAGCGCTGACATCTAGGAACAGAGTCCAAGCTATAAACCAATTTGCTCTCACTGTTCTAATTTACAGTTTTGGACTGACTGACTGGCCCCAAAATGTGTTGGGTCAGTTGGACAGGAAAGCAAGAAGGATGCTTCATGCTTATCAAATGATTTATAAAAATCAGTGTATACCAAGACTATATATTCCCCATTCTGAAAGATGTATGGGTTTCCTGAAATTGATTACATATATAGATCTGCAATTGTAGGACTCATACCTCTCAACCTGGAAACATCAAAAATCTGGACAAAGGTCCATGAAAAGTAGGTATAACTGGCCAAAAATTGGGGCATTGATTAACATAAAATTTACATACATAATCAAGTAACCACGCCCACTCCGATGGAACTGTGGGATATCAGCATGAAGACTGAAGTCACTAAACAATAATAAATAATGGTAGACATTTGACCTTCAGACTTCATATCCCTCAGAAAGTACATATATTTATTTATTTTATTTATTTATTTATATTTGTTGACCGAGAGTGTCCGACTGGACATAGGTCCATTTTTAGTGGAGGTCCGGGGAGAAAAGCTCCACAGTTAAAATAGACAAACAGTATTTACATTGGATTACATAGCGATTAACAATTTACATAGCAATTACTTACAACATATTTACAGATGAAGAACATATATGCATTTTTACTATACAAAGAAAATATATCATAAAAGCTGTTGAAAGACTATACTTTTGCAATAAAGTATCCAACAGGAAAAATACATTAAAAATGTAAATACCACAAAGTTGGCAAGCACAGACTACATGATTTTGCACATATGACTCTGAATTAAATTATAGTAATAATGGGAATATTCACAAAGATATGTAATGTTGTTGTGCTGCAATGTAGAAAGGTATTTCAGAGCTAAAGGTGAGAATCACACCACACCAAGAATTTCATTACCTATCAATATATAGAAATACAAGTTCCTTAAAAAAAGTTGTAACAACTACCAAGTGCAACAGCTAAAAGAAGATGTAAATACTTTAAGCTTAACTAACTTAAAAGCAACACTAACAGCTTTGAATATGGGCATTCATCTACAATGTACACATTCACTGCAATTTGTGCTATTTACATCGTGTACATAACACACACAAAAGAATCATGATTTGAAGGGGCCATTCTGGAAATCGTGGCACCCCATTATTTTCACTTCAGGAATTCGGTATGGTTGAGAGGTATGGTAAGACTGTAAACTTGTTTGCTGACCTTACAAGACCCAAATGTTAGGAAAGTTTTAAAACATGAGGAGAATAAGTCTAAGATGAATTCCCTGCTTAGTTTAGCAGAAGCATATTGGTATCAAGCAGGGATGGAAATCAAACAAAGTACAGAAAAATCAGGCAGCAACTGAATGTGGCAAAAACAAAAGAAAGAATATAGGGTGAAAGATCAGATGAGAAGGCAAGGCATGTGTAAAATGCATAGATATGGTTGCAAGTCTAGAAAACTCTTGGAACAACCTCATGTTGATCAGGACTGAACTTAGGAATGGTTAAGAAGAGGCAAATTGAAACCAAAAGACAAAAGGTTAATGTTGGTGGCCTGAGGTAGTAGACTACATACACATTGGTTTGCAAAGTCCATTGAACTGGTGAGAGAAACAGACAAATGTAGATTTTGTAAAACAGAATTGGAAACAGTCACACATCTTCTTGCTGGTTGTTATATATTAATGGAAGAAGGACTGAATAATGAAAAGCATAGTAATGTGGCAAGAGTGTTGCATTGGGGATTGTGCAGGCATAATATTGAAGTAGCTGAAAAACATTGGTAACATGAGCCACAAAGCATTATAGAAACTGAAGTTTATATCACATGTGATCACCCATTACCAACAGTTCAAAATAGATGCAAGAAAACCAGATATAGTAGTCCATGAAAAGAAGATAAAAGTAGCATTGATCACTGAAATTATTACACCCCTTGACTACAGCGTCTTATGTTCAGAGAGACACAAAGTCATAAAATACCAGGATTTGCAGGCAGAAACGAGAGCAATGTGAAACAAGGATACCCATACAGTTCCAATAGTAGTAGGAGCAACGGGTCTTATAAAAAAAAAATTTACAATAATACTGAGATATTTTATCGATATATGTAACTCTCTATGAATTGCAGGAGTCATTACTGGGCACATTGCAGGTGCTGCGAAGAGCACTTTTGGCTAACATGTTTGAAATAATAGTAATTTCATGAATTTTAATCATACTTTGACTTAGGAATGGGGACTATTCCCATCATAGAATTAGAAACCCAAAAGACTTGGAGAAATTAAAATGAGAAACCTGATTGACAGGCCAGTTCTCTTCCTGACTAGTTAAAGCATTAGTTTCCTGACATTTTTCTAGCAGTTGTTATTTCTCAGCTTAGAGAACTTTGGAGAAAGTGCACAAACTTACAAAAGAAGGAAGAGGCTTGCAGTTATTGGCCTTTGTTCAACTTTTACAAGCTACTTTTCTTTATGGGAGTAAATCCAGCTTGGCAGATTAATTCTATACCACTGAATGATCAGTGAATGTATCACAATCAGAGTGAAAACAAAAGGTTAAATTCAGTGAGACATAATATATGACTTAAAAACACTTCAAAAATCTGGGAAAGTAGGGACATAGTAAAGTGGACTAAATGACAAAAGCATGGGTACAATTAAACTTTGTGGAAAATTTACAGAGTGGTGGTGATGTACAGAATGCAAATCCCTATGACGGGTCTATATTATATAATCAAAGTTTTATAACCTCGAATACCATATGATCGACACCATACGGTCGAAGTTATAAAACCTAGAATATATAAAAAAAAAATAAAACAATGAAACAAAAACTAAGGGTTATAAGCAGGGGAGCAAGACTTCCCTTTACTGCACTGTAGTGCGATCTCGGAGTTGGTATATTTAAAGAGCGGATGGTGTGAGGGTGCAGCGGGGCTTGGCCCTCTGCTCACAACCCTTAGTTTTTTGTTTCGTCATTTTATTTATTTTTTTATATATTCAAAGTTTTATAACTTCGACCATATGGCTTGCTCCCCTGCTTTAAAGTGTCAGGTAACATTTTATATATATATATATATATATATATATATATATATATATATATATATTCGAAATTTTATAACTTCGACCATATGGTGTTGATCATACGGTATTCAAAGTTATAAAACTTTGGTTATATAATATAGACCCACCCATGACACAGTTACATGAAAGAAAAGGTATCACCCAGAGATCACAAACTCTTAATGGAATCAGGATACAGGCTCCAAATCAGGAACTCTAAAATACTACCATTATTCACTTTGAAATTTGATTGAATCAGAGAAATTGTATTACAATGGCTTTTCTAATGTAATCAAAACTATAGAGTTTGACATTGTTTGGAGTTTATATCATTACTTGTTACAAAATCACAGATATTACAAGAGACAACATGTTTCCGAGTCACACCCAACCATGGAAATTAGGAGCACATAAAAAATGTGCTTTAATGTGGTAGAAACAGACATTGACAACAAATGCTATAGTTACAAAAGTGAAGCGCATTTCACTTAAAACATTCAATAAACTATACTAATAAACTACATACAGCAATATATTTGTCACTGAAAAGTGCTAAATATTACATTTAAGAATATCAAAAAACAGAATGATATTTCTACCTAAGATGACTAAGACACAAGAAGAAAGATTTGTGATTTGATGTCAGTCAAAAAAATAAAAGGAAAACGCTTTACATACATTATGCTGTGTTTACATCTAAAGTATGTACAACCTGAAGGATGATACACAGAAAAATTAAGACAATTCAATAAAATGCATTGGTATCCTTGATTACATCAATAGTAAAACCAGAGCTGGAGAAGAAGGCTTATGCATTAAATGACAAAGCTTTGGGAAGAATATAAACAAAATGAAGAGCAGTCAGACAGCAAGGCTTATATGAGGGGATCAGCCAACAGAATGACATGGCGATTCGCTAACAGCACTGATGCTTCACAGATGAACTAACATGATTTACCATCTTAGCACAGTGAGCAGCATTAATAATCATGTATGCATGCTGCCAAGATATATACCTCATAGTCACATCATGTTAAGCTGCTTCTCAAACATACCTAGGAACATGATGTAAACAAGCGCACATGAGAAAACAGATTACACAAAGCAAATGTGCACGCAGGTCTCTGTATTAGGATGTAATCAACATCATCAAATAAATAAAGCAAGAACTCATGAGCAAGTGAAAGTCTAGGAGCAAATAGCCAGGAAGGATAAAGTGGAGTTCACTGACACAATTGCAAGGTGATTTGCATAACAAATCAGTCATGGAAAGGTTTAGCATAAAATATGTGTAGGACAATATGGCCATTTAAGACAGTTTCAATTAAATATGAGCACACCTTGAAACCTCTCAACACGAAAATTCTGTGCAAACACACAAATTATGTAGGGATAAAGACACAAAATTATTGACAACTTGTACATAGTGCTCTTACGCATTGTGAAAGTAGACAGAATAATAGTTGTCACATTAGCATGCATTTTTTGAAGGTTATGTAGTCTGAAACCCAAACATCTATTTGTGATTGCAGTCCTCAAGAATATGCTCAATAACAATAAATATAATGAGTAACAGACCATATAACCATGATGCAAAAATGTGGACAAACTATGAAACTCGGGACAGGTGAGAAGTACATAGAAGAGAGATGTGGGATATGAAAGTAAACCAGTAATGGAATGCAACAAGACATATATGAGGAGTGCTAGCCATGCACCTATACTATACCATGAAAGTAGGTTTAAAATGAATGATGTTTGTCCTGACATCGGTCAGTGCAGCCCTGCAATACACATTCCTGTATATCCACATTGAACTGTTAAGAAAAGCATGGCAATCCAGAAAGCTCATGTCAAGTCCAGTATCCCACCTGGGACCCAGAGGGTGACAGGACTAATGAGAAACACAGTACAAAGGATTAATCCAGAAAAAAATCACTTTAGCTAGCAGATCTAGGAAATGGTCAATTTGATGCCCTCACTGTGGAAGCAGTAAAACATCTTGTTAAAGCTTCAAGTAGCTTATTCAGTTAAGGTAGATGCACAAGTGCTTTTGTTCTAATGGTTCTGTTGGTTTAGAACAAGAGCACTCATTTGGACTTATCTTTAGTATGTTGCACTGTTAAGGTGCTACACCACAGATGTCATAGTGCAAGCGGTCATAAAACACATATCTATGGGGTTTAATTTCTCCAAGTCCTTTGGTTTTCCATTCCTAAGTCAAAGTATGATTAAAGTTCATAAAATTAGTATTGTTTCAGTCTTTGATGTTAGCCAAAAGTGCTCTTTGCAGCACCTGCAATGTGCCTACAACTGACTCCTTCTGCAATTCATATGGACTTACATGTATTATTTATATAACCCATTGCTCCTACTACCATTGGAACTGTCTGAGTATCCTTCTTCCACATTGCCCTTGTTTCTGCCTGCAAACCCTGGTATTTTACGACTTTGTGTCTCTTTTTATGTAAGACACTGTAATCACTTGGTGTAGCAATTTCAATGATCAATGCTCCCTTTATTTTCCTTTCATAGACTACTATTATCTGGTTTTCTCACATCTATTTTTTGAACAGTTGGTAATGGGTGATCCCATGTGATATAAACTTCATCATTCCCTATAATGCTTTATGGCTCATGTTTCCAGATGTTCTCAGCTACTTCAATATTGTAATGTTTGTGAAATGTTTCACATGTGCAGGCAGATTGCATTAAAACAGAGCAAGTAGTAGACTTCAAGGGAAACAAACCCAGAACTCCTACGCTACAATGTACCATACAATCATCTTAACAAGGGTAGGCAGGAAAGCAGTCGTCTTGCAAGTCCCCAGCACATTACACATCTGTGTAGAAATACACAAATCCCTTAAATAGATATTAAAAACACATATCCCCAACCATCCATTACAACACTTACATAAGAATCCAGATAAATTAGACAATGCCAACATAACCCACATATTGTACACACTCATGACAGGATAGCTAACATTGTGGGGAATGTGAAAGTTGAGAACATTAAAACAGACAGACTTAGGGATAAGACTGAACCACTGATGCTGTCACATACATGGTCCAGATCACTAGAGCAGCAGGGCATAAAAGAGAAGCACTGGAAGGTGATTGCACTAACTCATTCCTAGGGTATGGAACAGCTGATATCAGACAAACAAATGCACATGCCTGTGTTTGAAGCACATTAGCGATGCATGCTAAAAGAATACTCAGGAAAGAGGTGGCTGCCAGATATAGTTCAAGGAAGCAGACTTTCTGATATCAGGGAAACAAAATGTATATACCTGGGTTTGAAATGACTTTGTTCAAGGACAGACCCTCTAGAATAGGGCATTAGCAAGGCATGTTAACAGAAGATGCAGAAAAGAGGTGGCTGCCAAATACATTTCAGGGGAACAGACTAGGTAATACAGATGCACTTACCTGGCTTTCACCTCAGTGCCTTTCATATTGACAATGCAAATTCATGGACATAATTATAATATGCCACAACAAAAGGTGTTCTGAAGAGGAGTGAACACACATGTAAAGTTAAAAATAATTCTGCTGAATACAAACCACACATATAAAAATTGGTATTTACGTATTATCGCAACCAGATTTTTGAGCTAATGCTGGTTGCTTCTGTTTAGGTCAAATAGTAGCACTGCAGTGTTATGAAGGTTAGAGACATGTGTTCTGTAATGTTTTTGTACTTTTAGGAAGGTTTATCATTGAAACAGCTCATAAGATAAGGTTCAAAAACAGGTTTCCCCTTTTACTGCCAGCATCTCCTGTCAGTTAAGTGAGTCCCATTCTACTGCGAACGTGTTCCTTCCACATGCTGTAGTCGGTGAAGTAGGAAATCTCTGTTTTCAAACCTGTATTATTTATCAGCCGTTTCAATGATGAAGCTACCTAAGACCACCAAACCTGTTTCTAACCTTCATAATACTGTCGTACATGATCCAAAAAAAAAAAAAAAGGTAAAGCCGAAGAAGTACTAGTCCTTCACCAAAAGGAACTGCAGTACAAAGTAATCCATTCCACAGATCGTACGCTGACTCCTGCATTCCTTTCAGCCCAACACACGTACACACACGCAACCACTGCAATCGCTGAACTCAATGCTGGACGTCTTTAAAGGACGCTACCCACACACCTCAAAATTATGTCTTACTAGTTTTTTTAAAACCCCTACTGATATCCCCAACAGACCTTCTGCCACTCTACCCTTCGATATCACACTTCAGTGAGGGCATTTCAGTAAAAGTGAAGAAAGTAAAAGAGGTCGCAAAATCTGGTTGCGATAATACGTAAGTACCTAAAAATTATATAACACAGGTGGGGAATGAACCTGTGGGGAATGAAAGCCATCACCCAATGTATGACTCAATACATGATGGTCATGAAGCATGGAATGTATCAGTTGAACATACCACATTACCACATTTTTTAATAAGAAACATCTTTATTGAATTACCGTTTTTGAGATGGGTAATCATACTTTTATATAAAAGAAAAGTAAAAATAAAAACTCCATGTTGACCCAAGTACAAAGTGGTAAAATAACAGAAATGAGTTTATTCACAAACCACAAAGTGGTTAAGCGCTTTCATCCTTCCCTGGGATTTCTGCAGTACTAAAATCTTAACACATCAATGTACCATAAATATAGTAACCAATTAAATACAATTAGGAAACAGTTACTCAATTAAACTAAAAAAAAAACAGTAACCTAACATTGCTCCACTTAATAAAATATAACAAAAAACAAAGGAGAAGACGTCGTAAATGTTTAATTCTCATTCACCCTGACTAAAACAAAAATAAAAAAATAAAAAATATAATTTTTGCAGACCTTAGTTTGAGCACCATATTAATAGAAATTATATAATTTAATCCTGGTTTCATTATAGCATCCAGTCTCAGCTGTCAGAGGAGTTCATTGTACTCAAGTCTATTTTCCCAGGCACTCCATCTGGCATCACATGGCACTATTTCTAATATACCAAAAACAAATTTCTTAAAACCAGTACATATTAAGGAATGCCTAAATAAGACATTATTATAATTACCTTTTCTCATGTTGTACAAGTGCTCATATATTCTTTTCACTAGTTTTCTCTCCATCTTTCCTACATAAAAGGAAAGACAATCTTTGCACAGTGCCATGTACACCAAACCAGCCTAATTAAAATCACCTTTCCTAAAAATAACAGTGGATTGGCTGGCATTGTTTAAACTAATCTCTGTCTTGTCAATTACATATTGGCAATAGTTACACCTACCACACCTAATAGTACCTAACTTAACCTCCAATACACGTTTCTTCAACCTCTCCTTACTATTTTTATGCACCTTATATATAAAGGTGGGTTTACTTCCCAAATACTGGTATAGTTCATTGTCCATTTTAAGTATGGCCCAATTAAGGTTTATAATCTATTTAACCTGGCTAGAAAGACCATCATAGTAGATGGTTATCCCAGGATGGAAGTTCTCCACATTTGGTTGGTTAGATGATCTTATACTTTTCACTGAATCTGGTTTCCCCAAAATACACTGATGTCTCACCTGTCTGTTTTCCACCACCTCTGCCCTCAATTATTTAATCAGGTCCAAAGGATATCTCTGGTCCAAGAACATTGATGTCATCATGTCAAGTTCATTCTCAAACAGTTTTTCATCCAAAATCATCCTTGCAGCCCTAATAAATTGGCCCCCCACTAAATTTTTCTTACAGTGTATAGGATGGCTACTGGTATCCTAGCAATCCTGACAAACTGACTTTTTACCAGATTTTTGTTATAATGGAGAGAGTGAAAGCTATTAAAATGCAAATAAGCATTAGAAAATGTTGGTTTCCTATAAATAATAGATTCAAAATTCCATCTGCTCTTAAAAATAGTGGTGTCCAAATAGTTAATATGTTCAAATTGGTAAGAACGAGTGAATTGTAAACAACTAGTAGTATTATTAGTATAATCAATGAATTCATGGATTTCATCTATGGAATCATTCCAGAGGATAAATATATCATCCAAAAACCTTAAATACAATTTACAATAGGAATAAAATCTTGAAGGAAATAAATGTTTAACCTCCCAAGACTACATAATAAGATTGTCATAGCATGGAGCAGATGAAGCCCCCATAGCTAGACCCTGAATCTGCTTGCAAGTTTCACCTTAAAAAATACAGTTATTGGACTGTACTATATCCATTAAGTTCATCATCAAAGAAATTTCATGTTTTTTTTTTAATTTAACATCAATCAAGGCATCATTAAACCTATCCAAACCTTCATCCTTGAGGATACATGTGAAAAAAATTACTATGTCAATGGTAAGAAAATATAAATTGCCATTCCAAAAATCTTGTGTAACCCATACAAAAAAGTCCCATGAATCTTTTAGAATATGGGTATCTTGCTGAAAAAATAAATTTCAACAATCTATCAATAAAAAGACTCCAAAGGATTGGTTTTTGAACCGTGTTTGGCTACAATAGGCCACAAAGGGGGATTATAAATGTCTTTGTGGACCTTTGGGTTACCAAAGATTGAAGGTATGAAGGAGGATTTGTTAGATAGAAAATCAAGTAAATAATCTGAAATAATCCCTTGTAGATGACAATCATCCAAAAATAAGTCAATCTTTCTGTAGGCAATGTTTATTTAATTCTGTGATACTACACTATAAGTATTGCTATTTTGTAAAATGTCAAACATACATCCTTATTAGTCATAAATGTAGCAAATTTAATAGTAGAGATTTTTATCTTATTTTAACTCTGATGGAATTGGTTTTAAAAAATAATTTTATACATTATGAAGGAGAGTTTTTTAAGCAAGTACAAGGAGTAGCGATTGGAGCAAGATGTGCCCCTACATACACTAACATTATTATTTCATTTTGGGAGGAAAAATACATTATAAACTCTCATTATGCAAAATGTTGGAAAATGTACAAGCGCTACCTGGATAATAAGTGCTTTTTATGGACTGGCTCTGAAAGTATGTTTTTTGAATTTTTAAAGCATATGTCAGAGTCCACTGAATTTTTGAATTTTACTTATAAAATTAACAAAGACAAACTGGAATATTTGGATGTTTCTATAGATAAGGGGGAAGGTTACTTTAGTTCAAAAATATACAGAAAAGAAACCTTCGTGAACTCATACTTAACATATAATAGTGCACACTCCCTGCACCAGAAAAAAGGAATTGTTAAGGGACAATTCGTTAGGGGTAGCCGTATGACATCGAGAGAGTGTGATTTTGAACAGGAGTGTAAAAAACTGAGTGAAATGTTTAAAGAAAGGGGCTACCCAAATGATTTTATAAAGAAGATAGAAAAAGAGGTTATAGATGGGAGACAGGAAAGGCTTAAGTCCATTTTGGGTGACATTGCAAGATTAAGGATGGAAAAGGTTAATTTAGTTAATAATGAAGGTGAAGGAAATTTTGTGACTGACTACAATGGTGATGCAGTTAGGATAAGGAAAATTATAGAGGATGAATGGACTAGGTTTGGAGAAATATCAGATCTCAAAGGCATTTCTGATAATCCATTAAAATGCACATACCGAAGAGGTAAAAGTTTAAAAGCTATTTTACAGGGTAATAAAGATGGTCATAGGTACAGAGAGGGTAAAGTAGGGACTTTCAGATGTGGACAATGCTCTCAATGCCCATATATACACACAAGGGACACTATTCTAGTCAGTAGTAGGGATAGATTGATTAGTAGTGAACACTTTGCAAATTGTGATACTAGTAGAAAAGTGTACATAGTGCTTTGTGATCATTGTGAGGCTTTCTATGTAGGTAAATCTGAAAGAAAGCTGAAAAATAGAATATATGAGCACAATTATGAGATTAGGACTAAATGCACTAATAACGCACTATATAGACATAAGTAAAGTTGTCAGGAAGGAAAATTCAGTTTCTTTGTATTGGAAGTGGACAAAAAGATACAAGAGGAGGTCCATGGGAGACTTCTATAGAATATAAAAAATTACTTTGGCAGCTATCATTGGAAGCAACTAGATTTCCAGGATTGAATGATGCAGTCTCACTGGCCCCGGTTTTAAAGTTAAGGGCTGCAAAGTTATAATGTTTTTACACAAAGGAAAATAAACAAAAAGTTACTAAAATAAAAACAGTTTTGGTTTAAAAAGAATAAGTAGAATTGATGGTATTGTATGTTTGTATTATTTGTATTGGCATTGTTTTAAGAAGTAATTTTTATTACATTTTAGTAGGCTTGCTTTGTATTTATAATTTATAATTTATTTTTAAACACAAGATGGTGCTATTAGTTCAGAGTTATACATGTAAATAAAGTGTTTTAGAATGTATTCATTTAAAATTTACATATTTATATATTAGATGACATTAGGAAATGTTTTATGTATTTTTATATAGTTTTAGAATATATATTAGAAGATGACAAGTTTTTAGGAAGTTTTTATGTAAAGGGATAATTAATAGGCATATGTAATTGCATTAGACAATTTGCCAATAGGATTATAGCACTAATTAAGGAAAAGGATATATATAGGTGAATAATTGTAATAGGTATGCATTTTCAATTATCTGAGGAAGTCTCTACGAGACGAAAACGCATTTGTGGTGTTGATAGCGTTAATGGTTTTACTTCCACAAGGAGAATACTGTGGTCTGTTCTAATAAACTTTGTTTGTGTGGTCAGAACAGAGCCATGGTCTGTTAAATATTGCTCTATTATTCTTTTGGTGGACTTATTTAGAGCAAATTTGTTCCTGTTTCATTTTGGTATTGGTGTATTTGATTGAGGGAATAGAGGAGGCTTCAACGTCTGTGCAGAGTAGTCCAGAGAGAGGCGGAGATATGGCTAAGATCGATAGAATAATCGATCAATTATCACAACTGATTGAGGTTCTGACTCCCACTTGTCAGTCATTGCTGTTGGCATTGTCACACCCACCAGGGAACCAGGAAATGTTAAGTAGAAGAGAAAGCGGCGCAAAAAAAAGTAAATTTGGCAGCAGAAAAAGGCGATGGCAATGGACATAAACATAACAATGATGTAGGAGGTTCTTGTGATGGTTTTCCTTCCATTTTTAGGAGTAACCAGATGAACATAGTGCAAGTGGGTGTATTACTCAACAATGATGACACAAATATGAGTAATGGGCAGAATCAGTATGGACAAAGGTGCAGAACTGATTTTAAGTCTTTAGTTCAGTTTAAATACTGTTTAAAAGAAAAGAAAAAGATGCCCTCAGTCTCTGAAGGGGACAGAAGTTTAACATATGAGAATAATTTTAAAATGTTAGATGAATTATTGCTTAAATATAAAAATATAGAAATTGAGAATGCATACCTAAAGGAATGTCTTAGATTAAAAATTGTACCAAAAGGTTTAAGAGTGTATAAGTTCCCCAACAAGGTGAAAGAGGGTACTGAATTACACAAGGATGTATTATTAAATTTTGATAATTGCGGTTTTTATATAAATAAAGCTATAATGAGAGAAAATGAGAGGGATATGGAAGGTATATATGGTAAGACAGATGAGATTAATCACAAAATTACAAATGACCTTATGTTCTCTATCAAAGATGGTAAAAGAAAATACTATGAGACATTAAATAAAACTGAAGGTAAAATAAGGAATGCTTATGAAAGGAAAAGTAGGAAAATAGAGAGAGATGTTAAAGAATATAAAGACAAAGAGAATTATCCAAAACCTAAGGAATTCTTTAGAAATTGGAATAATGATGCTTATGAGGAAGAATGGAGACAGGAACACTTTCTGGATGCAAGAGTGCAGGAAATGGGGGAGCAGGTAGATAATATAAATGATCCTTCCGAGTATCCCCCTTTATGAAGATTGGAAAAAATAAAAAAGTTACCAAAAAAACTACAGTTATGGGGTGTAGGGGGGGAGAAATAACAACAGGTTCAAACAATGGAACAGGTAGATTCTCCTAGTATAGAGGAAGTTATTACATTTGAAGGTAGTAAATGTAGCTATAAAGGTTGTAGTATATACAACTATAGCAACAAAGAAATAAATTAAACATATTTTTCATTATTTTCAAAAGGTTTTAAGTTTGTACCAAAAAGGAAGGCATTCTTTAAAGGACAGAATTCAAATTTACGAGGAATAGAAGAATTAAAAAGAAAAAGCACGTTTAACCCACCTTTGCACCCACAATTAAAAAACTTTGAGGTTATAATGGAGAAGAAAATAAGGTTGGAACTCTCAAAGAATATGATAGGTTGTAATTTAACAATGGAAGAAAACAGAGTATTAAAAGAACTGAGAGACAACACCTCTATAAGGGTTATGAGACCGGATAAGGGGGGGAATGTGCTTATGGACCAAATGGTATATGAAGCAAAGATGATGAATATATTAGAAGACACAGGTAGATACATTAGAGTCTGTGTTAATGAAATAAATATAGGGAACAGGAAAATTTATGTAATTTTAAATGATTTGTTGTTGGAAGGTTCAATAGACATAGAAACCTTTAAATATGTAGAAAAACCTAGAATACCAACCATATTTGGTATTCCAAAGGTGCATAAAGACATAGAAAATCCACAAATGAGGCCTATTGTGGCCTCTGAAGGTTCTATAACAGCACCTTTGGCCAGATGGTTGAATAACAAGCTTAAGGATATGTCGCTTGGAGGTCAAGGACTGGTAAAAGACTCCTGGGATCTACTACATAGTAATAAAATGAGCTATATGATGAGAGAATTATATTTATAACTATTGACATAGTAGATTTATTTTCATCAATACCATATGAAGAAGGTATTAAATGGTTTGAGGAAGCATTAATTAAATATGACAAATTTAATAGTAGAGATTTTTATCTTATTTTAACTCTGATGGAACTGGTTTTAAAAAATAATTTTATACATTATGAAGGAAAGTTTTTTTACGCAAGTACAAGGAGTAGCGATGGGAGCAAGATGTGCCCCTACATAAGCTAACATTATTATTTCATTTTGGAGGGAAAAATACATTCTAAACTCTCATTATGCAAAATGTTGGAAAATGTACAAGCACTACCTGGACAATATGTACTTTTAATGGATTGGCTCTGAAAGTATGTTTTTTTTTAATTTTTAAAGCATATTTCAGAGTCCACTGAATTCTTGAATTTTACTTATAAAATTAACAAAGACAAACTGGAATATCTGGATGTTTCTATAGATAAGGGGGAAGGTTACTTTTGTTTGAAAATATACAGAAAAGAAACTTTCTTGAACTCATACTTAGCATATAATACTGCACACCCCTGCACCAGAAAAAAGGAATTGTTAAGGGACAATTTGTTAGGGGTAGCCGTATGACATCGAGAAAGTGTGATTTTGAACAGGAGTGTAAAAAACTGAATGAAATGTTTAAAGAAAGGGGTTACCAACATTATTTTATAAAGAAGATAGAAAAAGAAGTTATAGATGGGAGACAAGATAGGTTTAAGCTCATTTTGGGTGAGATTGCAGGATTAAGGATGGAAAAGGTTAATTTAGTTAATGAAGGTGAAGGAAATTTTGTGACTGACTACAATGGTGATGCAGTTAGGATAAGGAAAATTATAGAGGATGAATGGACTAGGTTTGGAGAAATATCAGACCTCAAAGGCATTTTTGATAATCCATTAAAATGCACATACCGAAGAGGTAAAAGTTTAAAAGCTATTTTACAGGGTAATAAAGATGGTCCTAGGTACAAAGAGGGTAAAGTAGGGACTTTCAAATGTGGACAATGCTCTCAATGCCCATATATACACACAAGGGACACTATTCTAGTCAGTAGTAGGGATAGATTGATTAGTAGTAGACACTTTGCAAATTGTGATACTAGTGGAATAGTGTACATAGTGCTTTGTGATCATTGTGAGGCTTTCTATGTAAGCAAATTGGAAAGAAAGCTGAAAAAATAGAATATATGAGCACAATTATGAGATTAGGACTAAATGCACTAATAATGCACAATATAGACATAAGCAAAGTTGTCAGGAAGGAAAATTCAGTTTCTTTGTATTGGAAGTGGCACAAAAAGATATGAGGAGGTCCATGGGAAACTTCTATAGAATATAAAGAATTACTTTGGCAGCTATCATTGGAAGCAACTAGATTTCCAGGATTGAAAGATGCAGTCTCGCTGGCCCCGGTTTTAAAGTTAAGGGCTGCAAGGTTATAATGTTTTTACACAAAGGAAAATAAACAAAAAGTTACTAAAATAAAAACAGTTTTGGTTTAAAAAGAATAAGTAGAATTGATGGTATTGTGTGTTTATATTATTTTTATGAGCATTGTTTTAAGAAGTAATTTTTTATTACATTTTAGTAGGCTTGCTTTGTATTTATAATGTATAATTTATTTTTAAACACAAGATGGTGCTATTAGTTCAGAGTTATATGTATAAATAAAGTGTTTTAGAATGTTTTAGAATGTATTAATTTAAAATTTACATATTTATATATTAGATGAAGTTAGGAAATGTTTTAGGTATTTTTATACAGTTTTAGAATATATATATTAGAAGGTGACAAGTTTTTAGGAAGTTTTTATGTAAAGGGATAATTAATAGGCATATGTAATTGCATTAGACAATTTGCCAATAGGATTATAGCACTAATTAAGGAAAAGGGTATATAGGTTAAGAATTGTCATAGGTATGCATTTTCAATTCATCTGAGGAAGTCTCTACGAGACAAAAACGCATTTGTGATGTTGATAGCATTAATGGTTTTACGTCTACAAGGAGAATATTGTGGTGTGTTCTAATAAACTTCATTTGTGTGGCCAGAAAAGAGTCGTGGTCTGTTAAATATTGCTCTATTATTCTTTTGGTGGACTTATTTAGAGCAATTTTGTTCCCGTTTCATTTGGATATATCCTTATTAGTCATAAATGTGTCCAATAATTCTTTTTTTTCCTTTTCAAGATTATTGATCCCTCTAGTATAATGATTTGAAAAGTATTTATGAATGTTAGAATGGGGATTTCCATTTTAAACTAGTTATTAGACATTAGACAGGCTACAGGGTAAAATAAGCCTAGAAATTGTGTTTCATTTATGCATACATTTCAGAAAAGCAGAAAAGAAAGAATGACTTTGTTGGCTAAGCATGAGATAACAGTTTCCACGGGAAGGCTACACACTGTTCTTTTTCTGTTCTCTTTCTCAAAGGAAGAATCCAAAAAATGTTCGATAATGAAACGGCCAGGCACCTGTGAGGCTACAAAACAAGACAGCATGAGAAACAAGGTTAGGGGGTGTGGATGTAGTCTATAGAGGAACATCACTGAGATAAAATCATATAAGATGTGGTGTTCAGGACAGCAAGTCAGTCAAGTCTGAAGCAAGACTTGTTCAGATGAAGTTATTATATTCGTGCTTTTAGTTATGCTATATGCATATTTCCAGCTATGCAGATTTGAATATGCTGCTATGACATTTATACTTCATAAGTCTATAGGTGTGTGCTAGGCTAATGACCCTGGGGACTTTACAAGCCTAGCCATAGGATTACCCTGGCATAGTGTCACCCGACCTTAGTTCTCAATGCCTCTGTCGAGTAGAGCCACTGGAGTTATCCCCAGGAAGAATTTTCTGTTTCCCATCCAGTCATCAAGATTTCTCTTGAAGACGGTCAGTAAGGCTCTGCTTGACATGTATGGGAAGTCTGTTCCATAATATGGGCAGTCTCTGGATTATGAACCTGTCCCTCCAGCATTTTCTGCTAGTTGTGGTAATGAGGTTGAGGTCTCTGATGCATGTGGTGTGGAGGGATTGGGATTTATTTAGATGTAGCATTTCTAACAGAGCTGGGTCAGATGTGGCTTTGTAAGTCAAGCAGAGATCGGCAATAAGTAGGCGATATGATACAGAGAATAGTTGGAGTTTTTTGAGTCTGTTCATACAGGACAAATGTTTAAGGCCTAGAATCCTCTTTGTGAGGTACTTTTGTGGCCTCTCCAGTTGTTGTAGGTGTCTAGTGAGGTACATGCCAAATGGGGCATTGTACTCGATGATTGGCCTAATGAGGGAAGAGTAGAGGGAGACAATGACCTCTTTCTTCCTGGATGCAAAACCCTTAGTAATGAGATGTGCCACATAGAAGGACCACAGTGGCAATGTGGTGATCAAAAGAGAGGTTGCTGTCTACCTGTGTTCCCAGATCTCTTATAATGCCTTCTGTGTTCAGTGGACTACAATCAATGTGGTAATTCATGGAACCGGGTTTTTCCCAAAGGGGATGACAGCACAATCTTTGACATTGAGCTTAAGTCCATGGTTCAGACACCAGCTGTTGGTCTCAGTGAGACCATTCTGTAGGATGTCAACATCACTTGGGGAGTTAATAATAGTTCCCAACTTGCAATCGTCTGCGAACTTTGTCAGCCAGAGTCTCTTTGTGTTGGCCTGGATTTCAGAGAAGTAGATGCCAAACAGGAGAGGACCCAGGACTGAACCCTGTGGGACTCCACTCATGACTAGTCGACAGACTGACTTGGAGTCATCTACTTTCAAACTGTGGATTCTATCTGTCAACCAGTTTGCAACCGACCTAGGGATACAGGGGTTGATGCCAAGCTTAGTGAGTTTTTCTATGATTCCTGAGTGGGGAAATGTATCAAAAGCCTTGGTCAGATCAAGGTAGGCTGCATGAACCACCTTGCCTTCATCCATAGCTCTTATGACTGACTCAAAGAAGTTGACCAAGTTGAGCAGGCATGATCTACCCTTCAAAAAAACAAACTGTGTGGGATCCAGAGTTTGAAGATTCCCTATATCCTTGTTTATTAGGTCCATGATGATGCATTCCATAGCTTTGCATATCAGACTCATCAGGCTAATGGGGCAATAGTTCCCAGGATCTGTAGTCGCTTCTTCTTTGTGGAGAGGGATGACTGTAGCAATACACCATTCGGTAGGGACAAAGCCTGAGTTGAGGCTGTGATTGAACAGGGCACATAGGTGAGGTACCAGTTCACTCTGTAGTTCATGTAGAACACAACCAGGGATATTGTCAGGTCCCATAGAAGCTGTATTCTTGGCCTTTGAAAGTGCTGTTTTAACCTGTGCAGCAGTAATACTGGATGTCTGGCAATCTACAGGTATTGTGATTGGTCCATTGGAGGGGAGGGGTAAAGTTGGCACTGAATCAGTCGGCCAATATACTGATAATATCTGTTGGCTTGGTATAGGAGGTACCATTGTACAGTAGCTCAGAGTAAATCTGGGTATTGCCATGGAGATTCTTTACATAACTATAGAAGGCCTTGTGGTTGTCTTTACTATCTGCTGCAATTCTGTTTTCATAGCTAGCTTTAGAGGATTTGATGAGGGATCTCAACTTTTTGTTGAGGCTGATAAGGGAGTTTTTCCAGTCTTGGGACTTCACCTTATTCCACATCAGTTTTCTCCTTCTGTTGTAGAGTTTGTTTATGGCAGGGGACCACCAGATTGGCTTCCTTTTTTGGAGGAGAGCATCTTGGTTCTATTGGGTATGGTGAGATCCATGCATTTGTGTACATGTTCGTACAGTGCATTGGTGTATGATTCTGCCGTCACACAACTATTCTCCATTTGCATGGGTGTTGCGAAGTTAGCCACCTCTGTTTTTAGGAGCCCAAAGATAGCTTTGAAGAACTGTTTCATGGTGGTTATCTTTGTGGTGGGGGTGAGAGGGATGTGGATTTCCAAGGTGATTAGTTTGTGGTCGGATCTAACCAGAGAGGAGCTGACTATTGATGTAGAGCAATGGTCACCCATGTTAGTGATGACCAGGTCAGGGATGTTGCTACCTCTATTGGGGGTAAGAATGAGCTGGTCCAGGGCATTGGAATTAATGAACTCAAGGAAATGTTGGGCAGGTGTATTGGTACATGAGTAGTTTACCCAGTTAATGGACAGGTAGTTGAAGTCACCTAGTAAGAGAGTGTTAAGTTGGACCCTAATATTCTCCAGGGTGCTTAGGAATGTGGAATGCGAGTCTTGGGACATGGTTGTGGACCTATAGCAGGCTATGACCTGAATCGCTGTCTTACCCAATGGTAGCTGCACCTGAAGTATCTCTGATGCGTTATGTTGGGCTACCCATCTGGAGGTGTGCGCATCCTTTATGAATATGGAAACGCCACCATCTTTGGAGCTTCGGTCCAAGTTCTGGGGTCGAAAGGTGTGGAATGAGTTATAGCCTGGTAGTGCAGGGGTGCTTTCTGCTGCCTTGAACCAGGTCTATGTTACAGCACAAATGTCAGTGCTTTGAATGAGTGCATTTTGAGATTTAGACTTCTAGCATTGAGCAGTATGACCCTCAGATTGCATTTGTTTGTAGTTGTTACAGTGGTAATTTGGTCTTTGGAACATCACCTAAAAAAGGCACTATAGAGGTGGCAAGAGCCTTGGCCAGTATCCGGAAGCCCAGGGGTGACAGATGCAGGCCATCTCTGTCAAAACATCAAGGTCTGTCAATCATGTCATTCCAGGCAAACAGATAATAGATCCCCTTAGAATGACACCAGAAACTTAGCCAACTGTTGAAATCAATTATTTTCTGCTTGTACTGTGGTATCATTCTGGTTGATGGTAGGATGCTGCTCAGGGCTAGGGTCATACCCACCTGGGCTACATAATTCATGTCTCTTTTTATGTAGTCCAGGGAGGTACATATCAGGTCATTCACACCCACATGTACAATGACAGAGTCATATTTGTACCTGTTGTTGAGGGACCTGAGTGAGTGTGTTATGTGATGGATCCTGGCACCTGACAGGCAGCTGACTGTTAATTTCTCCTTATTCAACCTAGTGAGTGGGACATAAGTGTGCCTCACTATTGCGTCACCTATGACTAGTGTGTTGGGCATGCTGCTTTGCCTTAGGGGCTTTGTTTGAGTGGCACAATATTTAGGAGAGTTATGTGTCTTGTGATTAGTGTTGTGTTATGGTGGTCAAGTGTGTTTCTGCCTTGGAGGTCTCTGCTGCTTGGGTAGATTTTATTGAGAGCCTCTGCAAAGGTGGGTGTGTGGTTTGTGTTTTTATGTGAAGGCAGTGCTGGTGTGCATTCTGGAGGCCTATGTGTTCCATGTGGTGTGGTGCAAGTGTTGACCTTCTCCTCTTGACCAGCTATTCTGGTCTTGACTGGAGAGTGCATGGCTTCCAATTTGGATATATAAGTGCATCTCCCGCACATCTGAGTGTTGGAAGGTAAGAGGAGATGGTTGTCAGTGTATATGAGGCAGTTGGTACATTGCCTCAGGATGCCCAAGTTCACCAGGTTAATAGGAGAAAGCACAGGGAACTGACCTTTAGACATGCCTGGAGGAGTGGGCATTAATAATTACTACTGGATCTGTTTCCTTGTAGAATGTTTAGTGCTGGTAGCACTTTTGTGTGCTACAATAATTGCTACAAGAAGTCTGGTAAAGTGCTAGACTAATAAGCTAGTATAAGTGCAGGAGAGGAGAGAACTAGTAAATCTAAGGGAAAAATTGAAGAGCAGACTCTGGCACTGCACAGACGCTTACAAACAGTCCTGGATACGGGAAACAAGAGGAAATGCAAGCTTTTAAACCAGAAAGTTGAGAGAGATGGAAATATTGTCCAAACAGACAATAAACTACAATTTCAGGGCCAGGAACCACTCCTCTTATGGTAGATAGGCTACCTAGTGCTTATCACTCCCACTGATAAGCTAGAAGGATTCCTTCCAACACAGAAAGGCTTGGGGGGCTCAGAACTTTACAAACATTCTTAGGTTCATAGGTAGGTACTAGGCTATTGGCTCAACGGCCTAAGTAAGCCTAGCCAACAAGGTTCCCTGGGTTACGCCACCCAAGAAAGTTATTTTCCTGTGCCCCTGTCGAGCAGAACTACAGAAGTGATCCCCAGGGTGTATTTCCTATTTCCCATCCACTCTTCAAGATTTTTCTTGAAGAGTGCTAATGAGGAACTTTGCTTGACATAGATGGATAGCTTGTTCTAGAGTATGGGAAGTCTCTGGGACAGGAATCTATCCCTCCAGCATGTCCTGTTTATTGTAGTGACAAGATTTAGGTCCCTAGAGCATGTAGCTCGGAAGGATTGGGATTTCTTTAGGTGTAGCATGTCCAACAGCTCTGGGTTTGACATAGCTTTATTTGTTAGGCAAAGATCACCTCAGAGTAGGCGATATGCTATGGGGTAAGACTGGAGTTTTTTGAGACGGTCTGTGTAGGACATCTGTTTGAGGCCAGTAATCCTCTTACTTCCGTGGCCTTTCCAGCTACTGCAGATGTCTTGTGAGGTACATTCCAAAAGGGGCACTGTACTCTATAATGGGTCTAATGAGTGTCGAGTAGAAGGGAACAATGACCTCTTTTTTCCTGGATGAGAAGCCTTTTGTGATAAGGTGAGCCATGTAGAAGAATTTCCTGACTACTGTGGTAATGTGATTATCAAAGGAGAGACTACTGTCCACCTGACTCCCAAGGTCTCTTATCACACATTCGGCATTAAGTAGACTGCCACCTATGTGGTAGTTCATGGGTACAGAGTTTTTACCAAAGGGGATGATAATGCACTTTTTGGCATTGAGCTTGAGGCAATGGCTCTGACACCAGGCATCTGTCTCAATGAGGCCCTTCTGTAGGATGTCCACATCATTTGAGGACTCGACTATGGCTCCTAGTTTGCAGTCATCTGCGAACTTCATTAGCCAAAGGCCTTCTGTGTTAGCCTGTACTTCAGAGAAGTAGATACCAAACAGAAGAGGTCCCAGGACACAGCAAATCTCTATCTGGACTAGACTAGTTACAGGAAAGAGGGGAAACAAGCGCAAATGCAGGCTTTTAAGCCAGAAAGTTGAAAGAGATGGAAGAAACTGCCCAAAAGGCCAATAAGCCACAATATCTGGGCCAGAAACCACTCCTCTTGTGGTAGATAGGCTAGATAGTGCTTACCACACCCACTCATAAGCTAGAAGGCTGCCCTCCAACACAGAAAGGCTTGGGAGCTCAGAAGCTTACAAGCAGTTCTGGATACAGCAACTCTGTATCTGGACTAGACTAGTTACAGGAAAGAGGGGAAACAAGTGCAAATGCAGGCTTTTAAATCAGAAAGTTGAAAGAGATGGAAGAAACTGACCAAAAGGCCAGTAAACCACAATATCTGGGCCAGAAACCAATCTTCTTGTGGTAGATAGGCTAGCTAGTGCTTACCACTCCCACTGATAAGCTAGCAGGCTTCCCTAAAACACAGACAGGCTTGGGGGCTCAGGAGCTTACAAACAGTCCTTGATACCGCAGTTCTGTATCTGGACTAGACTACTTACAGGAAAGGGGTGAACATGCTTAGAAATTTTTTTGTTTAGTAAAGTGGAAAAGCAGAAAGCTGGAACAGAAGATAATTCAAGGTTAAGAATTTAATTGGGTTGGCCTTCTCAAATGTTCTCTTGCTGCTACTACTGAATGTTACTCAGTACAATAAAATGTTTTGAAGAAATCAAAAACTCTGACTTTTTACAATGGCATCCAAACAGGCCTACTGTCAGGGGAGAGATATATAGGTCTTGTCACCCAGCAGCTACTGTGAACAAGAGTCAGAAACAGTTGTAGTGTGTAACCCTTTCAAATCCAGTTTCCAGTGCAGCATATATTTTTGTAAAGTTCACTGTGATGATTCTTCCAAGTCACTACATCAGAAGTACTTCAGACATTTCAACAGCACTCCGGAGGTTTTCCAGCTAAAAGGCCCCAGTAAAGGTAATCAACATTGCTATAGACCACCCTTTCAGTAAAGGTATCGTTCATTTCCAGACTTGGTCACACCAGTGTTTTTCCAGATGGGGGCAGTATATCCATACCTCTACAGAAAACTTCTTCAGCAACTCCAGCTTTCCACTCTTCAGATGACAGCCACTACAGATGGTGTTCCAATCTCTTTACGTAAGCATAACTTCTGTTAGCATGGATTGTATAACTAAGCCTGCTAGTAAATGTTCAGTTAGCTTAAATATCTCTACAGTTAAATCACATGCTGCTGTATGGTCAAAAATTATGGATTGGGTTACGCAACAATGTATTCAATGTAATAACAGATTTTTTTCAAGCATACTGCTAAATTACGGGTTCTTGCTAAAGCTATGCTAGGCATGCATAACTATATAATGTATCAAAATTCCAGTACTCAGGGCACTAATGTTAGTGTTATTCAAACAGCGGTTCTACCAGTGCATGCTGTGACAATTAACGATTTACATGCTTTGGTTAGTAAATTTGATGCTTCACGAAAAAAGGTTCAACCTGATTTATTACCAGATTATGATTCATTTCTGTGTAGTTAAAATGCAGCCAGTAATACTGCAAGTGAGCAGGGTAAATTTGTTCAGGATTATTAAAAAAGGCTGCAAACAAGAATAAATCCATTACTACTTTTAAACAGGAAGCAGGAAAACCTATTAATGGCCTAAAAGACTTTCTTAAGATGAATAAGCAGTTCTTAAAGCCTGCTACAAAAGGTGTAACAGATAAAGGGCAATCTTCCTTTCAGTCTGAATCTTTGGCTGCAGATGTAGTGGGTATAACCACAGCTCCAACATTATATCATACATCAAAACTGTTACAGTTACTTCCTAAACGAAATGACAGGAAAAAAATTATTTCAGAATGTTATGGTTTTTAAAGATTGGTGCAGTAATACTGGGGTTACTTGGGGTCAGAAACTGTCAAAATGTTTTAAAGCTTTTCTTCCTAAAACTCTTAAGACATATTAAAATGCATGACCTACCTCTTAATAACCTTCATGCCCAGTTAAATACTGCTTTACAAGCTCTAATGCAAAAAATATGTTTTAATCCTAGGTTGTTAAATCAATTCAAAATAACCAGAAGAAGCAATCTTATAAAAACTGCAGCATTGCATTCTTTAGCATATGCCGTAATGCACAATTATTCTGACAAACAAAACAGAATGATGTACAGAAGCAAGTAATTAAAACTTTTTTTGCAAAGAGTTCAGAGACTCAATACAGCTATCAAGTTAAATGTAATTGCTACAGCCAAAACCTTTAAAAAAATGGTACATTTAGTGGCTAGACAGAAACAAATTTTGCAAGAATCAAATGCCAGTAATAAGATTTTTTTCTGTAGATACTGACATTGCAGCAGTAAAACTGACTACACCAGTCCCAGTAGTTATTTTTTTTTTTTTTGTGAAAAGCTTGGGCATGTAAAAACAATGTCCTAAATACTGGACATTAAAACACAAGTGTGTAAAAGCTGGTATTAATAATTTAGTTCCAGTTGTTTCCAATAAAGCCAGACAGGTTAAAAAATCTGAGGGTAGGGCAATGAATAAAGTACTGACAAACCACCTTGTTACTCACAGTATAATTCACTGTACCCTTGTCTAGAGGGTTTAAAATCTAAATCAGATACAGTACTGACAATTCCTACAGCTCCTGCTCCCAGTAAAGTTGATACTGATTTATTGTTTTCTAAAAGGAGTGTGCATAGTGTACTGGTAAAGACAAGAAATAGTCAGTTTTTCAAATACCAGGCATCTCACATGACTTTTCAAAGAGATGTGCTGGGGGGGATTGTAAATACTCTTTTTCTTAAATTTGTCCTTACCACCTGTAGGCATACCAGCAAACTGGACTGCTAGGTTCAACTTCCTTATAAACATCTTGAGTTCTATTAAGATATCCACTATATTCATACATTCACTTGGAATAAAAATAAATGCCTTTTTAAAAAAGTGAAAATTATATATATATATATATATATATATATATATATATATATATATATATATATATATATATATATATATATATATATACCAATCCGCAAAGAACTATATTTAAAAATCTTTAAAATCATAATATGATAAAAAAAATCCCGCCATATACTGATACTGTGGTTTCCTTATGGGGAATCAAACATACTAAGTCTTTAATTTCACCACTCTACCCCTTCCTTTGCCCTGATTGTTTTGGTGTTGATTCAATGTAACTGTCTGTCCCTGACATTCTATTCTCTATACCCCTAATTGTGATCATCCTTACAGGCAGAATCTCCTATCTCCATCGCTGTGTTTGCTTAGTTCTTAGAATACTTTCTGCTACTCTATGAATATAACATTCTGTATGGCTATTATTATTGTCCTTAAAGATCATCTCCAAATTCCAAGTATTCCCTTTTTTCTTTAAGTTCCTCCATTTCATTATCATCCATTTCTATGTTCAGTTTTAGCTTTTTGCTTGTGCTATGTATAGGAGCTTTAAGTGTATGATTCTTAAATACTGCTTCAAATCAGGTAATCCCAAATCACCTTGCTCTAGTGGAAGCATCAACTTATCCCACTTGACTCTTCCCCTCTTCTCCTCCCAGATAAAATCCTTCAACTCTTTATTAATTGCTATCCACAACTTCTCCTTTATTTGATAAAAGTATGCTTGACCTGTGTTTAAAACTAAAGGAGCTAAAAATTTTTTTACCATTTGTATTCTGCTATCCATATCCATAAAACAGAAGTTCCAGTTTCTCAGTTTTTGTGTTATCTTGTGTTTAGCCTCTTCCTATATATCCTTAACTGCTGTAACAGTAATGTTTTAACCCATACTCTGACATACTTTATTTTATCACGTCCCCATAAATATGGGTATTGCTGAACCAATTTGTGTGTGGGTACATAGTTTACAGCTATTGCTTTTGTTTTATCTTCATTAATTTTGTACCAGGAAAAGACTTGAAACTGTCTCAGAATGTTCCACATCACTGAAATGCCCCTTTTCTGATTCATTCAGGTACAAAATAATATCATCCGCAAATAAACTCAACTTATCTTGATTAGCATACCAACTGTATCCTCGAATTTCTGAGTGCTTTATTTTCTCTTCCAATGGTTTTAAACATAACAAAAATAACAAAGGGGAAAGAGAACAACCCCGCCTGGTTCCTCTGTTCAAACAGTCCTTATCAGAGAGGAACCCCTCACATTATAAATTTTGCCTCTGATCCCTCATATATCCTCCTCATTAACCTTATTATTGTGTCAGGGAATGGAAATGCTTCCATTGCCCTACTCATGAAATCCCAGCTTAATCTGCTGAATCCTTTCTGTACATCAAGACGCACCAACAACAGTGGTATTTTCTTATATTCTGCTTCCCTCTTCATCATCATTGTTCTATTAATGTTGTCAGATATTTGCTGATCCATATCTGTCAGTTTTGGCATCACCTTTGCCATTCTTTTAGCCATTATAGACATACATACTTTGTAATCATGGTTTAGAATCAAAATGGGCCAATTTGAAGTTCAATCTGATAGGTCTTTACCATCTACAGGTATTGCAGTCACTAAAGCTTTCTTCCAGGATGTTGCCACCTCTCCTTCCTTTAAAATACTGTTAAACAAAACCTTCCAGATCTTTATCAGTTTTTTCACGCCTACCTTCCAAACTTCCACAGGAATATCATCTATTCCTGGGAACTTTCCTGTAGATTGCTTATGCATCACCATTTTTATCTCATCTCCTCCTATTCTAACTGTTAATAATTGAGACTCTTCTACCTCTAAAACTGGCATATTTAATTCTTCCATACACATTTCCACTAGCACTTTTTCTTGATTTCTGCATTTCTTTGATTTATGCAGGTTTTCATAAAATTGTCAAAATATGTCTAATACCGCTACATGATTTCTGACTATTTTCCTTGTTATACGCTCCCTAAGTTTGGCAACAACTCTTTCTACATTCTGTTGCCTGAGCTGTTGTGCTAAAACCTTTTCTGCTCTGGAGTTATAAAAAAAAACACTTGCTTAACAGCAGTCTTTCTAAACTCATGCATACTAGCCAAGTTGTACCTTATTTTATTTTTAGCACTCTGTAGTTACACCACTTCTTGTTCTGTGAGTTTCCCCCTGTTCTGCAATAGTTTAACATTTGCCAATCCCTCTAAATAATTCTTGTTACTTCTTAACCACATCTCTTTTTTTTCCTTTTATTTCTACCCTGTTGTTAAACACTTTCATTTTCTCCCTCTCCCTGTCTATATCTTCTGAAGAAATTTCTTTCTTCCCTAATAACTTCAGAATAATTTCTACTACACATTCCTTAAATTCCTCTCTGTTTAACAGATAGGTGAAGGAGTGCCAGTGTTTCATTTTTATTTCATTACCCTGCATTTTTATTTTAGTTATTATTGGCAAGTGATCTGAAATAGTTATTGGATGCATATGAAAGCTTTCAATTAAACGCACATTTCTCTGTGAAATATAATTTCTGTCTTGCCTAACCCAGTTTTTGTACCTTGGGGAATAATATATAAATTCTCTCTGATCTCCTACTACTGAATTCACACCTTCCATGCCAAATATTTTCATAAATTTCTTCAAATATCTACCCTTTTTTCATTATATTTTCTCTTCCAGGCCCCAAAGATATACCTTCACTCTCCCAAATCAAATTCCAGTCCACATCTATAAGTAATATTCTCTACTGAAAGCTGATTATTTCTTCCAGAATTTTCTTAAGCTCCATTGCAGCAGTTTTTGGTGGAATATAAATACATGCTATAAGTACTACTACAAATCTACCGTTATCTTTTTTCTTTACTACTACAAATAAATCTGCCATTATTATTTTTTTTGTCTTCTTCTTCTATTACTAGTGGAGCTCATCTAGCAATTAATATAAGTGCTTAATTTTTCCTTTGTCCCAGATATTCTGCTGAATAACCATCCTGAAATACTTTCTTTATCAAATCCACATGCTCAGTTCTTTCCAAATGTGCCTTCTGTAGCACAGCTATTTGCACTCTGCATTTCTTAATACATTATTACTCTGTCTTTTTTCTATATACCTGTAAGAACATTCATGTTCAAAGATAATATGGAAAGTGTTGCTATTATGCTAAGAAGTTATTTCCCACCTATTATGTATAAAAGCGTTTTTTAAAAAAATGTCTAGTTTCAGCTTTTGTGTTACATACATACACTTATGTTTGGCAAGTTAATCTTCTATTATTGTTGTTTCTTGCATATCCATTTGAAGCTATGTCACACTTTACTTTTTGTTTTAATGAAAACCCACAAAAAAGAATCCCCAGAATACCCCAGAACCTGTTAACTTAATGTAAACACATGGACATATGTACATATTCAAATAATGAAGTTCAACCCTCCTAACATGAACAATTATCCCAGATAGACACCTACACTCACAGGCTTGAATTGACTTTTAAAAAAAGTTATCCATGTCAAGACACATGGTACAGCCTGTGCTCCTATTTAGACTAAGTGCTGTCTGTTTTTGTCTTATCTTTATTCCTCTCCCAGATGTAGAAAACAACTAGAATACTTTAAGAAAACATTAGCCATTAAAAGAAAAAAGTATTTTGTTTTTTGCCCTCTTAGTAGATTGTCAGCATAGAAATGTATGAGCCAGATACACAGTTGCCTTCATCTACAATCTTCTCATGTTGCACTGTGAACATTTGCTAAAAAAATTCATTACATTCAATGTTCTTTTATTTACTTGCTTCAACTTAAAACTTGCTGTTAGATCAAGCCAAGAGCCTTAATCCATTTATTCCCCGATGCAAAAGTAAGAAAAAACATATCAGTTTTACTTATATCATGCTCTATTTACTTTTGCAACCCATCTCTCTCCTCAACAACCTAAGATTATGGCCTTTCACCTTAAACGTGCTTTTATCCAGGCTTTCTTCTCTTTTTACATTGCAGAGCCTACATTTCATAAAACTAAACAAGAAGAAAGAAAGCAGAAACAAAAAAAGCTCCTGTGTACTTTAGTATCCTTATAGCACACAAAAATAATTAACAATGTTTTACTATATAACATGCAGTATATGTCATGTTTTGTAAAAATATTGTTAAGAGCAAAAATTGTTTTACTTACAGTTAGCTATTTCCTTCTTCTTCTCCTCCTGTCCTTAATGTTCTTCCAGACATTCATGATGTGAAGTAGGCTATATGCTTTGGAGTCCTCAACAGGTTTAACAAAGTCTTAAAAGTCCAATATTTCCAGTTTTTTTTTTGTTCTGCCATATTTCACAAATGTGATTGATGCCTTCTAATCCCAAATTTGTTCAAGTTCCAAGTTGCTGGATTTCTTCCTCTTGATCTCCATCTTCCATGTCCAGTCTCTGGTTCATTTCCAACATACTCCTGGTTCTTCTAGTCAATTCCTATGCTTTTCTCTGTCTCTCAAGCATTTTCCTTTGGAACACTGGACAAGGTTTCATTGGCATTGTCTCTCTATGAGCTTTATTATCAGAAGAATAAGAATTAGAATCCCCTTCTGTTTGAAAGTTCACTTTTTGTAGGACAAGCTTTTGTGTTTCCTCCTTAGCATGTTCTGCATAAAAAAATGACTCTGACCCACTAGGAAAAATACTCTGTTTATGGATGGCTACAGCAGCTTGAATCTCACATATGCCTCTTAACATTCCCTGATTGCTTTAAATGAGTTTTAGTGTTTATTTTACTTTGTTTTATTTTTTACTTGAGCGTTTTCAATTCTTCACATTTAAATAATTAATTATTATTAGTTACTATAGTGATGTCTTGATTTTAAGGTATGGAAATTGATGTATAAGTGGTAATTATTTAATTATTCAATTTATTAATTAAGTCAGGATTGTTATTTAAACTGCATGTTCTATTCTTGTAATTGATATCTGAAGAAGTGTGGTTTCCATGTGAAAGTGCTCATCTGTTTGTTCTATTAAATTGCTTTTATTTTTTGATACTTTCTATTTCGTGGTGGTCCTTCCTTGTCTGTTTTGTTATTCCTTGAACGCTGGAATAAATTTACTTTTCTTCTGCCTGATGTATACTGAGTAATCATTTTCACACTCTATTGACCACCTTTTAGTACTTTGTCCTTCCACCACAGTTTTGTCATCATCAACTCTTTCTGCTGGTAGGAGTGCATCTCTACTATTGGATGTATTAGCTGCTTTCTCATGGCCGGGTTTGGGGCATACACACAATGTGCCCTTTCAATTAACAATTCCTGCTGTGGAATACCAGTCAAGTTGCTTATTTGTTCTTTCATAAAATTAATTCAGTCTGTTCCTTCCAGATTCTCAGGTACAGCAGAAAAATCTCAGGTTTTCCCTATATGCTCTGTCCTCTAATTCTACCACTTTTGAAACAACTCTTCTTCAGCAGTTTCATACTCAGACAGCCTTTTTTTAATTTTAACCTCTGATTTTGCAGTTTTATCAACTCATCTGAATATCTTTTTAAAACTTCTTCCATTTTTCCAGCCTTTTGTTATTTTAGTTGAAAAACGCCTTCAGTGTTTCATTTATATTAATTAGCTCTGAGCATATTTGACTGTTTTTTTCCCTCTAGATTACTGGAAGTCATGTATTGCACCAAAGCTGGAGTTTGAATTGCTTTTTGTTGAACAGCTGCAGGATTCTTCCTGCCAGTGTTTTCTCCTCACCTTTTGTGATTCATTTTCTTTCAGGTTCTCTAAATTTCTTTTTTACTGGCATCGAGGCAGTGCACTTACAAGCCAGTAACTGACATTTATTCAAAAAGACAAACTCACTGGCTCTCTTTTCTGATATTCTGTTTACACTCTAGGAGAGCTGAAATTAAGCTGTTATTCAGTGTGTAGCCATCTGCGAAGAACTGAGAATTTGCCTTTTTACCACATTTTATGCTTACATGGCATTATTGCCATATGTTGATAACTCAGTATTCCACAAGTGAGATCAGCATAGATTTTAACCCTGCCCATTTACCTAACTTACAATCCCTTGAGTTACGCACTAGCTAATGATAAAACAAAATAAGTTATACAACACTTCACACATATGGAAGAAGGTCATCAACAGTGTGCAAATGAATATGGCTATGATTAAAAGTGGGTAGAACACAAAGGGAAGCAAAGTCCTCCCTCTGTGTAAGTATCATATCTAAGTATACCTTTTCACAATCCGCCATTGGTTTACACATTGCTACAATGTTCATCAGAATATATATGAACCCCTGCCTACTTAACTCACATTCACATGACTTGTATGTTAGCTACTGACACCACAGAACTATTTGTATAAC
The DNA here is from genome assembly GCF_019279795.1 of Protopterus annectens. Classification (NCBI taxonomy): domain Eukaryota; kingdom Metazoa; phylum Chordata; order Ceratodontiformes; family Protopteridae; genus Protopterus; species Protopterus annectens. Next base: position 644,029,014 of record NC_056745.1, read on the forward strand.
TGTTACTAGAAAATATACATTTGAAAGGAGTGTGATGGCATTACAGAAGACTGACAGATGAGCATTGTGCAACAAACAACAGTAATTGGATCAAAAGCTTCAACATTCTTTACAGACGATCTGAACATCACATCAGGGGTATATTGAACTCTAGAAACTGAAACAGTTGAAATAATAAGTGGCTACCTATAGGTTCATAGGTTCATAGGTAGATACTGGGCTATCTGCCCGAAGGCATATATTAGCCCAGCCATGTTGTGCTGTATTCACCACCCCTTTGGTTAGTTCCCTAGGCCCTTGATCTAGCAGCTAGTACCCTTGGCCCCTATCTAGTAGAGCTGTTGGTATGATCCCTGGTGTGAACTTACTGTTACTCATCCACTCATCAAGGTTCCTCTTGAAAGTGATAGTGAGTGGCTCTGTCTTATGTCGATCGGGACCTTGTTCCATAGCAAGGGAAGTCTTTGTGAAGGGAATCTATCCCTCCAGCATGTTCTGTTCATTGTTGTGCTGTGGTTTATATCCCTAGAGCATGTAGCTCAAGTGGATTTGGTTTTGCTAAGATGGAGCATGTTCAACAGTTCTGGGTTGGACATGGCTCTGTATGTTAGACAGAGATCGCCTCTGAGAAGGTGGTATGCCACAGAGAAAAGCCTTAGTTTTTTCAATCGTGCTGCATAGGGCAACTGTTTGAGTGCAGTAATCCTCTTAGTGAGGTACCTCTGTGGTCTCTCCAGCTGCTGGAGATGCCTAGCCAGGTACATTCCAATTGGTGCATTGTACTCTATAATGGGTCTGATGAGGGAAGAGTAGAGGGGCACCACTACATCCTTAGATCTTGATGTGAACCCTTTCGTGATTAGATGGGTCACATAGAAGGATTTTCTAACCACCTTGGCAATATGGTTATCAAAGGAAAGCTGACTATCTACTTGGGTCCCTAGATCCCTTATTACTACTTCAGATTTCAGGGGGTTACTTCCTATGTGGTAGTTCGCGGGTACTCTGTTTTTTCCAAAGGGGATTACTATGCATTTTTTAGCATTTAGCTTGAGACCATGGCTTTGACACCATGCATCAGTCTCATTAAGGCCCTTCTGGAGGATATCCATGTCGGCCGGAGACTCTATTATAGCACCCAGTTTGCAGTCGTCAGCAAACTTGGTCAGCCACAGCCCTTCAGTGCTTGCCTGTACTTCTGAGAAGTATATGCCAGACAGGAGGGGCCCCAGGACAGAGCCTTGACGCACACTGCTCATTACTGGTCTGGATTCGGACATAGATCTCACTACTCTTACTTTGTGGGATCTGTCTGAGAGCCAGTTTGCGATCCATCTTGTGACGTAAGGGTTTATGCCCAGGTTGGTGAGTTTATCAATAATACCCGAATGGGGAATGGTGTCAAATGCTTTAGCAAAGTCAAGGTAAGCTGTGTGTACCTCCTTTCCCTTATCTATAGCCTGAGTAACTGTCTCAAAGAAGTTCACCAGGTTCAGGAGGCATGATCTGCCCTTGACGAAGCCGAACTGTGTGGGGTCAAGTGTTTGGAGGTTTCCAATCTCTCCATTTATGAGTTCCATAATGATTCACTCCATTGCCTTACAGATCAGACTGGTCAGGCTTATTGGTCGGTAGTTCCCAGGGTCGGTTGTGGGCCCACCCTTGTGCAGCAGAACCACAGTTGCTGTGTGCCATTCTATGGGCACATATCCTGTCGAGAGGCTGAGACTGAACAGGGTATTCAGATATGGGGTTAATTCATTTTGGAGCTCACATATGACACAGCCCGGGACACCATCTGGTCCCATGGAGGCAGTATTTTTAGCTTTAGATAGAGCCTTATTAACCAATGTGTCAGTAATAATTGGAGATACACAATCCTCTGGAATAGTAATAGGCCCTGTAGGTGGTGAGTGGGGGAGAAATTTGCACTGAACCTGTCAGCCAAGGTGTTGGCAATGTCAGTGGGGTCAGTGTATTTTGTTCCATTTTGTACTAGCTTAGAACAGACCTGAGCACTGCCATTTAGGTTTTTGATGTAACCATAGAAGGCCTTATGGTTATCCTTGGCATCCTTGGCAACTTTCTTTTTGAAATTGGCTTTAGTTGACTTGATGAGGGCCCTCAATTTCTTACTAAAGCTGATCAGGGAAGATTTTTCTACTTGAGATTTGGCCTTTTTTTGTATAAGTCTCCTCCTTTTATTGTATAGTTTGCTTAAGGCCGGGGTCCACCAGACTGTTTTTTTCTTGCTTGAGGAAGGAGGCTTGGTTTTATTTGGGAAAGCACAGTCCATGCAATCCTGAAGATGTATATAAAGTGCCTTGATGTAGGATTCTGCATCCTGGATATCATTATCCTTCTGCAGGGGGATAGTGAAGCTTTCCACTTCTGATGCAAGTAGTTTGAAGTTTGCTTTGGAAAGGTTTTTTACAATGGTTTCTTTGACTGGGGGAGGCGGAGGGGTAAGGATGTCTAAGGTTATCAGTTTGTGGTCTGATCTGACCAGAGAGGGAGTGATAATGGGTGTGGTACAATGGGTGTCCATATTTGTGATGACTAAATCCAATATGTTGTCCCCTCTAGTGGGAGAACATACCAGTTGTTCGAGGGCATTTGAATTTATAAATTCTATGAACCGCTGGGCATAGGAGTTAGAACTTTGGTAGTTCACCCAGTCTATACCAGGGTAGTTGAAATCACCCAAAAGTATGGTGTTGGGTAGGACCTTTATATTTTCCAATGCCTCAAGGAATGCTGAGTGAGCATCTTGGGACATGATGGGTGATCTATAACAGGCTACGACTTGAAATGTGGTTTTGCCTGCTGATAGTTGCACATGGATGATCTCTGGGGCATCATGCTGTGCCACTAACCTGGAGATGTGGGTATCCTTGATGAATATGGATACACCTCCACCCTTTGTACTGCGATCTGGTAACTGAGGGCGGAATGTATGATATATATTGTAACCTGGTAGTGCTGGGGTGCTCTCTGGAGCCTTGAACCAGGTTTTCGTCACTGCACAAACATTGATTTTCTCCATACTGAGGAGTGCCTCGAGTGCATGCATTTTGAGGTTGAGACTTCTGGCATTGAGTAGCATTATCCTTAGTTTTGTTATGCCTATAACACTAGTGCTTTTCTTTGCACATCAAGTCATAGTGCAATAGTCAGCATAGCTATCTAGCTAAAGGCAAATTCTCAGTATTTGTTGCCACAAAATGGAAATGATATTTATCATTTACCAGTCTGTACTTCCTATGTTGCACTTTGCTGACATGCAAAAGAAAATACAAAGGCTGGATTGGGAAACTCGGCATACTCACAAGGGAGTACTGCTCTTAGCGCATTGAGTCTAAGCACTACAGCACTAGAGTCAGCATAGCTATTCAGTCGAAGACAAATTCTCAGTGCTTTTTGCCTTAGAATGAGAAATGGCAATTACTGTTTACCAGCCTGCAGTACCTGTACTCCTCATTGCTGTCACACAAAAGAAGATGAAAAACATAGATTGTGAAACTGGGCATGCTTATAAGTGAGTACAGCACTTGAGGGATCAAAAACCTTTGCCTGTCAAATCCCACTAAATTGTCTCACATCACATCCAGTTAGGAAGCCATACCTGCATGTAATTAACTGCTTTTTACACAGTGATATAATGTACACATCACCAGATTTAAAGCCTACCAATCTCTTGAGTTATGCACCAACCACCAATGCCAGAAAATGAGTCATACAACAGATGTCAGAAGGCACACATTTGAAGGGATAACATGACCAGTATCTATGAATACATATGGTCTCACCTAAAATGGAGTATAACACTTAAGGGATCAAAACCCAACATCTGTGACAGTGCTACAATTACGTAGAACTGACCACACTGCATCTGTTGAGTGAACCATTCTGCATACCATCAATAGTTTTTCTTACACAATGATATAAGGTACATATTGCTAGACTTGAACACCTGTCTGCCTAACTTACATTCTCTTGGGTTGTACAATAGCTACTAATGTCACAGAAGATCATATAACAGTAGTAAAAAGGAACACATTTGGAAGACTGACAAATGTGCATTGTGAAACAGACACCAGTAATGGGTGGATCACAGTCTACAACATACAGTATTGACAATTTGAGCATCATATCAACAATGTGTTGAACCATGGAAGCTATTAAAGTTATAATAATTGTTTATGCGCGTTTCTGTCAGTATTGCTTTCTGTCACCCATTGAGGCTAAGCACGTAAGCACAATGGTCAGCATAACAATGCAGCCAAAGGGACATTTCTTTTCAGTTTTTGCCATAGGAAGTGAAGCATCATTTAGCATTAGTTAAATATGAGTACAAATGCAGTTCCATGTCAAATGTTGCACAACAGTAAATGTAGAAAGAACATTTTGCTGTACTTTTCAAACTCTTATATCCATATGTGTGAAGTGGTACATGTGTTACTTCAGACAAATTGCCATGGAAGAGAATGAAATATGTGTGTGTAAGAGCAACACAATGTACATATTATGGCAATGGTAGTCATGTTAACTCATTCCCTCCAGTACAGCTCTTTTGAGTGTGTACCTTTAACTCCCAGTTGGCGTGGCTTGAGCCTTTAAAAAATGAAGTTATTACCTTACAGTTCTAACAAATACTCATCAACATAGGTCAAAAGGCAATACAACTGTGTTTGCCATCATGTAGTTTTAAGATAAAATATTCGGATACCTTGTATGTAGCATGGTTTTGGAAGTATTAATGCAAATATGAACAAGCAATGTTTGACGCCTAGACGCATAGTAGGAGGTAACTGCAGATACACCTGGAGGAGTTACTCAGATGTAATGAGTTAAATGGTAATTCATCCCTTATTTGGCACCTATGTCTCTAATGGACACAGGTAACCTGTAAATGGTTCATCTCCCAGGCCTATGTTTACACTTATCAAGGGTATCAGAACTTGTCAAAGATTTGGGATGCATGGCTAGGCTTAAAAAAGCCCTTGTGGTTGTTAGCCTAGTAAAAACCTATGAACCTATGATGAAGTAAGTGATATGCTCCACATCAACGTTGTATCAGGTTAGGTCACAGAGAAATTTGTACTGTCGTGTTTGACAAGTCACAGATGAAGGAAGTTTTCAGAATGGAAATCACAAAGGGGATGATACAGGGATTTAGCAGGATGGTGATGGGTGACAGGAACATGAATGACACAATGGAGAACAACCCATTGTTACCCAGGAGATATCCCCTGTATAACTGCAATATCCATTGTCGCCAATACGTCTTGTCTATATGTGTTCATCAGTGACTAATCACTGCTAAATGTATACAATACACAGAATAATACCAAGGCAGGAATGCAACTGATGTCAATACTGCAGTACTTGATATCAGTCTGCCAAAATGTTTTTTAGTGTAGTTGTTCAGTAGCAAACAGTCTGAATATGAGAAGGAAAATGTGAGACAATCCCAACCTCAGTGACATACACCAATGTACTGAATACAGTGGAATGGACTCCTCACATCATGTTTACTTTGAGCCATAAAGCAAACACTAATACAAGTCACTGACATTATTTGCATTCAGTCAGAATCGACCTACTAAAGTGCAATGCTGCCAAGCACAGCTGCTCAACCAATGGCAAAGTCTCAGTGCATGAATAGGACTTTTCTCAGTTTTTGTCACAAAATAATGAGAACTAACAGCAGCTTGATGCAAAGAATTGTGCAAATGCCGACTACTGAAATAGAGATGTCTGTTTAAAAGCTATTTATGGCCATGTGTATGGTGTATGCATCTTTTTTTTGACGGGATTACAGGTGTGAATGGGATGATAAGACAGAGATGAAAATAATGAATAGGCAGAGGGTAAGACACTATGTGAGTAATTCAGGAATCAGCAGAATGCAGGTGGGATAGGACCATACCAACACACTTCTTCATAAGCTAAAAAGGGCCTACTTCACAATGTCGAAAGCCGACAATATCAAAGCTGATATTGTCAGCACCACAACATCGAAAACGCAGAACATCATGCAGGTAAATGGAAATCTCCATAGGGGGAGATTTCCATTTATCTCAATGGAGTGCTGTCTCGGAGTTGGAATATTTAAGTAGGGTGTGGGGTGCAGGGGGGCTTGCCCCCCCTGCCTACTCTAGTTAGTTTTTATTTTTGTTTGTTTGTTTTTTTTTAATCGTTATTCGATGTTTTACTACATCAATCACTAGAGGTCGACCTTTAGTGATTCGATGTAGTAAGATTTCGATAACGTGATATAGACACGCTAAAAATGTATACGCACAAAAAAATTTAACTTTTTTTTTGGAAAGTCACACCAGAAATGATGTGTGATAACAAATTAGCAATGTTGTATGAAGAATGTGACCAAATCAGGTATGTAATACACACACACACACACACACACACACACACACACACACACACACACACACACACACACACACACACACACACACACACACACACATAGTGAAGTGGAAAGTTATGTATGGAACATAACTTTCTTTTTGTCAGGCAGATGTCCTTTTTACATTTTTCTGATAGAGACAAAAGTTGAAGAAGGATGTTAGGGACATCAAAGGTATGTATGTAGAGTAGGTTAGGTAACAGGGACAGACATACAGGATAGATGTGACTGACAGGGATGGTGATGGAAACAAGAGAGGAGGGAAGGGAACACCCATAGCTGGCCTTAGGCATAGGCCAACTAGGCGCTTTTCCAGTATTTATTTGGTGTAGGTAGACCAGGATGGGGGCACCAGGTAGTGTGGTGGAGGGCGCCATGGAGCTCTTTGCCTAGGGCACCAGCTGACCTAGGGCCGGTCCTGGCACACCATTGTGGGAGACAGGAATGGGTGGTTAGAGGCACATCCCCTTTCTATGTGAACACTGTGGGAAATTATTCCTCACCCTTAGCACTGTCAACACTGTTTCTTGCTCTGGGAACCTCAGGCAGTTCTGGATGGAGCGGCAATTTGGAAATGCAATGCAGAATTTTTTCCATACAGCTGGGTCAGGCACTGAGGTCCCTGTTCATTATTCTCCTCCAACAGCCCTGCCAGCTCCTGTTGGGTAATATAATTGCCACCTCCACTGGTACTAATCTTAATGGGTACCAATGCACCAAAGCTACCTGATGTAGGTGTTATAGCAAGTGCAAGAGTTGTGGAGGCAATACTGGCATGTTGTAACCCAGAAGTGCTGGGTTCCTCTGCTGTTGGTGATGGTACTGCCACTGCCAGCTGTGGAGGGACAGTAATATGAGCCACTATGGCAGGTCTAGATCTAGGTACTGGTGGTCATGATGGAGCAGTAATGGATGTTGCAATCAAAACTTCAGTGAAAAAAATTAAAAGTAATAGTGAGGAAGAGTGTTGGGGAGAGACACAACAATAAATGTATCATAAGTATCTCATTAATGTTAAGAACACAGTCATTACACATTCAAGATACAAGATTCTTGGGATTGTTTACACCCAGATTTAAGCATCTGAGACCATCAAATACTAATGATATAATATCACTGGCTCTCACATGTAATAAACATTCCACAGGAACTGTACATATGTTTTTAAATTAGTTGCAAAATATAGTTGATTTTACAATCTAACTGGTCTGATAACATGGTATTATAAGTTATGACTACACCTATTCAATATATGCAATATGCAATTCATATGACATGCCTTTGCTATTGGGTGGAATATTATCCACAGCCACCAGACCTTAGCTGATGATTAGCTAGTTTATAACTACTTAAGGTAATCTTACAGCTACATAAGGTTTGCATGGTTAGAATTAAGTTAATTGTCTTACAACAACTTGTGCCATGTTTTCCATAAATGTTATTACTTATTTGTACATTTACTGGTATTTTCACATTGCACTCAGTAATAATTGAAGCCACACTTACTCTAAGCTTCTCTGTGGCATTGCAGTCTCTTTCAAAACACCTCCTGGTTTCTTCCAGTCTCTGCAGGGGTTACAAATAAGGAAACAGACTCATGAAGAAGTGCATGCTGCCATGTCATGGTAGTAGTTTGCATATTTATTGGCTAATGCACTTACAGTACCAATATTGTGGGTTCTTTTCATAATTTTCCTTCCATTGTCCAAGGAGGTCACCCATGTTGTGTTTCATGTCACTATAATGATAACGACACTGTTCCTCCATACATGGAATGACAGTAGCGTGGGTGACAGCATTAGCCAAACTGTTTCATACCTTAGCCTTGTATGGAGTCCTAGTATAGTCCTCTTGCAATAGCCTGCATCTGTAGTTGTTTACAAGGAGGTGTACAAAAATCCTTAACTCCTCCTGACACCACCTCAGTGTTCCAAATTAAGAGCTGCACTCATGATTACCTGTTATGTCTTCCATTCAACAATCTCAGGCAAAATGGTGTGGAATTGGTGCCAAAACCAGATCTTCCATGCTCTATCCTTTGCACAGTGACAGCCACCATGGATAATCAAATTTACTTGAAGGATGACAAGGAGAGAGCCAATAGATGCTGTAATTCATATGGCTCCACTATCAAATGTTAGGTGTAAAGCATGGCTGTATTACTTGTCTATGTGTTCTAAAGTGACATATACATACACATACACACATATACAGTGACTCCAGTTCATGCTATTTTGACTAACATTTTCCCACAACTGGGAATGTGCATGAGGATGCTTATGACATTCATGAGGATAACAATCTTACACATACATATGTAGTCCTACAAATAATATTGGTGTCCCTGTGTATTGTCATTATGTACTTTTTGACACCAGTCCAGCTTCTATTGCTACAATACTAAAAATATTTTTTGTAATACATTACGTACGGCATATTGGAATCAAACACCTGGAAAAAACACATCACCTATTGAACTTAATGTATTAACTAGTAATGCCACAGGGGAAAGGATACTGCATTTTGTCAAGTGAGGGCTAGAAATATGTGAATGTTACATATATGTACAGCATTTTATGGATCAGAAACAATATAATATATTTTGTAATACTGTGCTTCTGGCATCGTTTATATTATGTCTTTATACATTTTTGGTGCATGTCTGTGATGTGATTTTGTTTTATCTAAAAGCATTACCCATATCACAATGGAATGTATTGACAATATTACAATAGTTAAGAAATGTAAGAGAATTTGAAAACATGCGTTATTCCAATAAGATGAAAAATGAAGCATGTTAGTCAGTTATGCCACTGCAGCTGTGAGAGGAGATGTGTACTAAGATACACATACACTGTACTACATCTGCAGATTGAAACCATACTGTGAGAGAAGATGTGTACTAAGATATACATTACAGTGTACTGCATCTGCAAACTGACATGATACTGTGAGAGGAGATATGTAGTAAGCTATACATTGCACGATAGTACATCTGCAGAATTACATGATAATGTGAGAGGAAGTGTGTATTAAGCATAGCTCTCAACCACTTTCACGAAAAACCAAGCAAAGTCAAAAATAATGTTGGGACAAGGCCCCAAAAATAGGGAGAAATTTTAAATGTTGCTCTTATAAACTTAGAAAGATGATAAAATAAAAGGCCTTGTGCCACCATACATTTTCTGAAGGATATGACGTCTGAAAGTTAAATAACTGTCAATATTTAGTGAATTCAGTCCTCATTAATTTGCCACAAAAATCCAGAAAATCACAAATTTGATGAGGAACAGACCAAAATATGAGGAAAAATCTGGACATTCTGTGAAAATCTGGACAGTTGAGAGACATGGTACTAAGGTTTACAGTACACAGCAAGGGCAGTTAGCTTAGTACTAATCTATGAACCTATGAACCTATGAACAGTACTACATCTGCAGACTGATACGATACTGTGAGAGGATATGTGTACTGTGATATACAATACACAGTAGTACATCTGCAGAATGACATGATACTGTGGGAGGAGATGTGTACTAAGATATATATACTGTGAGAGGAGATGTGTATAAGATATACATTACACTGCACTACATCTGCAGACTGACACAATACTGTGACATGAGATATGTACTAAGATATACATTGCAATGTACTACATCTGCAGACAGACATGATACTGTTTGAGGTGATGTGTACTAAGGTGTAGACTATACAGTACTACATCTGCAGACTGATATGATAACTGTAAAATGAAGACTGGTTCATTGAAATTTAACCCTGTCTCTGCTGCACTATAAGGGGGTTTCTTCACTTCATTACTAAGTTGAGGCATGAAGGCATTTATGTGAACATACTCCTTCCATTAATTGTGTTTATATTCAGAGTGCTAAATGATGCATGCTGATACCATGCTCAGTTGTTTTACTGATGGCAAATCTTAGTGCATGCATTAAATGTTTCTCAGTTTTTGCCATGAAATGAGAACAGTGATTTCCTATAGTAATCACTGACCATCAGCACTGCTCTATGTCAACCCTTGCATATATGTGATTTTTTAGTTTAGAAGAACATTTTGGTGCATGTGTGTGATTTGACTGCATTTTAAATAACATCATTATTATTTTATTGCAAGAAAAGATATATTGGACAATTGCGTATATACTGCATGTACGGGGATGTGAAGCCATGCAAATTCCAAGCATAATTAAGCATAATTTAAAATAGTACTTTTATCCACATATGTTACTAAAGCTGTGTGAATACATTTTCAAGTCTTCTGTAGTTTGTTTTTTTATATTTAAATAACTGATTACTTTGCTATTATGTTTGTTTGTTCTGTAGACATATACTTTATACCATGGCATGTGCACTGATGCGTGTTTATAATATTACTGCATTGAGCATTCTGAGACATACACATAGGTAACATTATCATGGTACTGCCTACATTAATGAACTATAATGTCAACCTCATATAATGATTTCTATGTTATCAACTAAATCCTTTTGTTAATATGCATCAATGTCTTTCATGTGAGCGCAACAATTTCTTTATTATTAATACACATGTGACTGTATTCAAAAGTACACATAATTGAGCACCCATACACTAACATGTACTTTGTTTATAGGTAAATACATATCTGTCATGGAGTACATAATGCAAGTTGGACCACTGAAAGCCACAATCAATATCTTAATTTGTGTATTTACTTGTAATGCCAAAGATGCACCTACATTGTGACTGTCATTAAGCACATAAGAATGTGTGTGTGTAATATACATAAGAATGGAAAAACAAATATGTCACAAGTGCTACTGCAATAAAATGATACATACAATTGGAATAACAATGAGCTGTGTAAAATCTTACAGAGAAAGAACTATTATCATATTTCCTTGAAGCCATTTCCTTAGAAGTAGGGTGCATAAAAATATTATGAAATGATTGCATATATAATGCCACAAAATAGATTAACATTATACTATTCCTTATATCGATTCAAATGTTGCACCTATTGTTCTGTAATAAAGTACATACATCGTTAAAATGTTGTGCCATTAGGGAAAGTTACCAGGAAACTAATCTTCTGACTTCACTTTTGTCTATTTCCAATATGCTAACTCATGCGCACCAACACCATAATCATTTGTGTGACCGTGGCTAACTTTTTGTGCATGCACACAAATGTTCTCATTTTTTCTCATGGAATGAGAACATTTCCTAAGGGATGTTAATGATTGGCTTCAGTAGTCAACACCATCATGCAGTGGTTTGAACATTTACCTACATAATTTTTTTTATAAATATTTTAGAGCAATGTTTGTCATTTCTTTGTGTAGCATTTGCCAAAACATAACAATTTTGATTGTGAATGCCTATGTGGTGTGCATGGTGAAGGGGTCTCAGTAAAAATAGACATGTACTAGTGCTTATGTACTCATGATTGCAATTACTACATAAGTCACTGTCATTGCATGTCTAGTTTAGCTACTTAAAGAATCACACTGCACTGGACCTCTGAAGTGAGAGGTTAATGATTTAAAACGAGTACACATTTTCACACATTTAAGAAAATAACACCCCCTACAGGATTTTTGAACTCTACACAAATGGCACTGGAATGAACAGTTCACATAACTAACACGTTGCATCACAGGCACACTTTCTAGGACCAGAGTCAATTACACTTTAAATTCATTTTACTTCTTCACTGGGAATTTATGTTGCAATACATTTGGTCATGGGTATGTTTTTTTATTTTCGGGAACAGATTAAAGTGTGACAATAGGAGGATAGGACAGATCTAAGAATGAAAATGAAGGTGAAAGTATTAATTGTGTTATCTTTCTCTACTGAATGTCTTAAGGTAAGACATAACACCACTCCACTGTTTTCTACTGTGAATATATGTTTAATAGGAAATCCAACCTCATATTGTTGGAGATATCATTCTCATTTTTAGGAATCTTCACTCATGCCTATTATGTTTGCACAGCCACCTCACATAACATTTAGATGACATGGCCGGTATGTGAATTCAAGTCCAGTTATATTTCACAGTGTGTATAACTTAAATGTATTTGTAAGTCACCTGTTTAACATACCCTTTCAAAGTGTGAGTTTGATAAGCATCGATCTTTAAACTTACCATTGACTGAGCAGTACTCCTAATGAGACACACCTAGAAGGTATTAGCTTGCCAAAATCTGTATCCTGTTAATGTGCTGCTCATGTGTGCACATGGCATCATGTAGACACCAACACAATGTTTACCTCCATTGCACTTCATATAAATTGAGTGATTCAAAATGAGTTGAGAACTAAGTATTATATTCAATGTGCCCAAAGGGGTTTATCTATAACTTAAAATTGCAACATGGGTAGGGATCTTCCATCTGAGTATGGAAGACTACTTTCCTCCCCTTGCAATGTCAAGCAAAACTGTTTTGACACTTGTTAGAGGATTATTTAAGAAATATTGCAATGCACACCTGTATACAATATTGAATTTATTTACTGCATGCTGTCTACCTCCATTGTTTCACTATAATTCCTAAAAGTCATCAGAAATGTCATAGATGGGTTCATTGCAACACCCGTGCTCACGGCTTAGTAACCTAACTGTCAAAGAGTTTAGAATTTTGTTTATAGAGAGGTTTGTGCATTGAAGTGTGCAACTGCAATGGTGGGCAAGTCAAAAGTTGTGTAAATTGTCACTGCGAGGTTAGGTTATATTCTATTTTATATTGTTGATATGCTTATGAGATTGTGTGCCTGATGAGTGAACTTACCTGCATCTGTTATTTTTTCTTTTACTGGTAGGGTGAAATGCATTTGGACTTTAGACTGTTGGATGTATTTTTTTTAGATTGCAGCTATGTTATTGTTGGGGAGATGTGCATTCGGACTTTAGACTGTTGGTTGTATTTTTTATGATCCAGCTATGTTTGTGTTAGACTTGAGTAAGCCATTTAATGATGGTGCATTGGTAAATAATTCATGATTCTTAAATTTTGTATACTACAACTGTAGTAATCTGAATTTTGATATCTATTTTTTATTCCAAAACAAGAAGGGTAAGGTCACATCCATATTCAAGTCTCATTTTTCAGAGATCGAGAACGAGGTGACAGTACAGGCCATCCAGTTCCACAGTGGATTGCTCTTAGAAGTGCAAGTCTTCAAAAAGCCCTTCCATGACTGTGTCTGGTGGCAACTGTGGTCAACGATGTGAATACTGTCCATGGACATGGCCATAAGTATGAAAGTATATGGCATAGGGCCAGTGATATGTTACACAGAGCCATTGTTAGAATGGAGGCTGTGTCACGGGAATGGAGGGCTATGGGTGCTGGCCTATGTACTGTACTAACACTTACCAAGAGGTACGAGTTCCCAGTGTCACTCAGAGGCACTGACAGCTCCTTAGAGTTTCAAAGTGTGGTGATGGATATTGGGACAGAGACAAACAAGCCACAGAGGATTTCAACTAGTGATGTCCTAGGTATCTCATTCTAACTTTAGTAAGTTCCTCATTTATCAGTCGATAGTCACACAAATGCTTATAATACTTCTCTCACCTATTGGGTTTAAGTACATCTGACATCAAGGTGCACTGACCACCTGCACACGGTACAGACATACTTATATGCACTAGTTATCTTTATTAGTAAATTAAGTTAGAGCACTTGCATGTATATTTATGGTGTTTGGGCATAATTACAGTTAGTATTTTATTGTCATGTTTTTGGTGTATTCAGAGGTGAAGCACTGTCTGGCACCCGCTCTGAGGAAATATTGTAATTTGATGTTGGGGATCCTTATCCTCCTATAATGATGGAAAGGATGAGCAGACACAGTCTAGGGCTGCATGGGGTATGTCAAACACAGGGAGCATGCTCCCCCATGTACATCCCTTCTCCATATTATGGACACAGTCAATCTACCAATACATTCCCATGACAACAAACCATCTCTGAGTAAAGAGGCTGATTGGAACACAGTTGATTAGGATAGTGTTGTGGCCCCAGGTGCAGACATGTCTGAATCTCCCTCTAGCCATCATGGGCAGGAGGTACCACATGAGGGGGGTGTCAGTTGGTAGAAGTGCTTAGAGAAGGTATACTTTCCCTGAGGTGAGTGTATCAGTAGCTGCCACGTAAATTATGTGCAGGGCTATCATGGAGGCACAGCTGACTTTCACAAGACCCACAGAAGAGGGTGTGAGACTACTGCATGTTGTGTATGGCAGCTTATGAGACTGTATGTCCTTTCCTCCCTGCTAAGACCAAATGACACCCTGAACTGCCTGCTACCTAGGCACCACTGAACGCTACTACAACAAGGACATTGCAGTTCTGCTGTTTTGGGTATTCCCTCCATACATTTAACCCCAAGAAAAACTCCTCCCTGCTAAGACCAGACGACACCCTGAACTGCCTGCTACCTAGGCACCACTGAACGCTACTACAACAAGGACATCACAGTTCTAGCATTTTGGGTATTCCCTCCGTACATTTAACCCCAAGAAAAATTGCTCCCTGCTATGACCAGACGACACCGTGAACTGCCTGCTACCTAGGCACCACTGAACACTACTACAACAAGGACATTGCAGTGTATGCAGTGTTAAACTAAAACTTGTAACCTAATAAAGCAGCTGTAACTATTAATCTGACCCCCGTGTGAGCGACAGCAGCCTACCGCAGCCTGAATGCTATTCTTCCACCTCTATACTCATAGTAGCATTTTTATTTTATTTTGGAGCACACAGTCCCTTCACTCTTGCCACTAGGTGGCAGCATTCTCCACACCAAACGATCACACACCATATAACTGTAGTAATTCCTATACCAGAATTACAGTAATTACTTAAATCTTACTCCCCTCTTTTCCCTAGCTAGACCTCCCATTTACTCTATTTGCTAAAACTCCCAATTCTTCCCTGTATGAAAAGTGTCTAAACCACATTTATCTTTCAGTATTAACTGTAGCCCATCTTCATTTTTCTTTAGGTTTCAGCTGGTGATACTTTTTTCGTGAGTCCTCACTTCCTTTCGGCTCTAGTCCCCTCCCATTTCACTCTCCCTACAGTCCTTAGCCCTATCATACCTCCCCCCCACCTCTCCCTTAGCTACCTCCCCTCGGAGTTTACTTCTACCCAGTACAGTTTGTGGCGGCATTTTTAAATACAATTCAGCATCCTCAACCCCTTGTATCAGTCTTGTGGCTGGCTGCTCGTCTCACCTCTCGGTAGGTTTGAAGAAAGATGTTAGTTATCTTGACACTGTGGTAATTTATATTCTGACAAATTAGCTAAAACATAGATACATGTAAAGCTATGAGATTAGCGATCTGCACTGTAGCCTTTCTAGCTGCCTGACGGCATTACCGACTGTTCCTTTTTTAATTGTTACGTATTTAAACATTTTGGACTGGTTTCAATAATACAGGAATATTCAAGCTCCTTGACTTAGCAAAGAGTCTATACGTAATATATTTTTAGCTTGAATGGCTCGCCTTAACTGTAGCTGCTGCAGAAATATGTTGAACCATCTCCACATATAATTAGCGTCAGGAGCTGGTAGCTGAATTACGTTCTTATCATGAAAGTACAGCGATTGCTATCTTCTGTTCATACAGCCTAAATGGATCCCTGATGACTTGTGCTTTAATACCAAAAAGACGTTACCAAGTACTACTCTGCTGAATTAGCTGTTTGTTTTTTGTAACATACGCGTTTTTATAACATGCTGTATCTATTTAGCAAAACTGCCTCTGCATTAACTGTTTGTTGTTTGTTACACACGTGTTTTAATGCACGCTGTATCTATTTTACAAGTTTGACTCTTCTGCATTAACTGTTTGTATTTTTGTAACACGTGTCTTAAAACACGCTGCATCTATTTACAAATCTAACTCCTCTGCTTTTACTGTTTGTTTACTGTGAACGCACATGTTTTGATATGCGCAGTATCTTGTTATATGTCTAACTCTTCCCTCTCTTACACCCTTGGGTAATTTTAACTCCCTGGGGAAATGTGCAATTGTGATTTAAATGACTAAACTGTTATGTACACAGCTGTCTACTTGCAATATTTTTCTACTGTTACCTCTCTACACTTTATCTCCTTCTTCCTATAACCTATACCTATATCTGCTGCTAGGCCCCCCACTACCTATAGTACACGCTGTACAACCTTTACACTCTGATTTTTCTTATTTCCCCACCTTCCCTTACCTCCTCTTTTCTGCAACATATCTCCATAATTGTATTCTCTCTCTCTCTTTTTTTTTTTTTTGCAGTCTGCCATTTTGGGTAGTCCCTCCATACATTTAACCCCAAGATAAATTGCTCCCTGCTAAGACCAGATGACACCCTGAACTGCCTGCTACGTAGGCACCACTGAACGCTACTACAACAAGGACATTGCAGTGTATGTAGTGTTAAACTAAAACTTGTAACCTAATAAAGCAGCTGTAACTATTACTCTGACCCCCGCATGAGTGACAGCAGCCTACTGCAGCCTGAATGCTATTCTTCCCCCTCTATACTCTTAAAATCGTTTTTATTTTATTTTGGAGCACACAGTCCCTTCACTCTTGCCACTAGCTGGCAGCATTCTCCACACCAAACGATCACACACCATATAACTGTAGTAATTCCTATACCAGAATTACAGTAATTACTTAAATCTTAGTCTCCTCTTTTCCCTAGCTAGACCTCCCATTTACTCTATTTGCTAAAACTCCCAATTCTTCCCTGTATGAAAAGTATCTAAACCACACTTATCTTTCAGTATTAACTGTAGCCCATCTTCATTCATCTTTAGGTTTCAGCTGGTGATACTTTTTCATGAGTCCTCACTTCCTTTCGGCTCTAGTCCCCTCCCATTTCACTCCCCCTACAGTCCTTAGCCCTATCATACCTCTCCTTCCCCGCCTCTCCCTTAGCTACCTCCCCTCGGAGTTTACTTCTACCCAGTGCAGTTTGTGGTGCCATTTTTAAATACAATTCAGCATTCTCAACCCCTTGCATCAGTCCTGTGGCTGGCTGCTTGTCTCACCTCTCAGTAGGTTTGAAGAAAGATGTTAGTTTTCTTGACACTGTGGTAATTTATATTTTGAGAAATTAGCTAAAACATAGATACATGTAAAGCTATGAGATTGGCGATCTGCACTGTAGCCTTTCTAGCTGCCTGACGGCATTACCGACTGTTCCTTTTTTTAATTGTTAAGTATTTAAATGTTTTGGACTGGTTTCAATAATACAGGAATATTCATGCTCCTTGGCTTAGCAAAGAGTCTATCCGTAATATATTTTTAGCTTGAATGGCTCGCCTTAACTGCTGCTGCTGCAGAAATATGTTGAGCCATCTGCACATATAATTAGCGTCAGGAGCTGGTAGCTGAATTACGTTCTTATCATGAAAGTACAGCGATTGCTATCTTCTGTTCATATAGCCTAAATGGATCCCTGATGACTTGTGCTTTAATACCAAAAAGACATTACCAAGTACTACCCTGCTGAATTAGCTGTTTGTTTCTTGTAACGTACGTGTTTTTATAACACACTGTATCTATTTAGCAAAACTGTCTCTGCATTAACTGTTTGTTGTTTGTTACACACGTGTTTTAATGGTTCTACCTGACATAGTCGAAACCACACAACACCGACATCACCGACACCACATCATCGACAGTCCATTAACTAACTCACACAACCCTCGCACCCTATGCTCCGCCACTCACTACCACACACTCACGCGCACTCCTCCCATCCGTCCCTACTCGCACACCACATCCGTCGTGTCGGTCTTCTGCATTGTCGATGTTCTGAGCTCCGGATTCCGTTGCGTCTTTCTGCGCTGTCGGTCAGTCAGGTAGAACTGTTTTAATGCATGCTGTATCTATTTTACAAGTTTGACTCTTCTGCATTAACTGTTTGTATTTTTGTAACACTCGTGTCTTAAAACACGCTGCATCTATTTACAAATCTAACTCCTCTGCTTTTACTGTTTGTTTACTGTGAACGCACGTGTTTTGATATGTACAGTATCTTGTTATATGTCTAACTCTTCCCTCTCTTACACCCTTGGGTAATTTTAACTCCCTGGGGCTCTGAGGGAAATGTGCAATTGTGATTTAAATGACTAAACTGTTATGTAACCAGCTGTCTACTTGCAATATTTTTCTACTTTTACCTCTCTACACTTTATCTCCTTCTTCCTATAACCTATACCTATATCTGCTGCTAGGCCCCCCACTACCTATGGTACACTCTGTACAACCTTTACACTCTGATTTTTCTTATTTCCCCACCTTCCCTTACCTCCTCTTTTCTGCTACATATCTCCATAATTGTATTCCCTCTCTCTCTTTTTTTTTTTTTTTTTTTTTGCAGTCTGCCATTTTGGGTAGTCCCTCCATACATTTAACCCCAATATAACTTGCTCCCTGCTAAGACCAGATGACACCCTAAACTGCCTGCTACCTAGGCACCACTGAACGCTACTACAACAAGGACATTGCAGTGTATGTAGTGTTAAACTAAAACTTGTAAACTAATAAAGCAGCTGTAACTATTACTCTGACCCCCGCATGAGCGACAGCAGCCTACCGCAGCCTGAATGCTATTCTTCCCCCTCTATACTCTTAGTAGCATTTTTATTTTATTTTGAAGCACACAGTCCCTTCACTCTTGCCACTAGGTGGCAGCATTCTCAACACCAAACGATCACACACCATATAACTGTAGTAATTCCTATACCAGAATTACAGTAATTTCTTAAATCTTACTCCCCTCTTTTCCTTAGCTAGACCTCCCTATTCTTTCCTGTATGAAAAGTGTCTAAACCACACTTATCTTTCAGTATTAACTGTAGCCCATCTTCATTCATCTTTAGGTTTCAGCTGGTGATACTTTTTTTGTGAGTCCTCACTTCCTTTCGTCTCTTCCCGCTCCGTTCGCCCTATGGGCTCACTCTGCTCCCCTACCCTACCCCCATTTCCCCCCACCCTATAGCTCTATATTTGTACTCACCTAACCACTCCTACTTCCTCTCTCCACCCGTTTCACCACCACCCACTTCCTACTCCCTCCCCTACATACCATCTATCACCCCACCCTCCCCTTCCTTTTTAATAAGGCAATACCTACTCCTATACCTTTCTCAGCACCATATATCCACCTTAGCAAGGCCTCAACATGCCTACAAAATATACAGCTTTCTCAATTCAACTATCACTTCTCCTAGCCCTTACTTACATCCAATACCTTACCTAGCCCACCATAACCCACATACCATTCTTTCATACAACCAACTCACTCCCCACAACACACCTACACTCATTTATCTCAATATCCCCTGATCTTTATCCCATTAATAACCATCTATTCTTTCACTACAAACTAATCACTGCTTATAAAATCTCTACCTCCCCACTAACCTCTAAAACCCTCACAAAGCTAACAATACACAACCTAGAAACAAAACAATCCAAACACCTCTTCAGCATAATCCAACATCTAACAACTATATTTCTATCTGGAGATATACACCCCAACCCCAGCACAAACTCCCCTTTCTCTACATCCAAATCCATCCTACTAGCTTCTATAAATGCCCAAAGCATAGCTAACAAAATTCCCAACCCATATGCTTGGTTTCTCCACAACAAACCTGACATCTTAGCTATCTCTGAAACCTGGTTAAAACCTCATATAAAAGATTCTGAAATAACACCACCTAACTACTCCATCATAAGAAAAGACAGAGCACACAAAAAGGGTGGCAGAGTAGCTCTACTCTCCTCATCCTCCCTATCCATTACTCCCTACAATAAACCCATTCCCCACTTCACCAATGCAGAATTAATACTAGCTCTATTTCAATTAAATTAACAAAACACATATGCATAGCCTCCCTTTACATTCCCCCAGAGACAATATCTCAGTACTTGATGATATCCTCTCCTGGATTTCTAGCAATATCAGTAATGAAACTATCATCCTGGGAGACACAAACATTAACTGGTCCTCCATTCAGTCCCCTACACACACCCTAAATATCAACCTGTATAATTACTCTCAGCTCATCAACTCCATTACCAGGCCCTCTAAAGACTTCTCCAGTGGTAGCACCCTAGACTGGATCTTAGTCTCTCATCCCCACTACTACCCTGATAGTGGAACTCTTCCTGATTCCCTCAGTGACCACATTCCCATCTTTACAAGGCATCTTCCTTCTCCTTTACAAGTAACTCATAATTACATCACCATTCACTACCTAAAAAACTTCAACCCCAAAGTCTTCTCTGACTCCCTAAAATCACTTAACTGGAACCCTCTAAAAACTCTACCCCTGGAAAATGC
Organism: Protopterus annectens; assembly: GCF_019279795.1. Classification (NCBI taxonomy): domain Eukaryota; kingdom Metazoa; phylum Chordata; order Ceratodontiformes; family Protopteridae; genus Protopterus; species Protopterus annectens. The sequence goes on from NC_056745.1 coordinate 644,049,828, forward strand.
TGTTGCACACTTTAACGCAACTTTCCTAAAAATGCTAGATAGTTATGCCCCCATAATAACCAAAAGAATAAGAAACAAAATCGCCCCCTGGCTAACCAAAAACACACTAACTGCCATGCGCATTAGGGACAAAGCCTGGGCACGTTTCCAAAGAAACAAAACTCCCACCACCCTTATTGAGTTCAAAACACTATGCAACAGAGTTAAAAAGCTTATCACAGCAGACCGACAGAATTACTTCTCCTTGCTTCAAAACAACCATAAAACCAATCCACAAAAATTCTGGAAAGGCATCACTACCCTCCTAAAACCCAGCACAACTGAAAACCCAAGCCCTGACCCAAATGTACTAGATATAGATCTGGCCTCCCAATTCAACTCTTTCTTCATGGACTCTATTTTCAAACTAACCTCATCCTTCTCTAACAACACTTCTCCCCCTACTTCTGCACCTCCTCTCTTGTCACCTCCTTCACCTCCACTCTCGCATACCCTATCTTCTCAACCCCCACCACTCTCCATAAAACCCACTCCTACTTCTACCATAAAAAAATTATTGCAAAAGCTAAAACCATGCACCATTGCCCTCGATAACATTCCCTCAACCTTCCTTAGCATAGCTGCTGAAGCCATTGCCTTCCCCATCAGCATCCTAATCAATCGCTCTATCCAAGAAGGTTTTGTACCCCAACTCTGGAAAAAGGCTTTCATCATTCCCTTGCACAAAGGAGGCAATAATAACAATATTGATAACTTCCATCCCATCGCCATCCTCTCTCCCATCTCAAAACTCCTAGAAAAATGTATCCATCTTCAAGTCCTTTCCTATCTCTTACATAACAACTTATTAACTCCCACCCAACATGGATTCAGACCCAGTCTCAGCACTATGACTACCCTCCTGTCCTTCCTGGAAACTGTGAATAAAGCCAGAGATTCTGGCTATATTGTATCTACCCTCTTACTTGACCTCTCTAAGGCCTTCGATACTATCTCTCACAACCTTCGCCTTACTAAACTATCTAACCTAAACCTATCCCTTTCCTCTCTCAATTAGTTCACCAGCTACCTCTCTAACAGGCAACAAGCTGTCAAGTGGAAAAAAGCCATCTCCTCTTTCCATATCACCCCCAATGGTGTACCCCAGGGTTCCATATTGGGTCCCCTCCTTTTCATATTCATAAATGATTTCTTCCGCTCAATCCCTTATGTTAACCTTATTCAATATGCAGATGATTCAATGATAATCTGTGCCGCCACATCCATCCCCACTCTCTTAAAGTTAACTCATGAGGCCTTCTCTACCACAGAACAGTGGATGAAAGACAATCATCTAGCACTCAATGCATCAAAAACTAAACTCATGGTATTTACCCCAACTAAAATCAACACCATTGATAGAAACCTATTCTCCATCACCAACCAGAACAACACACCTCTTGAACTGGTATCTGAAACCAAACTATTAGGGGTCCAAATCGATGACCAGCTTAAATTCAGTTCCCATCTACAACTAAGCATAAAAAAAACACACCAAAAACTTGGCATGCTCTACCAACTAACCGATTCCTGACTACATCTACTAAGCTCACTCTCTCTACTACATTCTTCATTCCTTCCCTCCTTTATGGTGCCCCTCTCCTAACAAACATACATTCATTTCTCAAGACAAAACTCCCCTTTTGTTATAACAAAATTGCCAAATTTGCCACTAGCCACAAATCTTCAACCCATCACTGTGCATCTCTCCACAAACTAAACTGGCTCGAACTTCCCAACTATCTCACCTATACTCAGCTTACTTATGCATACAAACTCATTTTCACCCCTCCCTCTGTCCCTCCCTTTCCCCTACCTTTAAAATGTACCACCCAGAAAGACTCCTAAGATCTAACAACCAAAACCTAATAGAACTAATAAGACCCCTTTGCCCCCAGGACAAAACCTCCTGTCCTTTGCCCTAGCATGCCTATGGAACTCCCTCTCTTCCTCCATCCATACTACTGCCAACCTCCCTTCCTTTAAGAAAATCACTTCACTCACATATATCATTCAAGTGGGAATGCTCCTGCTCCCACCCCACATAGCCTATTCTCTACTTCCTATAGGCAACTATCTCATATATCCCAGACACTAACTTTATATTTGCATCTAGCAAATACTAAGCCAATTTAAATAACTTCTTAAATTCTCAAATTGTACTACTCCATTTAAAGAAACTGTATATTTACTAATGCAATGTTTTGTCTTCTACTAAATGTAACCTAAAAATTTAATTGTAACTGTTGAAACTTTGTTGTGTCTTGTAGCCACAAATTTAATTTGTAAATTGCTGTAATATTTGTTTTGTCATGGAGCTTTTCTCCCCAGGACTCCACTGAAAATGGGTTCTCATTGGCCCAATGGACTATCCTGGTTAACCAACTGCAAATAAATAAAAAATAAATAAATAAAATGTACTATATGTGTGATTCCTTAGACAGGATACACTGGACCATGAAGTGTCTCTTCAGGTTCGGCTGTTGGGGGAGGGGCAGGATCCATAAGACCAGTCATCTTCTACACAGATGCTAGCTAATGTGACTGCGGACATGCCAGATCCTAGTTCTGCAGTGGTAGCACTTCCACTGCTACATCAGTTGTCGGTGTCTACACCCAGGTGAGGTCATCCACATTGTAGTGGCTTTGGATGTTGTGGTGATGACAGCTCAGTGGCAGACACTGTTCATATTCAGGTAGCGCACTGATTTTCTAGCCAGGATTGTGGAACAAACAGTGTGACATCTGGCAGAGGCAGTTCTAGTGGATGGTAGAGTGCATGACAAACTTAATTCTCTTCCATGTGTGGCTCACACCTTTGCATTATGCCAAAATATAGTGCTGGCACACATGCTGAGGCTGTGTTCATACAGACACACACATACAAACCCACAACAGCCAAGACACCACACACACACACACACACACACACACACACACACACACACACACACACACACACACACACACACACACACACACACACACACACACACACACACACACACACACACACACACACACACACACACAAAATACACAGTTCACATGGACTTCCACACATTAGACACACATCCGTACCTGGACACACTGGCCTTAAGTGTGTATAATTGTTCTGATATACCTCAGATATCACACTCACACACTTTCCTGGGAAAGGCATAATAGTATTATCCGGTGAAGAAAAATCAACTTTAGTAGTAGCAGAGCTTCAGAAGGTGCTTTTGTCTTAAAAAAGACTTCTTCAGACTGAAATGAATACAATTATAAAACATTTAAATAACCAATTAATAAGTCACATGACAGGCTTGCTTAGTTCTTTAATCCTTTGCGTTTCAAAAACATAATGAACTTTTCCCTATTATTTAAGCCTGGAAAATGGCATGCATTTAATTTTACCTGGCACTTATATTCAAGCCATCCTAATTCATCTTCAGGGTTAAGGCATAATTCCACATCTTTTAAAGCTTCTAAAACTATTCATTTCAGTCTGATGAAGTCTTTTTTAAACCAGGAAATGTGTAAAATACGCCAACCAATAAATGAAAAACAGGAACAGGTCCCTTCTTCGCAAGTAGATAAGAATTTATTTAGCTTGAAGTGCGTTTAATTACTGTACACTTTTTGTCGGAAAAAGGTACCGACTTCTTCAGAAGCTTAAAAACAATGAACATCGAAGGAACATCAGTTAAATACTCTGCAAAATGCTATACCAAACAATTGGTGGGCTGTGTGATTCCACCTGTTAGTCTTAGAAGTTAGTGTTAGAAGTCTTTTTTAAGATGAAAGCACTTACTGAAATTCTGCTACTATTTTTTTCACTGGTTTTATTTCTTATAATAGTACTAGTACTGATGTAGAAAAGCTTCCTTACCCACCTCTGCAAATGATGATTAGTGTGCTCTGGCCTTTGGAAGGGCTCCCTATTGAAATGTCAGAACTTGAAATGCTAAATGCCAACAAGCCGGAAAAAAAAAAAAAAAAAAAAAAAACAGGAGAAGAGCAAATCTCGAAAATCACTCTTTTCCTTAAAATTTCTTTTTACAGGGGAGAACAAGCCCTCTGCATGCCCCCTCCCATGTGGGAGGCAAGCTACCCACACACACACACGCACCTCAAAGTTATATATACCAACTCAGAGATCACCATACCTCAGAGTAAAGGGAATATTCTGAGAAAAGGCATTTCAAACTTAGTATATATAAGTCTGATCTTTCATGCATTCAGTCTCTGTATTTCGTGACTAGGTCTAGCAGGTCCCGACATTTCAAATGGTTACCCTCTGGAAGAGTGTGTGACTTGGGCTGCCTGTGTCTGATGCTTAGAGCAGTTAGGCAATGCATCAGTAAGCTGAGACAGGTTTGTTTCTATACAATAATGTTACTCTCTGTATCAGTTGAGCTTTTATGTAAGTTATGTAGTATGTACATGTGCAATTTGCTGCCTTTTATCCATTGTCATGGCATATTGTGTCCACCTCTATCTGACATGGTCATCTCCTGCTGCTGACTCATCCTCTATGTCCTTATAGATACATCAACTGCAGCTATCAGTAGTGCTGGACTGTGTCCCTGTATTGGGCGGCCCTGCTGTAACTGTTTTATAACTATTATATTATGTATGATGGTGCACATGGTCAGTAATTTATCACAGGAGGCAAGGTCGTATTGTGGGACACCACCAGATGTATCCATGGAACCATGACTTGAGCAACTCACATACATGCCCTATGATGTTTCTAGTCTGCATATAGGCATGTTGTAACCTTGCTCTGTGGGGTTGTGTGGATTTCTCATTGGTGTTGTGACACCCCTGCACTGACCCAATAATCAAGGAGCCTCAATCCTCACAACCGGCAACAGTGAGGGTCATATACAATTGGAAGATGTCAAGTACAGACACAGTAAAGTACACTTTCCATTAAGGACACACAGAGATCACAGTCAGTGTGAGGCTGGTTTCTCCCTCTTTCTCCAGATCCCCATTAAGACTCCCACTGGTACAGCTATAGGGTTATGATCTCAGCTGAGGGGTCAAACCAAGACCTCCAGCACCCTCTCTGTCCAACCAGTGCTTTGTGTTCCTGCCCAAGTAGCTGGCACACACACACGTACGAGCATGTGGGAAAGGCTGGCACAGGTTTATTAGCTATGCTCCCCTCTGCCCAGACTATAAAGTAGTTATTACTGCCACCAGCCAACTCTTTATCAGCTACTTTAAGGCCCTTACCAAAGGGTGTCCAATCTTACTGTGTAATGTTACTATCAATACAAATGGTAGTGTTACCAAGAGCAAGGCTATTAGGAGTGGCCCATACAGTGTTACCAAATAAATATCAAGTACTCTCAAAACTTAAATATGTCTCCACACAGATCAGCCACAATGAATGGTTTAAATATATTTAACAATAAATAATAAAAGAACAAGGCAATACTAAATATATATATATATATATATATATATATATATATATATATATATATATATATATAAAACGTCAGAGTTCAAAATCACAGGAAATATTTAAAACATTTTGCAGGACAGTCTCAAATAAATAATGAAAAACATCTAAACTATGCTTCACTATATTCCTGACTGAATCTAAGAGAATTACTGTATCCTAGTGCACTTAATTAGAGCAACAAGACAGATGTGCTGAGTGAATCTTCATGTGGTCAAGTCAAAGAAAAATAGGGAATGCTGTCTCTTTCTCAGAAAGTTCTTAAATTAATATCTCAAATATTACTACTGGGATAGCTTGCAGAATTACATCACTTCTCATCTGACTCTATCTCAGATGAAAAACAATCACTGATGCAGCTGGTAGCATTTAGCATCTACCTGTGAAAATACATAAACAAGGGCTTTTCTTAGATCTAAGGCAAATCCTGGAAGTCACAAAACAATAAATACTTCCAAGACAATATGAAAAACCTCTAGTTCTAGACATTGTTACTGCACTGAAACTGAAAGATAACATCCTTTTATCACATGGGCATAAAGCAATTTAATTTCAGCTATAGTTCTGAAGTTAACCTCGGGTATTCCAGTTTCCATTGTTAAAATATATACATTTAAACAGTTACAATAGTGTATGTACATTTCTGTTCTTTTTCAGTAGAGCATGCTGTGGTTACATTTTAGCTCAGTACTTTACAAAATATCTCTTCAGCACACATCTTTACAAACCATATTATATGACATACATTTCTAATTAATTTGCAACACAAGCATATGAATCATGTTGATATTTACAAATGACATATAATTATTTACAGACTTCCAGATAGCTCGGCTGGCAGTATCTCCTTTCATGACATTCCCCCCTTCCCCCGAAGACTCAAGCTGGTCTTTCAAGTGACCCTTGAAACGCTGATTGAGAAGGATGATTCTATCTGGGAATACCTTACACAATTTCCTGTTTGAGAGCCCATGTGTGTTGGTATAGCTGACCCCAGTACAGTGCTGCACAGTCCTATCATATACCTGCGACCCTAGGCTCCACCATAGTAATTTGGGATTTTGCTGGCTGGCTCAGTGTAGCCATAGATCCCCCTCAGACTCCTCCTGCCTTCTACTACCAATACTTTGCACCAGGGCCTCCCTATCATGGTAAGGTTTCATCATGTTAACATGGTACAAGTGTGTCCCTGCCTTCTGCCTAGACGGTCTACCATGCAGTCAACATCACTAACCTTCCTTACCATCTTGAAGGGTCCTTCCCAAGCTCCCTGCAGCTTGTTGTGTCTGACAGTAATGTGAAACATAACTTGCTGCCCCACAGCATACTCTCTACATCGAGCATTCCTGTCAAACCAGACCTTTTTCTGCTGTAAGGGCTTCTGCCAAGTTCTCCTGGGCCAAGTCCATGAGTTCCCCAAGCCTTGTCCTGAGGCTTAAGACATATGTCACAACAGACTCCTTGTGGGATTCACACTCACCTTCCCATTCATTTCGAATTAAATCTGTAGGTCCCCTCACCCTATGCCCATACAACTACTCAAAGGGTGAAAAACTTGTGGATTCCTGGGGCATCTCCCTGTAAGCAGACAATAGATGGGGTAAATGTTTGTCCCACTCCCTCTTAAAGTGGTCTGCAAGTACCTGCAGCGTGGTCTTTAGTGTTGAATTTAGCCTTTCAACCAGACCATTAGTCTTGGGATGGTAGGTGGTGGTCATTAGGTGCTTACCCACAGAGCTTCCACAGGTAAGCCAGCACGTTTGACATGAAATTGGAACCTCAGTCAGTCAGTATTTCTTTTGGGAAACCTACCATGCTGAAAATCTCTTAACAAAGCATTTGCCACCTTTTCTGCATCAATGGAGGACAGAACCACCACCTCAGGTTATCTGGTAGCATAATCTACTACCACTTGGATATACTTTTTCTCTGTGAAACTTGGGTACTCAGAGGCCCCACAATATCCATAACTACCCTCTGAAATGGCTCCTCAATCACAGGCAAAGGCATCAAAGGAGTTTTCACCTTGTTTCCTGCCTTGCCTACCTTTTGGCACTGCTCACAAGTCCTGCAGTACCCTGTTACATCTCTGGAAATCCCAGGCCAATTAAAGTTCTGCATAATACGTCTCTTGGTACACTTTATACCCATATGACCTGCAAAGGGAATATCATGGGCTGTGTCTAGAAGTGCCAGACGTTAGGCTCTGGGCACTACCAACTGCTGTAGTCTCTCACCCTCTAGCCCTTCCTCAGGGGTCCACTCTGTATACAATGACCCTCTGCCCCATTATACAGATTTCCCCCATTCCTTGAGAATCAGGTGCCTCACTAGCTACCTCCCTCAGGCCTTGTAATGTAGGGTCTGAGAGCTGAGCATGTCTCAACTCTCTCTTTCTAACCCTTCCCAGCTCCCCTTCCACAGGAAGTCTGGTATTCTCTGACAGCAGTACCTCACTGTCAGCCTGGGTACTACTACTCACTTCTGACCTTGCAGTCACTCTGCCCAAGGAAACATTAGTGCCCACAAGCAGCTGTGGCTCCTCTTCAGTCTTACTGCTACAGGGTATCTCACTCACTGAAGTAGCCACCACACCAGTCCTGTCTTCAAGTGTGTGGTCTGTCTGGGTCCCACCCAGGTTACCAGACCCACATGCTTGTCTCCAAGCCTGACTGAGTGTCACTGCATGTACACAAGGTATTGCATTACCAAAATTATTCTGTATCAGGACATCTGCAGGGATATCCTCAAACACAACTACGTGCTTGCTTCCTTTTCCGCCCTCCCAGTCAAAGTGAACCCTAGCCAAAGGTATTTGGAATGGGTCCCTCCTAAAGCTCTGACTGGAGTAGACTGCCCAAGCAAGTAGTGTGCCTCTTTAACCATTGCCGACTTCACAATGGTTAAGCCAGAGGCTGTGTCTCTCTTAGCAGTGACCCGTTTCCTAGCTACTAAGATAGGATATAACCCCTTGTGGTAGTTTGGTACCCTTGTTGTCTCAAGACAACTTACTGCTGGCATTTTGTCATTCCCACTTACTGGCTCTCCCACCTTTTGTTCCGCACCTTGCCTCCAAAAGAATCTATATGCTACATGGCCCCACTTGTTTCGTTTAAAATATATAACCCTTAGTCCTGGCTATGTACCTGAACTAGTGGCTTCCTCTGATATGGCCAGACTCTGTTGAGGTGGTTTAGGCTGCCCACCATGGGTTCCCTTAGACCCATGAGCAGCACTGGGTATCCCTTGCCTGTGCAGTGATGTCCTGCTTTCTAGGTATAGGACTCCCTTTTTCCCCAACTCATCTGCGGTACTGCAATGCCTATCTGCTAACCAGATTCTCATGTCCTCAGGCAAAGTGCTAAGGGCTTGTTCCCACACCAAAAGGTCTGCCAGCCCTTCAAAAGTGATGACCTGACATCCACTCACTCACCTATGACAAAAAGTGCTTAGTTCAGCAATATATTCACCAACACTTTCATCAGCCTTGCATCTATGCTCATGAAACTTTTTTCTATAAGCCTCAGGTATTAACTTAAAATAGTCTACTAGACAATTTTTAACACTATTGTAATTTAAGCAATCAGCATCAGACAATCTAGAAATAGCAGTTACAGCTTTACCATGGAGTAGGGGGGTCAGGAATTGTACCAAGAGCCCTTGGTCAACATTATACTGTTTACATACCCTTTCAAGCATATGAATAAAACTCTCAAGCTTATCACCCCCTGTAAATTGTGGAAGAAATTTACTGACCTTTATTGCTTATGGGGTTCAGTTACTCCCTTCCCCATTAGCTCCATGACCCTGGCTAAGAGTCAGCATCTCCTTTTCATTTTGCCTCTGTCTGCCTCTGATTTTCTTTGGCTTCCAAACATCTTAGTCTCTCTGCTGATTCTATTTCCAACCACTTGGCCTCAAGTTCAAGTCTCTTTAACGCCAGATGAATTTTTAAGTCCTCTGTGGAAAGGTTGAACTGTCCATTTTCTGAGAGGTGTATGTCCCCACAGACAGTCTGGTTGTCCACTATTTGCTGGTCTGTGAAGCAACTGTGACTAAGGCTGCAATTGTCTCTGCATTAGTCAGGTTGGCATGCACCAGTCCTTTGACTTGGCACACCTCAGCCAACTGGCTCCTTGTCAGCTTGCCATACTCCTCTGCTGACATCCTTTCCTGCTCTCCCTGACTAACTAAGCTAACAAAAAATAAATACAACTATTGTAATGTGAAACTCTGAAAGCTAACTGTGTGGCTAATTGAGAGTGCAAACACCTTCCTTAGTGACCACTGTTTACAGGCTACAGGAATTCAATATCCACACCACTGAATTCTAATATGTGGATAACCCACCACTGCCAACAAATATATGTGATGCCCCAGCTCTGGCCCAGTAATCAAGGAGCCGTAATCCTCACCACTAGCACCATTGGGGGAAGTACATTTGGAGGACAACAGGTACAAACACAGTATTTCCAGGTGTAGCTCTCTGCATCAAGTGCAATTTTCCTTAAGAGCACACAGAGACAACAGTCAGTCCGGGGATGGTTTCTCCCTCTTTCTCCAGATCCCCAGTAAGACTCCACACTGCCACAGCTATAAGGTTGAGATCTCAGCTGAGTGGCCAAGCCAAAACCTCCAGAACCCTCTATGTCCAACCAGTTCTTTCATGTCCCTGCCCAAGTAGCTGACACACACATTCTTTGAGGTTTGATTTATACACACACACACACACACACACACACACACACATGTGCGCATGCACACACACACACACACACACACACACACACACACACACACACACACACACACACACCTGGGAAAGGTTAGCACAGGTTTTCTAGCTATGCCCCCTTCTGCCTAGACTATAAGGTAGTTATTACTGCCACCAGCCAATTCTTTATCAGCTACTTTAAGGCCCTTAAGAAAGGGTATCCAATCTTACTTTGTAATGTTACTATCAATACAAATGGCAGTTTTACCAAGAGTAAGGCTATTAGGAGTGCCCCATGCAGTGTCACCAAACAAATATCAAGTACTCTCAGAGTTAAATATGTCTCTACACAGGTCAGCCATAATGAAAGGTTTACATATATTTAATAATAAATAATAAAAGAACAAGACAATATTAAATATATATATATATATATATATATATATATATATATATATATATATATATATATATATAATAACATCAGAGTTCAAAATCACAGGAGATATTTAAAACAACATTGCAGGACAGTTTCAAATAAAGAAAAACATCTAAACTATGCTCCACTAAATTCCTGACTGAATCTAAGAGAATTACTGTACCCTAGTATACTTAATTGGAGCAGCAAGACAGATGTGGTGAGTGGATCTTGATGTTTTCAGGACAAAGGCAAATACAGAATACTCTCTCTCTCTCTCTCTCTCTCTCTCTCTCTCTCAGAGAGTTCTTAAATTAATATTTCAAATATTACTGCTGGGATAGCTTGCAGAATGACATAACTTTTTGTAATCTGACTCTATCCCAGGTGAAAAACAACCATTTATGCAGCTGGTAGCATTTAGCATCTACCTGTGAAAACAATGGCTTTTTTTAGAGCTAAGGCAGATCCTGGAAGTCATAAAACAATAAACACTTCCAAGACAATACAAAAATACCTTTTAGATCTAGACATTGTGTCTGTTACTGCACTGAAACTGAAAAATAACATCCCTTTATTATGTAGTCATAAAGTAATTTAATTTCATCTATTTATCTGAAGTTAACCTCTGGTATTCCAGTTTCCATTGTTAAAATATATACATTTAAACAGTTACAACAGTGCATGTATATTTCTGTTCCTTTTCAGTAGGGCATGCTGTGGTTACATTTTAGCTTAGTACTTTACAAAATATCTCTTCAGCACACGTCTTTACAAACCATCTTATATGACATACAGTTTTAATACATTTATAACACAAACATATGAATCATGCTGATATTCACAAATGACATATAATTATTTACAAAATTCCAGATAGCTGGGCTGGCAGTATCTCCTTTCATGACAGTAGACAAGAGCATGTTAATTAACTCATCATTTCAATTAATTGTAATAACTGCATCTGAGATATATTATTTAGTACCGTTGAAATAAGTGCCAATTACTTATTATCAGTTTCATAGGTTCATAGGTAGGTACTAGGCTATTGGCCCTAGGGCCTATATAAGTGTAGCCAAATGGTACCCTGGCTTTTGCCACCTAAGAAATTTATTTTCCTGTGCCCCTGTATAGCAGAGCCATGGAAGTGCTCCCTGGGGTGACTTTCCTATCTCCCATCCAATCATCAAGATTTTTCTTGAACAGTGCTAATGAGGAGCTTTGTTTGATATAGATAGGTAGTTTGTTCCAGAGTATGGGAAGTCTCTGGGACAGGAATCTATCCCTCCAGCATGTTCTGTTTATTGTGGTGACAAGGTTTAGGTCCCTAGAGTGTGTAGCTCTGAGGGATTAGGATTTCTTTAAGTGGAGCATGTCCAACAGCTCTGGGTTTGACATAGCTTTGTATGTAAGGCAGAGATCGCCTCTGAGTAGGTGATATGCGACAGAGTAAAGCTGGAGCTTTTTGAGATGGTCTGCGTAGGGCATCTGTTTGAGGCTGGTAATCCTCTTTGTGAGGTATTTCTGTGGCCTTTCCAGTTGTTATAGATGTCTTGTTAGGTACATATCAAAAGGGGCATTGTACTCTATAATGGGTCTAATGAGTGATGAGTAGAGGGGAACAATGACCTCTTTTTTCCTGGATGAGAAACCTTTTGTGATGAGATGCGCCAAGTAGAAGAATTTCCTGACTACTGTGGCGATGTGTGTGATGAATTTGTTTTCAAATTATTTTGCATCATACATTTTAATTATCTTGTTGTTATTAGGGTGGATCATCATGTCAGTATAAGTATGATGGAACAAATTTTAGATATACAGTGCATAATGGTTCTCAAGTTTTTGGCACTAATGACATCTCATTTGCCACAGCTTCTGAAATTAGAAGTTGAAGTAGGTTGATGTCCAGGCAGTAAAAAGTATCAGCATTGATTACATGTGTAGACACACACCCGGGGATTCGAAAACATGCCTTCTGCAATAGTGCAAAGGTAGTCCTAGAGATGTTGAGCTGAGTAACCTGACCCAAAGGAAAGTAGCCATTAACTAGGAGGAATCTGTCAGCCCATGTTGTAGCTACATAAGAAACCTGCTCATCGAAATGACAGGCTCAATGGCGAGAGAGAGTGATTTGTGCAATTGTGGCCAGGAATGTTGTGAAGACAAAAATGGCTGAAAGTGGAAGCCATACTAAATGCATCCTGGAATGCTTATATCCGATTTTATAGGTTTAAATGGATAAGAAGTAGGTATACAGAAAAGTAGGAATAAGGTAGAGCAACATAGCAAGAGGAATAACTGAGGAACGTAAACAAGAACAAAGGGGAAGGTAAGCGTGGGACTGGAGGAGGGAATGGTATACTTTTTTTTATAGGACAGGCACAATTTTCTTTTTTTTTTTTTATGAGAAAGGGAAAGCAGGGGGTGTAAAGAGGACAGAGGTAAGAATGTAGGGGCACACACATGTACATAAAATACAGACAAAGACCAATGAAGGGGGTTTGTTGAAAATGGAATTATTGACATATAGAGGGAGGAAGAACAATTCATGATGGGGAATACTGGACAACAAACAGAGGAATGAGATGACACACAAGGAAAGGAAATACCAGAATGGGAAAAAGAGAGAGCCCCACTGCGTTTACCACATTGCCTAAGACAGATCCAATAAGTGGTCAATCATCACCATGACCAGCTTCTCCACAGGGTCCTAACAGAGATAGTGGTAATGATAGAATCAGGCAGCAATATTACTCTGGAAGAAAAATCAGTACCCTCTTCAGCAGCCAATAAAGGCACAATGCTGCCAGCCCACCAGCTCTTCTAATAACTCTGCTAACTCTTATTGAGAGATTAGTTGTGTTGCACTGGCGGTACCACTGGAAGCAACAATAGCACTCCCCCTGGTGAGTGACCTCTACAGCAACTGTAATACCACTAGGCTGCCAAACATTGTAATAAATAGAGAGGTAGGCCTGGAGTCAAATGGAGTTGCTAGTGGAAGAAGGCTATGGCTGATAGCAGGATGTGGACCTTTGCCATATTACTGGGACAGCCATGGCAGATGCTACAGAAAATATTAACAAAAACAGAAATAAAGCAACAAACATCAAATAAAACAGAGGAAAATAAGGACAGTATCAAAGAGAGGGATAAGGAGTGACAAAAAAGATATTAATATTAGTAGTGTTCTGATGATAACTAACTAATGTCATATACAGGTACTACATAAACTACTAGACCAACGGCCTGCATTGATAGTTTTGTCTAGGTACATAAACTCAAAAGTCCCTATTTTGGGAGGTACAAGCTGATGTGCAATGTTTGTATAACCATAGCCAGGAATGAGATAGGGTGGGGACTACAGTGGTAGGATAGGTTTGTTGGACATAATATGCCATTCAGGGTGTGGGCTGTAGTGGCCCTCTGGACATGCCAGAAAGGACATGTTCCAAGACATGCCATGTGTTCTTGCACAGTAAGTAACACCTATGAAGCCCAACATCCCTATGATGCCACTATGTTTTACCACTGGCAGGGAAGCAATTGTGTCCAACAGGCACAGCAATTAGCAGGTAATTTGCAAAGATAGTATGATAAGTTGATGTGCACCAGGAAAATTAACATGCCTGTATCAAAAAGACAGGCGTATATTAGGTGAAGGTATGAATGACAGGGACATATGGGAGAGTAGTGCATGGGCAGTAGGCTGCCAAGGGCCCAACCTCCACCACCAAAGACAGATACCAACACAGCACCACCCATATGAATTCCCCAGCATGGTCCTCCAATGCCATCTCACATAATCCTAAACCTAGCCCCTCATGGACACACACACTCACCCTCAATGAACCCCATTTTAACCCCCCCACACAAAAACACTCCCTACACCCTAAAAGTCCCCACTCCCCCCATGTGCCCACACCCTAAACTCCACCAAGGACCTCCACCTCCCATCCACAACCTAACAACCCTATCCCCATGTTCCAAGTATACCTGGACTGGGCCAATGTGCACAACCCATGGCTGTTGCAATCATCTCACTTGCAGGCTATGAATCGATTGGATTCTTCACAGAGGCATAACTAGGGTAAGGCACATGGTGCAGCTGCCCTCGGAATGATGGGAGATGCTGATCAGTTGGTAGAGTACTACTGGCATTCAGAAATGAATGCTGATTGTGGTCAGGGTTGAAGCATTTTAGCACTTTGAGTACAGTGCAAGATGTAGTGAGCCACTTGTGGTTTGCTACATTTATTGAATAATAAAGAGCTTTTTTTTTTTTTTGCTCCCCAACTTAAGTTGAGGGGCCTCCAGATCAAGAATTGGCACATGTCACTAGAATTGGTACCTATGTCTGTGTTTATTTAACAAACACACCCGACTAGCCTCAGTGAGGAATTCTTTTGGGGATGTGCACTCTATGGTCTGAGTAACAGTTTTGGATGTCACCTTTTTACATCTGTGGCAAGGCTGTAAATCTCTAGCCTCTGCAATTTCCTTTGGTGTAAGGGGGAGGACTACATGCATATCTATTCAGGGGAATGTCTATGTTCAGTATGATGTGACTGCATTCACATCTTCTGGGATGTCCTGTCATAGGCTTGTGCCATCCAGTGGGATGCATACACATATTATTATGTCCTATAAAGGTTGATTGTGATCTGGGCCTGGATACACTGAACCACATAGGAGTGATGTATGTCACTGGCAAGGAGGTTGCAAAACAATAACATTCATTTCCTCTGTTCAGCCTATGCCACCTCCACAGTCATGGAGTGTAATGATATGCCAGTCCAAATCCTTGTAGTCCTTCAGAAAGTTATGTTTGACTGTTGTCTATCCACACACAGATGCCAGGAACTGTTCCACATACAATTATGCTGTTTGTCAGTCTTAGGGTACCTTGCCACTCTTGACACATGTCAATAAAACATCCAGAGAAACTGCACACAAAACACCTCCACATAAATTCTAGACATACATATGGGTAGTTTCCTAAACCAGTTGTGATAGAACATGGGTCTTGCCAACTCTGCCTGTTACATGTACATCTGCATAATGGTATATCATGTGTGACTGTACAACATCTTGCATACATATTTGCTTGTAATTGCAGGTTGTCTGGCCTGAAGGTGAGAAAAATTAGAAAAAAAAATTAAAATTCTCTCATGCAAAGAATAAATCCTGTTACAAGACCTTTGTCATCATGGTCAGCAAATCTTATCTCATGATGGATCTGACTGGGACTTCCATGGAATTGTTTGGCAGGATGTTATTGATAACATCAATGCAGTCAATGACCAAAACTGGAATTACAGTCAAGTCTAAAGAGGCCCACTGACATTGTTATGGCAATATGTACACAGGAAGCCCCCGGCACAGGAACAGAAGGTCACAGGAGAGGGTCTACCAAAAGAACCATCTCTGTCAGATGCAGAGGAGTTCCTGGCATCTCTGTTTGAGGGTCCAGACAGTTCTGACATCTGTGGTGGAGTGATAGATATTGGCACTGACTAAGTTATACATGGCACTGCATATATCTGTTGGTGATGCCTGAGGTGGGTAAGGCTAAATGTTGGTTGCAATCTGCATTACTAGTACAATGGATGGAGATAGAACACACAAGCATGACTACTGGATTTTACAGGAATGTTTGAAGTTCAGTTCTAAAGGCCAACTTCCCAAGGTGTGCTACAAATTCATAGGTTCATAGATAGGTACTAGGCTATCGGCCCAAGGGCCTATGTAAGCCTAGCCAGCATGGTACCATAGCTTACGCCACCCAATAAAGTTATTTTCCTGTCCCACTGTCCAGCAGAGACACAGAAGTGATCCCCAGGGTGTATTTCCTATTTCCCATCCACTCATCAAGATTTTTCTTGAAGAGTGCTAATGAAGAACTTTGCTTGACATAGATGGGTAGCTTGTTCCAGAGTATAAGAAGTCACTGGGCAGGAATCTATCCCTTCAGCGTGTCCTGTTTATTGTGGTGACAAGGTTTAGGTCCCTAGAGCGTGTAGCTTGGAGGGTTTGGGATTTCTTTAGGTGTAGCATATCCAACAGCTCTGGGTTTGACATAGCTTTATATGTTAGACAGAGATCACCTTAGAGTAGGCAATATGCTACGGAGTAAAGCTGGAGTTTTTTTGAGGTGGTTAGTGTAGGGCATTTGTTTGAGGCCAGTAATCTTCTTTGTGAGGTACTTCTGTGGCCTTTCCAGCTGCTGCAGATGTCTTGTGAGGTACATTCCAAAAGGGGTGTTGTACTCTATAATGGGTCTAATGAGTGACAAGTAGAGGGGAACAATGACCTCTTTTTTCCTGGATGAGAACCCTTTTATGATGAGGAGTGCCATGTAGAAGGACTTCCTGACTACTGTGGCGATGTGACTATCAAAGGAGAGACTACTGTCCACCACAAAGTTACTTTTCTTTCACACTCTACTAAACAGGATTAGTTTCACATGGCTGTGGGTGTTTTTGAGGGGTTCATTCTAATTTTGGGTAATGTTTTGATATTTTGAGAAGTGATGTGCTATCAGGGTCCTCCACTATGGATATAGGTCTGCCTGATGTTGGGAAAGCTTTTGGCTCTGATGATGATGGCAGACATATCATGGCACAGGCAGGACTATTAGTGTCAGTGGTAGACTTGAGGAATAAATGGCCACATCCTCACCCCATTTCACAAACACAGCTCCTGTGCCTTTGCAACCCACCCCACAGACCCAAGATAACACCATAGTTCAAATGGTCAGGGTAGCAGATTGTCTGCAAGAAGACCTGATGGAGTGCACAGTCCAGATGTGCAGCATTATTGATGTATGGGATAGTGAGTTTGCACACAGCAAGGGCCCATGTACAGCTGCACATTATGATAAATGCATTTCCAACAGCTAATCCACCTTTACCTCTGGTGGTGAAGCACACTGTGGAAGGGGAGAGCACAGTCGAAGACCTACCTTGATGAAACAAACCTATAGTGCCACCACCTCCATGCCATAATCTAGTGTTGGGAGAATTACAAGGTGATGTGAATGTACATACTGGCAGGGTGTTCAAGCACAGACTACCTGTAATATCTGCTACTGTTAATGCACATGGACAAATTAATTTCTCTGTGAATGTTTTGGATTTTGCCTGTGTAATTCCTAGGAGAGGGCACCACTCTGGATGGGGTCATGCATGGTCAATAAATAAGCCTCGTTTGTGTGCCCTGCACCTGTCAACTAGACCCTAGCACAGTGCTGCATCATCTGCTGGAGTTGTGTCCCAGCCTGTGCGCACACATACACACACACACACACACACACACACACACACACACACACACACACACACACACACACACACGCATTGCCAAGTCATTATCTTACTTAAAGGTCATAGAACATATTTTGCTAAAATGGCACAATTTATGCTGATGATACACTTATCACTAAACAGCAGGGAAGCATGGCACAATTTTATATAAGAAAAAGTGGAATGCTGGAACCTAAAATGTCAAAATGCTGAATGACTGGAAACCTTTATAATCAAACCACGTAAGACCATACAGACTTAAAAACAAAGTTGCTCTGGAAAAATAAATAAATAGATAACCAAGCATATATATATATATATATATATATATATATATATATATATATATATATATATATATATATATATATACACATACACCCACACACACACACACACACACACACACACACACACACACACACACACACACTTAGTGTGGATGTTGGAGCACATGGAAGCTTCACCAATATTCTTTATTTATTTATGAATTCCAGTTACATGGGTTAAAGTCTTCTATGAAATGACATTGTGCAACACTTCCTGGACTTATTTCTGTGCTGTGCGATGAAATTACTATTTTAGTAGTGGTACTTGTATATAAATTTTAAAGGTAGCTTTACCATACGTAACTTGTGCAATGAGTGGATTTATTTTTCAAATAATATATCTGATAATAAAAAAGTAATTAGTTTTCAAGTAATATATACAAACATGCATACTCCATAAAACAACCATCTATAGTGGATCATGGTTTCTGTTCTTCAGATTGCTTTCAGCATATCTTTGTTTCAGTGTTTCTAGCCAGAAAAGCTGTAGTGTTTAGATGCTACTGAAATAAATCGTGAAGCATACCACTTGTACACAATTACATTTTAAGCCCGAATTAACATGCTCAAGATTGTAAATGTTCAATCCAATGAATATTCAGTTCTTTATACGGCCAACAAACATTCTGTGTTTCAACACAGAGTGCTTTGATTCTGTCATATTCCTGTGATAAACAATGAAAATCTGTAGACTAGCAATGACCCGAGGCTTTATATCGATGCTCTTCAAGGGAGTTTGACTGAAATTCCAGAAAGCCAGCTCAGTAACAATAAAACAATGTCTTCTACCTCCCCCTCTCTTAAGGGGTTCTTCATCAAATGGATATGTAAATGACCCTACATGGATTCAATGAACATTCTTGTAAGTGTCTCTGAAAAACATTGGACTCGATTAGTGTTCTTCCATAGTTGTTAAAAAACACATCAGTAGAATAATTCCATTCCAGAAGCTGTAACAGATTATCAGAGCAGTTCCTTGGCAGCGCAGTGTAGGTGAACTGCTGTAAACGTACTTAAGCTTTAAGCAGTAATGCAGTAGTAAAGGGCATTTGTTTTGTCAATGAATCCAGTTAATAAATCTACATTGCAAATGCTGGAAAACACTGGGGCATTGTATATGGTTGAACGAGTCCAAAAACACTGTTCTCAAGGTCCAAACCTCACAGTAATATGGTTCTTAAAGTTGCAGTTACCTAACCACAATTGAAAATGTTGAAATCATGCCCACTCTTGACTATATGACTCTTCTCTGTTAAATGCCATTTCAACACCAGGCACAGAAAGTATAATTTACGGTTTACCTTCATATCGTTGATCACACATGATCGACCGGCCACTTAAGCGAACCATTTCCGTGAAACCGTGAAACATTCCAAATATCAAAATAATGTTGAATTCGACATTTCCGGCCGTGCCACACCTCCACACCAGTGCTACCATAGGTCAAAAAGGGGGCGAGGTTTTGCCATTCGGTTATGTGGAATTCAACTTTGGAGACATTTGCACTTCGGTATTCGCGGAAGCGGTTTTGCCGATAGTAGGATTGACGATATGAAGGTAAACCATAATTTACCTGTCTAATATGAGTTATACAAAAGTGATTATTTGGATATGACTGTCCAGTGATGTGGTCACAAGCAGCTATGAGCTTCAAAGTCTTCTTCACTGCTGTTGAACAAAGATGTAACTCATCTCATTCAGAAGGTATGAGTTCTGCTTCAGACTAGCAAGGGGAAGAGCCACTGCCTCATTCTTCGAGCTGCTCACATCCATTCACCACGTGTCAGCAAGCCTGTTAATTATTAAGTCTTAATACTTGTAAGTTATCCTTAGTTAGTACAGTTAGATTTGTTTTTGTTTTGTTAAGGAAAAAATGTACAATTTTACTTACTGAATACTGAAAAACATATTTCCTAAAGGCTGATTTTTTGTTACCACAGATAGTAACCCTGAAATTGCATATTTTTTTTTTTTTGGCAGAGGTGAGAGTTACATGTGCCCCAATGCCACACTACTAGTCACTGCATGTCTGATTATTGCTTGACTGTACCCCCCACCCTTAAGATAATATGCTGAGAGGGGTATGCAAGATGAAGTGCCAGTCATGAATGCTGGACTGTGCATACAAACAAAGAGCATGCCTTCTAATATGATGGAGCATGAGTGGTCACTGCTATTCCAACACAATAGTTATGCTGTGTCCTTTGCAATTATCATCCTGTTTACCAGAAAGGCAGTGATAAGGTTAATGCGGGTTCCAATTATACCTCAGTAGAACACAGAGTGCATGCAGTATGGCTATCTCAGGAGCATGTCAATCCATCAAAGCTGTTTCCATCGAACACAAAGAAACTGAAGCCAGTTCAGTGATACCGCCTTTAACAAAAGTGGAGATTGCCTTTTTTTTTGAGTGTTGTGCTACCTCCAAGATGGTATATATAATTCTTTTGGGGGGGGGGGGTTCTGCAAAAAAAAAAAAAAAATTTGTTTCAATGTTCACTGAAGGTGGTTTCAGCTAAATGTTTTGGTCTATTTGTGTTTGTTGAAAAATGCCTTTGACGGATTGACTTGAATCTGGCTATCTCTGTAGCACAGTTTGATTCCTAAATGGGAAGTGCAGATCCAGGGACTATAGTCAAGGATGTCTGTGGGAGATGACAATGACTACCATGGTAAAGGCAGAGTGGAACAAGTTGAGATAATTATCCTCATCATATCTGCTACCTAAAGCAGCAGATGGACCATGGAAGTGCATGCATATACATACTTAAACTGCACAGTATACTTATACAATTCTGGCTACATGCACAAGAGCTGCATAAGCTGAAACAGAGAGGCTGGGAACAGCTGAAAAGGGGGCTGTCAAAACTCTAAGGACAGTAATTATTAATTAGTAGAACGGCATAAGTGGGGGAATATATATACTTACAACAAAACTGTGTAAAAGTAAGTTCTGTTTTTTGTATGTCTCACTGTTATATTTTTGAAGTGTCAGACCTGTCATTAAGAGGTCTCACACTTCTGATAGGGAGCTGAAAGAGAAGGCTGTCCTGTAAAGCAAGACAGGCAGTGAATTAGAACCCTGGTGTAAAAAATGAATATGATATTCATACTCTGCTATGCAGACTGACCTATAGTGATGACCATTTCATGCAGCCTATGCTTCAGATATGCTAACAGGGCTTAATTTTAATTTTTGTGGCCACTACTACATGACATGGCCATTGAAAGCTCCTGTCTGAGAAGCAGAGTTTTCTGTTGTAGCACAGAAATGTTTTATGAAACCCAACACCAGCTGTTCTTATGTTCTGTTATGTTTTATGGATAATCCCACACTCAAACACACACTCTCTCTTTGTAATACTTTTTGGATATTGTAGCTGTATTTTTAGTTATGGGCCAAAGTTTTACTTTTTAATTTACACCTACTGTTGAAAATTATTGCTCATCAATTAAGCTGAAGAGTCTCGTACTATTTTATTTTTCTTTAGCTGATAGAATGTTGGAAATTACAAATGGTTAAAATTTACAAATGAAATTATCTTGATTACCATACTAAGTTATAGTAACAAATAGTCACAAATGTCTAAAAGCAAAATGCTATTAAAACACTTGCTTCGAATTTTGATTATTTTAAATTAAATTATAACAGCAGAATCTTCTGAGCAATAACTGTTGTCATCAGTGCAGTTCTCACTCTTTCTTGCAAACCTTAACCCTGACTTTATTTAATTATTTGTTTTCCTTGCCTCTTAATGAATGTTGTCCCAGTTACACAACTGATAACTTCTCATGACCCTATAATAACTTACACTCACTAAATATGCATTATTCCCATAATCATGTGATTTAGCAATCTTAACTTCCTCAGTATCCAGCCCAGCCAATAAGAATGACACCAGACCGCAGTGCATTAACAACACAAAAAACTAAGCTGACAAGCTCTTAAACTGTAGTCAAATTATTTGTTTCCTGTCACATTAAGCTGAATTCCATACATTGGAGACACAGGCTCAACACCATGACTCTCAACCTCAAAGTAGAAGAAATCTGGACAAAGCCAAACATAATGGGGGATCAAAGGCCCAACATCAGGGGCAGATTTTAATTATTACTCTCAGAAATTTAGAAAGCTGTCAGAAAAAAAATGCTTTATTTATTTATTTATTGACATCTGACAACCTGGAAAGTCTAACTTGTTAGGAGCCCAGGAAGCCGAGAGAGAAAACCGCCATAGAATTGCAAAACATTTTAAGAGCAATAATTTTACAATCTTCAAAAATAATACAAGAAATATCTACAGTTTTAATAATTATACCATTTTAGACATAATATGAAAACTTTAGTTAAGAATAGATACAAGTTATATGACAATGATTTATTAGAAATATTTTAGCCAGTTTATAGAAAAATTAAAGGTAAGTTAGTATAATACAAACAGGAATTGCAATATGAAGTGATAGAAAAGCAAGCTTATGTTATATTTAGAGAGAAAGCCAGTGGAGAGAAATTGATGGAAGTGAGTGAAGAAGGGGGAGTAAGGAGGTGTAAGGTATGAATAGGTACTTGTTCACATTTAGGGATATAGTTTATCCTGGTGTTGAACAAGAACAGAGCCAGCTTTTGGCTAGAAAGTCTTTCAGAATGGTTTTGAAAGATGGGAGGGAGGGTATTGACCTGATGGATACAGGTAAGGAGTTCCAGGCCTTGGTACAAGTATAGACGATGCACAGTGGTTTTGGCAAGTTTGTGGACAGGCAGGAGTTTTTGATCATTGGAATTTAATGACCGACTGGGAATGTAGTTGTGTAGAATGTCATTTAGTGTTACATAAGCAGATGGATAATGAATAATTTTATCTGTGGTAAGAAGCTGTGGTAATTTTAACCAATTTAGGCTTTTAGTGCTATACAGTGGTGAGTTTTGAAAGGGTATTTTCTGCAAATTAAGCAACGTTGTCAATGCATTGTTCAGATTTTGATTTTTGTGATGCCTGGAGGTTAGTCAGGATGGGAGCACCATAAAGAAGTGTGGAGAGGAGATAAGTAGCGCCAAGTGTAGTTTTAGTTATGTTGGTAAGAACGTTTTTTTCTTATTTAATTTTGTATATGCAGGTTGAATTTAAGATCATCATCCATTATTTTCCATAACAGATTGCTATGAGAAGTGACTTCAATGGTTGTATTATCAAGAGAGAGAACGTTAATTTTTTTTTTTCATGAGAGAGGGATTTGGGGAAAAAGTAGTATTTTAGGTTTTTCAGAGTTGAGCATGAGTTGTTGGTTACAAAACTATGTTTTAGTGACTGTTAAAGCTACCTGAGTAATTTTATGGATGTGTGCCCTGTTGTCAGATATGCAAATGAGTATGGAGTCATCTGTGTACTGTATTAGGAAAGCCTATTCTGTGGGAGTGTAGAGGGTGTTGGCGAGAATATTAAAGAGGAGGGGATAGAGCCTTTTGGTACACCAGTGGTTACTTGGAAGTATGGCGAGACTGTGGAGTGCTATTTTACTGACTGCTACCTTTTGGATAGGTAGCTTTTGAACCACGGAAGGGTGAGCTGAGAGAAACCTAATCAGAACATTTGCAGTAGATGTTTGCTGTGACAAACTGTGCCAAAAGCTTTAGACAAGTCTAGAAATAAGGAGGAGACCAGTTTGCTGATATCTCTAGCTTTATTGACAGTATCTGTGTAAGCTAGAAGGCTAGTGTTAGTACTATGGGAAGGATGGAAACAGTTGTGTGGAGGATAGGAGTTCTTCCTACAAAAGATAATTTAGCAATTGTTTATGAATATATTTTTAAGTATTTTTGAGAGGGGGGATAAGATTGCTATAGGTCTAGAGTTAGCAATGTCTGTTGAAGTTCATCCTTAATGCAGAGAGATAATGTGTAGCTTTTTCCAGATAGGGAATGTGGGATTCCTAGACTGACCTATTTATAAGGATTGAGACAGGATAGGCCATGCTATCAGCTGATATTTAAGGTACTCGCTTGGAAGGTCGTCAGTTGAAGTAGAACATGGTTTGAGTTCGTAAGAGTAGTTTTACACAGGATGTGGGCAGAGGTTTGAAAGGGAAAGTGGATGTGGTGATATGTGGTTGTTAGGTAGGGTTAGGATTAGATGTTGGGGAATTCTTGGTTAGAGATGCTATACTATCTATGAAATAATAGTTGAATTGTATTGCAGTTTCCAGCGTTGAGTTATTGGAAGAGGGGTTAAGGTTGAATTTTTGGCCAGGATACAAGATTTCTTCAATGGCTGTCGAGAATTTTTTATGGTTGTGTTTACAATTATTCTGAAAGTTATTGTAGTATAGCTTGTTGTCTTCGTTAATTTGGTTTTTATTATGTGAAGCATTCTGAAGTTTTCAAGATACTGTGGTGTTTTATATTTTTCCATTCATTTCATGCTTTTTCTCTATCCTGCATTAGCATTCTACAATTTTTTGATAGCTAAATTGTATTATTTGTTTTTAGTCTCTTCCTTCTAGAAGGTAAAAGGCTATTTAGGATCATCAGGAAAGTTGTATGAGTTCATTTACACCATCATCTAAAGGGAAGATTTTTAGGAAGTTCCAGATATCCAGTTAACAGGTGATACAGTAATAATGAACATGTTTGGGTTAAACTAGAAAAGGTGTGTTGCTTTATAAACACACTGTTTAACTTGATGAGTGAGATGTCTGGCTGTATAGATTGGTAGATGATCATTAAGAGAGTCTGACATTGTACCTGCAGTGGTGTATTTGCTAGAGTCTGATACTAGGATCCAGTCTAATAAGAAATTTGAAGTGTTGCTATAATGTGTGGGGTATATAGTTGGTTATTTTCAGAAAAGGTTTTATGTTACCATGCATTTTTCTGATGGATATGAAGTCTGAAACTCAAATGTCTTCCATTATTTACTGGTAACATTTCTCAATGATTTGCCAAAAATTCACACATTAAGGCCCAAAAATATGAGGTAAAATTCTGGACATTCTGCAAAAATCTGAACAGTTGAGAGGTATGCTTGAGTCCTAAGTACAAAAAGGGCTCTAGGCATCTAGCGTTTAATATGTAGTGCCAGGGGATTCTTTGTGCATTGTGTTAGGGGCACTTCATTCTTACACCCTAACCAGATAAATGAACTTTTGTAGAGTCCCATATAAATTCAGAAGAATACCGTTTCAGACTAATGGCACTAACCCACTTACCAGCAAGTAAAATAGATAGATAAATAATACACCCCAGAGCCAAGACATGTAAAATGATAGATAAAGGAACCAAAAACAACACAAATATGGCCCTTGCAAGTGTTCTCTGCTCCTTTCTGTGAGGCAGAAGTATCCTAGTTCCCATATGCTGTAAAGGATAATGCATGGTCTTCAGGAGGGGAACACCCTCTACTGGAATACTTTTGGGCTTGCAGCTTTCCTGACGATAAGTGCACTGCATGTGTGCTGCAGTATAGATATGTTGTACATAGTCAGAGGTATAGCTTCATTCTCTAATGCTTTTCATGCATTATATTTTGTGGTGAGCAGAAAAAAAATATGTAGTAATATAACGCAAGATTGTGAACACATATAATGTATTCTTTTGAAAGGTGTTGGTTTCCAGTGCTCACCAAAGCAAGGAAAGCATTAGGATCAATAGCATGTAAAATAAAAAAATATAATTCACTTTTCTTGTGCTGTACAAAACTTGTGTTTGCTTCAAACTATTGAGAACAGCTTAGCTTAGAATCAGAACACACCACTGACAAATAATATGTTTAAATGTACCATTGTCACAAAACCTCTGGATAGTCGTATGAGGCAGAGAACTAATCAGTTTCATTGATTAGTTTGCTGGCAGACAATCGCAGAACTGTCCTGAACCACATCACTGTATGCACTCCCAATCATGAATTACTTTTATGAGCCACAGAGAAAAGACACTATTTTAAAATGAATAAATGAAATTCTGCTGTTCCAGCAGTCATTGAGCATGTTCCTGGCTTTGAATTTGATTAATCCATTTGCTTATTTTAAACTACAACACTTCAGGATAATCATATATAAATACAGATGAGACGGCACTAATAGTATTTTCATAGCCATATTACAAGTGATTGTACCAAAATATGGGATCCCAGTTCTCAGAGCTACACAGTTGTACAAGCTGTCCTTAATCACAGAACAATATCAGTTTTTGGCAACTAAAGACCTCTTCACCTTAAATTCACCCTGTGCTGAGCAAGCAGGATGTTTTTTCCCAATTTGGGAGTGTTCTTAGTCAAGAGGTGATAACCCATGTTCCCAAAGTAAATGTAAATATGTGAATTTTCTACAGCCCCACCCTGGCATATGGGTTTTCCATCTTGGCATTATTTTAGGAAAAAATAACTTAACATCATCTGTTTTGAACACCATTATTGCTCTGTCTGCCCCTGTTACATATCAAATGGGACAACTCACCGATCTACTGAACAGACAGATGTCGTTAAATGTGTTTATGTTTACTGCACTTCAAACATTAAAGCAGGAGTGAAGGAAGACAGGTTTTAATGCAAAGGCAATGCATCCTTATATATGTGTGTATATATATATATATATATATATATATATATATATATATTAGGGTTGCCACCCCTCCGTTTTTTTCCGGACTATCTGGAAATCAAACTGATTCTGCGATAGTCCGGAAACACTGTACAAACTCTGGTATTCTGTTTCAAAAAGGAAACAGACTATTGGAGTTTGTAAATCGGCTGATTTACTATGCTTTTTTTTACAAAAAAGCATAGTAAATCAGCCGAAAGCAGGCAGCAGGAATGGAAAAAGAGGGCGTTCCTTGCCTAGTGATGTCATTGTGACAGCACAAAATGGGTGGAATGTGGGCAGGAGAGGGGTGGGATGGGCAGGGTTAGTGGTGATGCGAGGGGTGTGACTTTACTCCGGTTTTAGCCACAATGAAATGTGGCAACCCTAATATATATTGAACAGTCCAAAACACCAAAAAGCAACGAAACAACCAGGCACAATTCTGTCGTCTTTCCAGACCATAAAAGATGTAGAAAATGCAATATATCGGCCAAAGGCTTGTTATATTTCCAGCATATAAAATTTATTGTAAATACAGATGAAACGGTAAGCGCTTTCTCTAAATAGCTTCATCAGACCTTTAGACGAATTCATTCTACTAGTTCCTTAAATAAACAAATTCAAATTATATCCAACCAATCACAGTAATTCTTAGTCTATCATGTGTGCAATTAAATATATTATATGACTATCAAATACCCAGTTAAAAAGCTATTACCATCGATTAAAACACAAATATACATATATAAAAACATACAATAAGAGCATGGATTAAGTACACATAAATATATATTCAAATACAAAATGACAGAAATAAAAAGAATTTAAAAAGGTTACACTGTTATGGGATAGGAGTAGAGAAGTGTAGAACCATAGAATATACCACACAACCATGTGGCAAATGTAATTGTGCATATATTAATATCAGTAATAAATTCAAACATCCAGACAGAGGGAAAGATTTTATTTTTTCATCAGTAGCTACTTGTATGACCTAATATAGTTTACTTGGCAGAGTGTGAGTGCTGCCAATCATTTTATATAGGAAAAACGAATAGGGATTTTAAAGACCGGATAAGGGAGCACCTATATAATATTCGAACGAAATCTGACCATAATGCTTTATCAAAACATGTTATGGAGAGAGGGAACATACATAGGTTTAACTTTAGAGCTACTGAAGTTATTACACCTAGTGTCAGAGAGGGTGATGTAAGAAGTTTCACAGAAAGCGGGGATGCGCAATGGATTATAATGCTGAGAGCAGATAAAGGTAAAGGGCTCAATGAAAAAGCTTCTATAAAGCCCCTTTTAAAAATAGGAGAATTTGGAAGTGAAGTCAGAAACTAGTTTAGTTTTCTGACTCCTTATGAGTTTTCAGATATGTATAGATATAGATATATATATATATATAGATATTTATGTTTTAGTTTCTTGTCATTTTGTATATGCATATATATTTATGTGTACTTAATCCATGCTCTTATTGGATGTTTTTACACAAAGGAGAAGGACGTCCTTTGCGAATTGAGAAGTAACCCCTCTTTGAGAATTATGAAACCAGATAAAGGAGGGGGCATAGTAATAATGGATAGTAATTCATATGAAGGTAAGATGAATACTATCTTAAGAGATGATAGTAAGTATTCTGTGGTATCATTAAATGAAGTCAATGTCGCTCATCATAGAATTGATTCAATTTTGCAGGATCTTTTGGTGGAAAAGGTAATTGATGGTACTATGTTTAAATATCTAGAAGTAAAAAAACCAAAAATTGCCACTATGTTTGGCATCCCAAAGATCCACAAAAATTTGGACAATCCCCCCTTTAGACCTATTGTCACTGCCGAGGGAGCCAAGACAGTCCCACTTGCTAAATTTGTGGATTTTAAAACTAAACATATTTGGGTCAACAACACACTGATTCTCAAAGATTCATGGGATTTTTTAAGGGAACTGAAACAGGACAAGTACAACGAGGATCTTCTATTTATAACTATAGATATAGTTGACTTGTTTGGATGTATTCCCCATGGTGAAGGAATGGAATTCTTTGAGGAGAGTGTGTTTGGTGATGGGACCCTTAGCCACGAAGATAAAGTAGCAAGTGTTATATTTATGGATACTGTTCTAAAATATAATTTTATAATGTTTGCTGGGGAATATTATCAGCAAAAAACGGGAGTATCCATGGGGGCAGCCTGTGCCCCAACATTTGCTAATATAGTCTTGTCTAAATGGGAGGAACGATACATAGTTAATTGTAGGTTCAAGGAGTCATGGACAATGTATCATCGATTCTTGGATGACATTTTTGGATAGGGGGGCATAATAAATTTATGGAATTTATGGAATATCTCAAACAAACCACTAGTTATCTGAAGTTCACATATACTATAAGTAATGAATCCTTAAAATATTTGGATGTGGAAATATATAGAAGGGAAGGTAAATTTGAGAGTAAAGTATATAGAAAGGACACATATGTGAATTCATTTTTGCATTATAACCCTTACATAGCAAAAGAAACATTGTCAAGGGACAATTTGTAAGGGGTTCCAGAATGACAACACTGGACGCTGACTTTAGGGAAGAATGCAGGAAATTGGAGAAAATGTTCCTGGATAGGGGCTATCCAGAGGTTTTTGTGTCCCAGTTAAGAATGGAGGTAGAGAAAGGTAGGACAGACAGGTTCACACCTATATTGGGGAAGAGGGGTGTAGATCTTGGTCCTGGGTTTTGTAAAACATCGAACAATGACAATAATATAGTAGGGCTTTAGTGAATAGAAATGATAATAATGAGCAAGGTGTATATAAGAGAAGTTTGGTGATGGAATATAACACCTCGAATATTAAATTAAGGGAAGCCTTTGGTAAAGAATGGAGCAAATTTTCTGCCCTGACGGACATAGAAGAAATTTCCAATATAGAACCAAAGGTAGTTTTTAAAAATTCAAAAAATATTGGGAAGATTTTGGAAAGGAACAATGGAAAAATATATAAAGGAAATAAGGGCAGGGCAGGCACATATAAGTGTGGGAGGTGCCAGCAATGTCCGTTTATTATGAATAAGGGAGAAATATACATTGAAAGTAGAAAAAGAGGTATAAAAAGTGATAATTACTATAATTGCGAAAGCAAGGGTGTGGTTTATTTAGTCATTTGTCAGAAATGTCAGTCATTCTACGAGGCAAAACGGAAAGAAGCCTGAATTTATGAACACAATTATGACATACAAAAGGAAATGTTTTTAAACACACCAGTACCTGTAGTGATTATAGGTTTTTATTTTTTGTTCTGGACCAAATAACACCAGATATAAGAGGGGGCCTTTGGGAGGAATTACTGGAAAGTAGGGAGCTTTGGTGGCAGATTAATTTGGACTCAAATACAAAACCAGGAATGAATGATTTTTTAACAATTTCCCCTCTATTGAAAATAAGAGCTAGTAAGTTGTAGGGTATATAAATGGACACTAGAGGGAGACAATACATTACAGATTCATTGCCAGTTCCTATACAAGACATTTTTATATTTTTAGAGTTTTTAAAGTATATTTATTCAAGTTTTTTTCAAATGTTATACATGTTATTTATTAGATTTATATTATAATCAATAATAAAATGTTTGATTGATTTTATTGCAAATTTTAAATATGTTCGTACCTTTGGGAACCTACATGCACTTTGGCACTTTATGAAGTAGAAATGAATATTCATGTTTCATTCACTGTGATTGGTCAATTCAAATTACATAGGAGTGTGACTATTGGATAATTGAAGCAATTAATTTTATTTAATGTGTATTTAAATGTGATTAAATTGAATGTATTTGTCTGATGAAGTCCTATGCGTTAATACAGTGTTATCGTGTTATACATTCCTGTGTGGTTTTTCATTTCGTTACACTGTGGAGGTGTTGGTGTTTCCATTGTCTCAAGCACTTTTTTGAGTTTATAGTGGTTTTCCAAGTGCTTCTCTGTTCTTGGTTGGAGGTTGTTGGGACGTGGAGCACCCTTCAACAATGAGTAACGAAGGGGCTGAGGAGGCTGGTCATACTAGGAGATTGATTGGACAGCTCTCCAACTAATTGATGCTTTACCGCCATTGTCGCCAACCTCATATCCGGAAGCAAGAGATCGGTGGACGGAATAGAAGGAGCTGAAGAGCTGGATCGTCCCAGAGGGAAGAGGAAGAGGGAGCTAATCGCGACCTGGATAATGGGACTACTTTTAACCCAAATGAAACCCCTGGGATTTTTGGACAGGTCCACGGAAGAGGAAATCAGGAATTAGGAGCCATTCGAAAAAGAACGCAATTTAATCGTGGGTTCAAAAGGTACTGTTTTTAACCATAGAACCACCGATGAATGGCTTAAAAGAGACATTCATTTTAATGTCAGCAATAATAGGAAAGAAGAGCATCGTTATGAAAATTGAAAGACTGTTCAATATTATGACCAAACATAGAACTTTGAGCATTGAGAATGCTTATTTGAAGGAATGTTTGAAAAGAGAAATAGTTCCTAAGGGCTTAAGGGTATATAAATACCCGAATAATGTGCAAATTGGTTCTCAATTTCATGAAAATTTATTGAATGTTTTTAACAATTGTGGGTTAGAGGTTATGAAATTAATAATAGAAGAAAATGAAAAAAAGCAAATGGAACTGGGCATGGAAATAGAAGTGTTGGATAAATGTATAACTACAGATTTGATATATAGTATCAAGGAGGAAAGGGACAAATATTTTAAAATCAGAATTGATATTGATAGGAAGAGTGAGGATGTTATTCAGCGTAAGCTGGGTAAATTAAATAGAGACATTAGAGAATATGAAAGTCACACCAGCTACCCTAAACCTATCCCTCAGGGATATAATTCATATAATTCCAAAACAGTGTGCAATAATCAAAACAAAAATAAAATAATTATATGGGAAATAAGCAGGGAATAGGAAGAAGGATTAGTGGGATGAAGAAACATATGATATGGAATTCCCTCCATTAGTGGATCCAGAGACGATACATGATGGTAAGTTGAATTATAGGGGAAATTTTAGAGGAAGGGAGATACTAGAGGATACCCCATACCTGATGAGAATGACCATACTTCAGACACCATTGTGGTTGACCATGTGAAACATACATATAAGAATTTTACTATTTATAATTTCAGCAGTCTAACACTCAATACTGACCATTTCTCCCTACTAAGTAAAGGGTTAAAATTCATCCCCATGAGTAGAGGGATTATACAAGGACAATAATGGATGTGAAGTTGTTTGTAAGAAAAATAAATCTGGAAATTTTAGCCTCCAGGGCAGGCTTCAAAAGAGATACAATGTTGGAATGTGGTTTAAAGAGAAAATCTATATATAACCCCCCATTGATACCACAGTTAAGAAATTTTGAAAATGTTTTGACCAATTTGGTAAGGAGTAGACATTACACAGGCTGGGTCCATCACAACCTGGGTACAAAGGAGAAGGACGTCCTTTAATTGAGAAGTAACCCCTCTTTGAGAATTATGAAACCAGATAAAGGAGGCATAGTAATAATGGATAGTATTTCATATGAAGGTAAGATGAATACTATCTTAAGAGATGATAGTAAGTATTCTGTGGTATCATTAAATGAAGTCAATGTCATCATAGAATTGATTCAATTTTGCAGGATCTTTTGGTGGAAAAGGTAATTGATGGTACTATGTTTAAATATCTAGAAGTAAAAAAACCAAAAATTGCCACTATGTTTGGCATCCCAAAGATCCACAAAAATTTGGACAATCCCCCCTTTAGACCTATTGTCACTGCCGAGGGAGCCAAGACAGTCCCACTTGCTAAATTTGTGGATTTTAAAACTAAACATATTTGGGTCAATAACACACTGATTCTCAAAGATTCATGGGATTTTTTAAGGGAACTGAAACAGGATCTTCTATTTATAACTATAGATATAGTTGACTTGTTTGGATGTATTCCCCATGGTGAAGGAATGGAATTCTTTGAGGAGAGTGTGTTTGGTGATGGGACCCTTAGCCACGAAGATAAAGTAGCAAGTGTTATATTTATGGATACTGTTCTAAAATATAATTTTATAATGTTTGCTGGGGAATATTATCCCCAACATTTGCTAATATAGTCTTGTCTAAATGGGAGGAACGATACATAGTTAATTGTAGGTTCAAGGAGTCATGGACAATGTATCATCGATTCTTGGATGACATCGTCATTTTTTGGATAGGGGGGCATAATAAATTTATGGAATTTATGGAATATCTCAAACAAACCACTAGTTATCTGAAGTTCACATATACTATAAGTAATGAATCCTTAAAATATTTGGATGTGGAAATATATAGAAGGGAAGGTAAATTTGAGAGTAAAGTATATAGAAAGGACACATATGTGAATTCATTTTTGCATTATAACAAAGACACCCCCTTAGCAAAAGAAACATTGTCAAGGGACAATTTGTAAGGGGCTCCAGAATGACAACATTGGACGCTGACTTTAGGGAAGAATGCAGGAAATTGGAGAAAATGTTCCTGGATAGGGGCTATCCAGAGGTTTTTGTATCCCAGTTAAGAATGGAGGTAGAGATAGGTAGGACAGACAGGTTTACACCTATATTGGGGAAGAGTGAGGTAGATTTTGGTCCTGGGTTCTGTAAAACATCGAACAATGACAATAATATGGGCTTTAGCGAATAGAAATGATAATAATGAGCAAGATGTATATAAGAGAAGTTTGGTGATGGAATATAACACCTCGAATATTAAATTAAGGGAAGCCTTTGGTAAACCATGAAGCAAATTTTCTGGACATAGAAGAAATTTCCAATATAGAACCAAAGGTAGTTTTAAAAATTCAAAAATATTGGGAAGATTTTGGAAAGGAACAATGGAAAAATACACAAAGGAAATAAGGGCAGGGCAGGCACATTTAAGTGTGGGAGGTGCCAGCAATGTCCGTTCATTATGAATAAGGGAGAAATATACATTGAAAGCAGAAAAGAGGTATAAAAAGTGATAATTACTATAATTGCGAAAGCAAGGGTGTGGTTTATTTAGTCATTTGACAGAAATGTCAGTCATTCTGAATTTATGAACACAATTATGACATACAAAAGGGAAATGTGAATGCACTTTTTAAACACACCAGTACCTGTAGTGATTATAGGTTTTATTTTTGTTCTGGACCAAATAACACCAGATATAAGAGGGGGCCTTTGGGAGGAATTACTGGAAAGTAGGGAGCTTTGGTGGCAGATTAATTTGGACTCAAATACAAAACCAGGAATGAATGATTTTTTAACAATTTCCCCTCTATTGAAAATAAGAGCTAGTAAGTTGTAGGGTATATAAATGGACACTAGAGGGAGACAATACATTACAGATTCATTGCCAGTTCCTATACAAGACATTTTTATATTTTTAGAGTTTTTAAAGTATATTTATTCAAGTTTTTTTCAAATGTTATACATGTTATTTATTAGATTTATATTATAATCAATAATAAAATGTTTGATTGATTTTATTGCAAATTTTAAATATGTACCTTTGGGAACCTACATGCACTTTGGCACTTTATGAAGTAGAAATGAATATTCATGTTTCATTCACTGTGATTGGTCAATTCAAATTACATAGGAGTGTGACTATTGGATAATTGAAGCAATTAATTTTATTTAATGTGTATTTAAATGTGATTAAATTGAATGTATTTGTCTGATGAAGTCCTATGTGTTTTGGTGTATTAGTTATAAGTGCGTTAATACAGTGTTATCGTGTTATACATTCCTGTGTGGTTTTTCATTTCGTTACACTGTGGAGGTGTTGGTGTTTCCATTGTCTCAAGCACTTTTTTGAGTTTATATATGTTTTTATATATGTATATTTGTATTTTAATTGATGGTACTAGCTTTTTAACTTGGTATTTGATAGTCATATATATTTAATTGCACACATGATAGACTAAGAACTACTGTGATTGGTTGGATGCAATTTGAATTTGTTTATTTACAGAACTTGTAGAATGAATGATTCTAAAGGTCTGATGAAGCTATTTAGCGAAAGCGCTTACAGTTTTATTTGTGTTTACAATAAATTTTATCTGCTGGAAATATAACAAGCCTTTGGCCGATATATTGCATTTTCTACATCCTTTATGGTCTGGAAAGACAACAGAATTGTGCCTGGTTGTTTCATTGCTTTTTGGTGTTTTGGATTGTTTATTTTATTGATCTCCAGCAACGATTTATTTACCTCATGGAGTATCATTTATTTTGTGTTTATATATATATATATATATATATATATATATATATATATATATATATATATATAAAAGCCTAGTACCAACCTATGAACCTATAAGACATTGGGAACCTCCAAACACTTGACCTGACCCAGTTCAGCTTTGTTAAGGGCACATCATGCCTACTAAACCTGGCTGACTTCTTTGAGACAGTCACCAAGGCCATAGACGAGGGAAAGGTTGTTCACACAGCCTACCTTGACCTCGCCAAGGCTTTCGACACCATTCCCCACTTGGGTATTACAGAAAACCTCACCAGCCTGAACATAAACCCCTACATCACGAGATGGGTTGCCAACTGGCTTACACACAGAACTCACACAGTAGAATAGCAGGCTCCAGGTCCGACTCTAAACCAGTCACAAGTGGTGTCCAGCAAGGCTCGGTCCTGGGACCCCTTCTGTTCGGCATATACTTCTCAGAAGTACAGGCAAACACAGGAGGACTATGGCTAACCAAGTTTGCCGATGACTGCAAACTGGGAGCCATAATTGACTCTCCGGCTGACACAGACATCCTCCAAAAGGGCCTTACTGACACGAACACCTGGTGTCAACATCATGGCCTCAAGCTAAATGCCAAAAAATGCATAGTCATCCCATTTGGGAAAAACAAAACACCCACAAATTACCACATAGCTGGCAGCCCCCTTAATACAGAAGAGGTAATAAGAGATCTGGGGACCCAGGTAGATAGTAATCTCTCCTTTGACAATCATATTAATAGCCAAAGTAGTTAGGAAATCCTTTCATGTGGTCCATCTAATTACTAAAGGGTTCGCATCTAAAAATAAAGAGGTTATAGTGCCCCTCTACTCTTCACTCATCAGACCCATCATAGAGTACAATGCCCCATTTGGGATGTACCTCACAAGACACTTCCAACAGCTGCAGAGACCACAAAATACCTCACCAAGAGGATTACTGGCCTCAAATATATGTCCTATGCAGCCCAACTGAAAAAACTCTGGCTGTACTCAGTGGCATATCGCTTACTCAGAGGTGATCTCTGCCTGACTTACAAAGCCATGACATACTCAGAATTGATGGACATGCTCCACCTAAAGAAATCCAAGTCACTGTGAGCCACGCCCTTTAGTGAGCTAAACCTCACCACAACAATAAGTAGAACATGCTGGAGGGATAGATTCCTGTCACAAAGACTCCCCAAAATTCCAGACTACATTAGGCAGAGCCCCTCACTAACACTCTTCAAGAGAAACCTTGATGAGTGGATGGGTAACAGAAAATACACCCCTGGGATCACTTCATTGGCTCTGCTTGACAGAGGATTAGTTACTTAATCAATGGGGCGGCGAAAGCCGACACATGCTGGCTAGGCTTATAAATGCCCTCAGGCAGATAGCCTAGCACCTACCTATGAACCTATGAACATATATATATATATATATATATATATATATATATATATATATATATATATGGGTTTAGGACTATTGCACGAAGCTGCAATAGCCAAACCCAACATCACCGAACACATTTTAACAAAAGTGCTTTTACCAAAAAAGCACTTTCGTTAAAATGTGTAAAAAAAAAAAAAAAAAAAAGAAAAGAAAAAAGCATTTATGTAGGGGGGCTACATGCATCCCCCATGTGGGGGGCTATGCCCCCCCACACCCCCCCTACTTTAGACCGCACTACAGTGGGGAAAAGAGAATCTTCCCTTATCCACACTGTAGTACGGCCTCCACAACAGTATACTTACGTGAAAATGCTGCTTCGTTGAACAGCATTTTTGCATAAGTATGTTCGGCCAGAAGTGCTTCGGGAAAAAGTGGGTCGGGGATTAGTACAGAACCTATAGATATATATATATATATATATATATATATATATATATATATATATATATATATATCTATATGGGTCTACTTCATATGAGCCCAAAACACTGACAATTCAAAAGACTGAAAACTCATTTGACTGAAACTCATAACACTGACACATTCAAGTAAAAGGTATATGCCCTTTTCCCCACTGTAGTGGATCCTGGAGTTAGTATATATAGTTAGGGGGGGTGGGGCACAGCCCCCCACATTGGGGTGGGGTGGGGAATGAACTCCCCCCCCCCACATAGTTTAGGTAAATATTGTTTTACAAAGAATTATTCATTGCAGGTATAAATATCCATGTGTATGGTTTAAAATGTATAAAGTATGTGTAGGGCTGTGCCCCACCCACACCCCCCCTAACTATACATACTAACTCCAGGATCGCACTACAGAGGAGAAAAGGGCATATGCCTTTTACTTTAATGTGTCAGTGTTATGAGTTTCAGTCAAATGAGTTTTCACTCTTTTGAACTGTCAGTGCTTTTAGCTCAGTCAAATGAATTTCAGTCAAATCAAATTTCAGTCATATGAAGCAGACCCATATATATATATATATATATATATATATATATATATATATATATATATAGGTTTACTATTGAATTGTCGAACATCACTCGGTTGACTGTTGTATTGTCGAATGCATTAGGTCGGAAACGGAATTGTCGAAGACATTATAATCAATCGAGGAACGGTTTTACCATGGGCCGAGGTAGGTGTACAGTATTTTTCCCTACTACAACCAACTTCCCTACCTCGACCCATGGTAAAACCATTCCTCGAATGATTATAATGTCTTCGACAATTCGCTTCCACCTAATGCATTCGACACAACAGTCATCGAGTGAGGTTCGACAATTCAATAGTAAACCATATATATATATATATATATATATATATATATATATATATATATATATATATATTGTATATATATATATATATATATATATATATATAAAATGTATATTTTGCATATATATATATATAAACAACGTAGCTTATCTAAATTCACACCTAAAATTGCATTTAGTAGAGAAGTGATTTATAAAAGAAAAATCAGTATTAGATATTTTTTACTAATTAAAAATGCTGCCAATTATTTTTGAACTTTTTTTCATAGCACTATTAATATGTTTCACCTTTGCAATGACCTATCTTTCCCTCAGTATGAAACTCATGTGTGAAATATATCAGATTTTAACCACATGATCAGAATGAAGCGAATTTCAAAAAGAGCTAAGTTAGTATTTCCATACCTCTCAACCTCTTAACACAAGAAATTTGGACAAAGCCTAAAATAATGTGGGGACAAAGGCCCAAATACAGGGACAGATTTTAAATATTGCTAATATAAACTTATAAAGTTGGGCAGCCATGGTGGTGCAGCGGTTAGCATTGCTGCCTCACAGCAAGAGGTTCTCTGGTTCAATCCTCAGCTGGGGTGCCTTTTGTGCAGAGTCTGCATGTCCTCCCTGTGGTCGTATGGGTTTCCTCCAGGTGCTCTGGTTTCCTCCCAAAGTAGGTGGATTGGTCTCACTAATTGGCCCTAGGCATGAGTGCATGCATATGTGTGCCTTCTGTGGAAGCTTGGGTGCCAGGCTGGCAACTCAACACCATAAAACTCCACTGCCAATCATGAGCAGACAGTGATCTGCTGTGGTGAACCCTAACCAGGAAAAAGCCAGAAGAAGATAAACCTATAAAGTTGTTAGAATAACAGGATATGTATTAGCATTATATTTTGTGAAGAATATGAAGTCTGAAATTCAAAGGTATGCCATTATTTAGTGACTTCAATTGTCAGTGATTTGCCAGAAAAACATAAATGTTATGATGTTATGAGGAACGGACCTATATGAGACAAAAATATGGACAGTCTGTGAAAATCTGGGGCAGGAGCGGCCATAGGGCAACTGGTACCCTAGGCAAAAGGGCTCCATGGCACCCCCCATACACCACCCGGTGCCCCCATCCTGGTCTACCTACACAAAATAAATACTGGAAAAACGCCCCTACCAGAGCTGCACCCAAGGCGGTTGCCTAGTTGGCCTATGCCTAAGGCCGGCTATGATCTAGAGATATGAGCATTACCAAACTGTGATAGACAGAATAGAATAACAGTTTTATTCCCTATTACTTCTTTATTACTGCCATATTTGTTTTTCAGTTCCGCTGTGATAGCAGTGAAGGGCATTTTTATCAAAATAACTATATATTTTTTACAGACATTTGATCCATAGTTATTAATTTCATTTCCTAAAAATGTGGCAAGTCTGTACTCTCTCTGATCATACATCTAACTAGCTAACAATGCTTCCATTTTTTAATAACAGATTCTCATTTTGTGTTTTAATGGAGTATTTTACCTGGCAAACTGTTAGCGTTTAAACTTACTAACTCTTCCTAAAGATAGTAAGACCATATTTAGTTATATCAATTTATTTATATTTATTACATCAACTACTAATGCTGTTTTGGTCAGAGTCATTCAATTGAATAATTATGTACAGAATAGAAATTCTGAGCATGTGGCTACTAGTCGACACTTATTGTGGGGCAGTACAGTGGCAAAGCGGATAGCGTTATCACCTCATAGCAAGAGGTTCCTCAGTTTGATTCTCAGGGCTACCTTTTGTGCAGAGTCTGCATGTCCTCCCTGTGTTTGTTTGGGTTTCCTCTGGGTGCTCCAGTTTCCTCCTACATTCCAAAGACAAGTAGTATGTGGAATGGATACTCTAAACTGGGCTTAAGTGTGAGAGTGCATGGTGTGGAAGAACTACGGCAGCAGGCCTAGCTAACTGGCAGTCTGTAAACCTTGTCTCTAGATGACTGTCACTGTTGAAGTGACACCCCAACCTCATTTGCAAAAATGGGAAAAAAGGGTTGTGGAGGGATGGTTATAAAATGACCCAGCTTGGAATTAGAAAAAAGCTGAAGGTTTATTTTAAATGTCTGTGAATTATCAAGACGATATCATTTTCTCTTTTAATCATGCCATTTCATCCAGCTGTTTGCCTGATGCAACAGCATACAACAAGGATACACAGGCTGACAGTATAGGTTCATTGGTGTGTACTAGGCTAATGGCCCTGGAGCCTTTACAAGCCTGTCCCATAGGATTACCCTGGCATCGTGCCACCTGACAACTTGCAATTGTCTGCAAACATTATCAGCCAGAGTCCCTTCGTGTTGACCTGGACTTCAGAGAAGTAGATACCAAACAGGAGAGGACCCAGGGCCAAACCCTGTGAGACTCCACTCATGGCTGGTCAGCAGTCTGACTTGGAGTCAGCTACTTTCACACTGTGGGTTCTATCTGTGAGCCAGTTTGCAACCCACCTAGTGATGCAGGTGTTGATGCCTAGCTTAGTGAGTTTTTCTATGATTC
Organism: Protopterus annectens; assembly: GCF_019279795.1. Taxonomy (NCBI): domain Eukaryota; kingdom Metazoa; phylum Chordata; order Ceratodontiformes; family Protopteridae; genus Protopterus; species Protopterus annectens. The sequence continues at coordinate 644,090,229 of NC_056745.1, forward strand.
CTGAGTGGGGAATGGTATCAAAGGCCTTGGCTAGATCAAGGTAGGCTGTATGAACTACCTTGCCTTCATCCACAGCTCTGGCGACTTGTTCAAAGAAGTCGACCAGGTTGAGCAGGCATGATATACCCTTCACAAAACCAAACTGATCCAGAGTTTGGAGATTCCCTATATCCTTGTCATACCTCCCAACTGTACCGAATTACTCGGTTTTATTGAGTTTTGGGGTCCATATAATGGGGTACCATGATTCCCGAGTGGCACCCCTAATTTCCAAATTCCCGGCATTTATTTTAAAAAATTATTTCCTATGTCAGCTCCATGAAACTGCCTGCCAGCCAGCCTGTGAGAATTGAACTTCAACTCAACATGCATACATTTCATGCTGCGGCAAGGTTCCTTAGCAGGAATACAGAAGAAGCCACAGTGTCATTTGAATTGCTGTAGGGCCATTTTGCTGCTGGGAAGTGTGTGTGTGTGTGTGTGTGTGTGTGTGTGTGTGTGTGTGTGTGTGTGTGTGTGTGTGTGTGTGTGTGTGTGTGTGTGTGTGTGTGTGTGTGTGTGTGTGTGTGTGTGTGTGTGTGTGTGTGTGTGTGTGTGTGTGTGTGTGTGTGTGTGTGTGTGTGTATGTGTGTAATGTCCTAGGTGAATATACCTGGTGGCTAGAGGACTTACTCAGGCTCAAAGCTTTTACCGTGGGTACAAGGTAACAAGAGCCTTAAGTCCCTACCCACCACCCCTTTTGAAAACTTTACAGAACTTTACAAATTTATGCCTCATATTTTTCTTCTGTTCCTCATAAAATCTGTGGTTTTCTGGTCTGGATTTCAGTGAAGGATTGAATTCACTAAATAACAACAAGCATTTGAGTTTCAGACTTCATATTCTTCAGAAAATAAATGGCAACACAAAACCTTTTATTCTAGCAATTTTTTTAAGTTTATAAGAAAAGTATTTGAAATGTGTCCCTATTTTTGAGGCTGTATTCCCCCATTATTGGCTATGTCCAGTTTTTTTGTGCTAAGAGGTTGAGAGCTATGGTGACTAATGAGAACTGAGTTGTGTATTCCCCCATTACTGGCTTTGTCCAGGTTTTTTGAGCTAAGAGGTTGAGAGCTATGGTGAGAAGTGAGCACTGAATTCACTAAATGATAGCCATTTAAGTTTCAGTCTTTCTATTGTTCAGGAAACTGATGATTTGGCATAGTGGTATGTTTCTCTGACTGTAGTGCACAGGGTCCTGGGTTCAAGACTTGGCAGCAAAATATATTGTGGTAACACAACATTTTAGTCTAGCAACTTTCCAAAATTATACAAGCAATGTTTAAAATGTGTCCCTGTTTTTTAGGCTTTTGTCTTCTCCCCAACAATAAATTGATACAGTTGAGTGTCAAATGGATTTTACAATTTTTACAGGGAGTTGAGAGCTTCACGGGAAGAGAAGTTTAGTGTTGCTTATGCTGAGTCTGCTTGCATTGTTGATAGCATAACAGGTTAAATACTCGCTTTTGATGCAGAAGGCTGTGAGTTCTACTCTCACAGTATATAGACACATTGCTGATACTGTACTGTGTTGTACTTTTTAAAGAGGTGGGTATAACAAGTCATGTGTGTAGCTATAGATATAACAGAACAGAAGTGAGGAAATGTCATGCACAAGAGCATTTGTGCCTCAGTGGAAAGAGCAAAAAATATCATTAACCCAAATTCAGGAACAGAAAATCATAATTATTATGTTCTGTGCTGCATTATAAGAGAAATATTTTAAACAAGTACAGTACATTTTCCAGCATTCAAGATAAAATGCATATTTTTCCACTGCAGACAATGGAGAAGCAATAGTGGTCAAGTTAACAGCACCTGGATTGCAATGATAGTTTTGATGCTTCAGGATGAGTGTAGGAGAGGGTTTGTCAGTACTTTTGGAAGTCTTAAAACATGCAGTTCACCTAGTTTAATTTGTTGTGCATTTACAGCTATTGAGTTAGTCTGATAACACAAATCAGAGTAAGTCAAGCAAAAAACTGAAACTGAAAATAAGTTCGAGAAGCTATGCAAGATGCCCATGACTTACACTACTGTCATTCTATATATATATATATATATATATATATATATATATATATATATATATATATATAAAGGAGTGTGTGGAAGTAGACTTTTATGATGGAAATATTCTCAATTGGGCAGTTTTGTCATTATTGGTTCATGCATTTTGTTTCACTGCCTACTGGAAAAATGTTCAAACAATAAATTTAAAATGCACTCTAAGTCTAACAAGTCTGCTGTATTATACAAGGAATATAATAAAGTCAGGAAGGTGTATCAAAGAACACATGTATTTTTCTTGTTTTGTGTGCAAGGGACCTATGATATGAAAACAGCCCAAAGGTAATCTTTATCCACCACTGGCCAACTGCATTTTCTTTGGATGTGGTGTAGGTTTCAATGCTGTTTCAATGAATGTGAGTTTCAAGGGCAGCAAAGTTTTAATTCTAAGTCTGTTTTCATTGTGAGACAGCATTGCTTTGTTTAGCAGATATCTATTAGTGTTTGTGCATTGTGCTATAAAATGTAAAAATAAAATCCACATAATCGTTGTAGAAGTAAAGCATTATGCACATTAGTGTTTATGGTAAATAGGGCGAAATAGCCAGGTAGTGGGACACTGGAATGGCTGCAGGGGGACTCTGTTGCCATATTTTGGTTGTCTGTTCTTCAGTTTGCATTTGAAAGTTGGTATCCCACAATTCCATTGGAGTGTGTGTGGGTTACGTAATTATGTATGCAAATTTTATGTTAATCAGCGTACAGACTTGTACCTATTTTTCATGGGCCTTGTCCAGATTTTTGATGTTTCCAGGTTGAGAGGTATTATCCTTGCTTATTAGGTCCATGATGATGCATTCCATAGCTTTGCATATCAGACTTGTCAGGCTAATGGGGTGATAGTTCCCAGGGGCTGTAGTCACTCCTCCTTTGTGGAGAGGGATGACTGTGGCAGTGCACCATTCGGTAGGGACACAGCCTGAGGTGAGGCTGTGACTGAACAGGGCACACAGGTGTAGTACCAGTTCACTCTGTAGTTCATGTAAAACACAGTCAGGGATATTGTCAGGTCCTATAGAAGCTGTAGTCTTGGCCTTGGGCAGTGCTGTTTTAACCTGTGCAGCAGTAATACTGGGTGTCTGGCAATCTACTGGTATTCTGATTGGTCCTTTGGGGGGAGGGGGTAAAGTTGGCACTGACTCTGTTGGCCAGTATACTGGCAATATCTGTTGGCTCGGTATAGGAGGTATCATTGTGCAGTAGTTCAGAGCAAATCTGGGTATTGTCATGGAGATTCTTTAAATAACTATAGAAGGCCTTGTGGTGTCTTTAATATCTGCTGCAATTCTGTTTTCATTGGTAGCTTTAGAGGATTTGATGAGGGATCTCAACTTTTTGTTGAAGCTGATAAGGGAGTTTTTCCATTCTTGGGACTTCACCTTATTCCACATCAGTTTCTTCCTTCTGTTGTAGAGTTTGTTCATAGCAGGGGGACCACCAGATTGGCTTCCTTTTTTTTGTAGGAGAGTGTCTTGGTTCTATTGGGTATGGCGAGATCCATGTATTTGTGTACCTGTTCATACAGTGCATTGGTGTATGATTCTGCGGTCATGTAACTATTCTCCATTTGCATGGGTGCCATGAAGTTAGCCACCTCTGTTTGTAGGAGCCCAAAGTTATCTTTGGAGAAGTTTTTCATGGTGGTTACCTTTGCAGTGGGGGGGGGGGGTTCCAAGGTGATTAGTTTGTGGTCGGATCTAACCAGGAAGGAGTTGACTACTGGTGTAGAGCAATGGTCACCCATGTTAGTAATGATCAGGTCAAGGATGTTGCTACCACTAGTGGAGGTAACAATGAGCTGGTCCAGGACATTGGAATTTATGAATTCCAGGAAATGCTGGGTAAGTGTATTGGTACAGGAGTAGTTTTCCCAGTTAATGGAGGGGTAGTTGAAGTTGCCCAGTATGAGAGTGTTAAGTTGGACCCTAATATTCTCCAGGGTGCTTAGGAATGTGGTGCATGAGTCTTGAAAAGCAGTGGTGGTAATACCAAATCTCAAAACATATACGAAGTCACACCAAAAACAGTTTAACCAAATCTCAAAACATATACGAAGTCACACCAAAAACAGTTTAACCAAATTGGTGTGACTTCGTATATGTTTTGAGATTTGGTAAACTGTTTTTGGTGTGACTTTGTATATGTTTTGAGATTTGGTATTACATAAACTGTTTTTGGTGTGACTTCGTGTATGTGCATGAGTCTTGACTATGACCTGAATTGCTGTCTTACCCAATGTTAGCTGCATCTGAAGTATCTCTGATGTGTTATGTTGGACTACCAGTCTGGAGGTGTGCGCATCCTTTATGAATATGGAAACACCACTGCCTTTGGAGCTTCGGTCCAAGTGCTGGGGGCGAAAGGTATGGAATGAGTTATAGCCTGGTAGTGCAGTGGTGCTTTCTGCTGCTGTGAACCAGGTCTCTTTCACAGCACAAATGTCAATGTTCTCCATTTTAAAGAGTGATTCGAGTGAGTGCATTTTGAGATTTAGACTTCTAGCATTGAGCAGCATGACCCTCAGATTGCATTTGTTTGTAGCTGTTGTGGTGGTAATTTTGTCTTTGGAACACAGCCTAAAAAAGGCACTATAGTGGTGGCAAGAGCATTAGCCAGTATCCAGAAGCCCAGGGGTGACAGATGCAGGCCATCTCTGGCAACGCATTGAGGTCTGTCAATCATGTCATCCCAGGCAGAGAGATACTGGATTCCCTTGGAATGACACCAGAAACTTGGCCAATTGTTGAAATCAATCATTTTCTGCTGGTACTGTGTTATCATTCTGGGTGATGGTAGGATGCTGCTCAGGGCTAGGTCATACGCGCCTGGGCTACATAATCCGAGAGCTCCTCCATGTCTTTTTTCATGTAGTCCAAGGAGGTATATCTCAGGTCATTCATACCCACATGTACAATGACAGAATCATATTTATGCCTGTTGTTGAAGGACCTGAGTGCATGCGTTATGTTGCGGATCCTGGCACCTGACAGACAGATGACTGTTACTTTCTCCTTATTCAATCTAGTGAGTGAGACATCAGTGTGCCTCACTATTGAGTCACCTATGACTAGTGTGTTGGGCATGCTGTTTTGCCCTGGGGGCTTTGGTTGAGTGGCACACTGTTTAGGAGAGTTATGTGTCTCATGATTAGTGTTGTGTTGTGGTGGTCAAGTGCATTTCTGCCTTGGAGGCCTCTGCTGTTTGGGTAGATTTTTATTGACAGCCTCCGCGAAGATGGGTGTGTGGTTTGTGTTTTTATGTGAAGGCATGCTGGTGTGTGTTCTGGAGAGCTATGTGTTCCATGGGGTGTGGTGTGGTGCAAGTGTTAGCCTTCTCCTCTTGACCAGCTATTCTGGTCTTGGCTGGAAAGTGCATGACTTCAAATTTGGATATATAAGTGCATCTCTCGCATGAGCTCTGGAACCTTATTTTTGTGACTAGGGGCCTTAAAAATAACATTGTAACTTTCCATCAATCTGAAGACCATCAGCTGGCTAAGATTATGGTGGCTGTTCCTGACAGCAGCAGTACTGTTTAAGTTAAAAACTGCCATAGTGGTTACTCATAGTAGGTAGTGAGAAGCAGAATGCCAAGCTCAGTATCTTTCCTCAACAAAATAAACATCCTACATAATGTTTACATTTCAAACTACCTTAGAAAGTAGGGGGGCAGTGTACTACACTTTATATTTTCTACTTTGCTGAATTAAATCAAAACTCACATGAACAAATGAAGATGGAGCAATGAACCTTTTGTGTCCCTATGTATGATTTCTGGTTTAGTTGTCTGCGCATGTATGGTACTATGCTGAATTACTTTGTCACCACAGTTTGCAAATGTTTCAAAAAAGAGTATATCAAGTGCCTAAATGTTAACGGCTAATTAACACCAGTTAAATGTTCAGAAAGCATTCTGGTTAAATTCTTAAACTTTCATCACACTTTAGGCTATCATGATACATCCATAAGAACCGATGACTGCTTCACAGAATTAGCATTAACAGCAAAACTTTTGTCCAGTACTTTGTGCATTATGCCAATACCAAATAACATTTTCATCTTGCAATTCTGCCACCTTAAAATTTGTCATCAACCGTGAAGAATCAGCTTTCATGATCTAGTCAAAGTGGAGTTAGAAAAAATGCAATTACAACAAATGGACTCAATTTGGGAGGGATGCAGGCCAAAATGATGAAGAACAATTGATAGACAACAGGACCAACATAGAAGAAGCTCATAAGTATCTGTTGCCTCCCAAAATCCGCTGAAATCTGATCAATGAAGGATGGTAGAAGACCGGAAGACTGCAAAAATGGTATCCTGTATGAATGTTTATGTGTGGAGGGAGTAAAGAAAATGTAAGAACCAAAGGCGTGTTGGTGGGTGGTAAAGTCATGAAGAAAATCTTGATGGAAAAGCAGGTAGCATTTTTCAAGGTTAACTATCTCCAAGATATCTATCAGTCAAACCTGATAAAGTTTTATAAATGGGTCACGGGTGAACTTGACAAAGGAGTACCAGTAGACATTTTCTACCTGAGCTTTAGGGACTAGTTAGTCACAATCTCACAGGAAAACTACAAGTATTGTGCTAGGTCTAAGACAGAAAAACTGCCTTTGTAATAGGCTGAGTGCTGGAGCACAGGGAGACTAACATCAAGTACTACAACATGGTCCTGTAACTGGCTGAGCACAGACTGATGTAGAATGACGTTTGTTAAAAATATCAGAAATCTGCAAACAGACCAGTTATTTGACTTATTTCTTAAAAACTAAGAGTAAATATGATCCTGAGTTCTCTTTCCTTCTTGGGATTTGGCTTCAACAGTGAAAACCAAACAGCATGCTTTCAGGTAGAATATACTGTACCTGAAAGAGTAATAGACTGAAACAAAATTTAGGGAAATATAAATAAAACTGTGCGCCATGTTTATGGGGAAGGGATGAATTTTTACGTAGGCAGAGAACAGGAATCATTTGAAGAATATGTTTCACCTCTCAAGATGATATCTTACGATAGAAGAGGTAGATTTTATTCAAGCCAAGCAGCTGTTTCTTCTTCTTGTTTTTACTGGGTCACTTAAAAAAGGGGGTGTTACTTTGTCCACTGAAGAGAAGGAGTCACACAAGCCACGTAATATTATTTTATGGGAGACTTTAGGCTCTTATTGCTGTTTTTCACTTGTCAATTAAAGTAGTCTTTATGGTACCATATATAAAAGGAGTCAAGTGTTAAGAGAAAGAAACAACAGAGGGGAGTTTGAACAAGTGGGAAATGTGTAAAAAGGAAATGAAGTTGCATCTACTGCTGCTACTCATTTCTTGCAACTTTCACGTTTGTATGTTATTATGTTATTACTTTTCTTCCTCACCTTTTACCTAATTCACAGATCAAAAACAAAGATTTTTTTTGACAGATTATGCTTACTAATAATACTTAACACTGGACATCCATATTGATATTTGAATAGATTCAGGAACAGGTTATATAGTGGACAGACCTAGTAGAAAATCTAGGGGAAAAATAGTATCCCCTGATTCACAGAAAGTTACACAATCCTGCACAGTAAGGCTGCAGATAAGTGCCTCATACACACAATGTATTCAAAAGATCTACATAGCATGAATAACAACACTAACATAATTTCAAATAAAATGTTGAACATAGCAGTAGGTCAGTCTGTACAATCAAACATTGTTATCCCCCACCTTTATCAGGTTTCATGATTCTAAATGCCTTATTTCTACTTCTTCAATAAATCCAATTCTTTTGCTCTCAGATTATGTCTTTCTTTCTTATTCTTTTTATTCATCATATAAAAATCATTATTATACAACGACACCTCATTAATATTCAAAACCGTGCATGCTGATTGGTCAGCTTGCACATTGTAAATCAGAGTTATAGTAATGGAAAAAAGGTCCGGTCGCCCGGACTTTTTCCATTACTATAACTCTTTTTTTTTACAGCAACGGAGAATGCAAGATCTCCATTGCCTCACACTGTCTCGCTATGTTAAATGAGTTTAACATAGCAAGACAGCTTTAAAAAAAGAAACAGAGATTCTCCGTTGCTTTTTTTAAAGCTGTCTCGCTATGTTAAACTTCTTTAACATAGCGAGATAGTTTGTAAAAAGCAACGGAGATCTTGCTTTCTTCGTTGCTTTTTTCAAAACTGTCTCGCTATGTTAAATGGGTTTAACATAGTGAGACAGCTTTAAAAAAAACAACTGAGATTCTCCGTTGCTTTTTTTTAAAGCTGCCTCACTATGTTAAACCCATTTAATATAGCAAAACAGTTTGCAAAAAGCAACAGAGATCTTGCTTTCTTCGTTGCTTTTGCCCACAGCTCTGATGTACTGCGTAGGCATAAAATGCGCAGTACATCAGAACTGCTGCAGACTACCAGACAGCTGCGGAAGGGCAGCAAGGAGGCATTATACAATGTCATTATTTAAGAAAAATAATATTTTTTTTTCTTAAATAATGTCATTGTATAATAGCAATAACCCACTTCTGAGTGTGGGTAATGCTGGATTTACCCACGGTTGGCTTTGTTTGGCCACTCGGGCTTCGCCCTCGTGACCAAACCACACCAACCGTGGGTAAATCTAACATTACCCACACCCGGGCATGGGTTATTGCTATAATACATGACATTTCAAAGGCTTATACAACCAGATGGTTAGGGGGAATACAGGTTCTTTTCCCTACTAACTAGACTATTCCTAACTTGCTCTTTGCAAAACAATGCCAAATTGATTTTTATGGTAAATAATTTTAATTCCAAGATGGCATCCATAACACCAAAGTAATGAGTGGGTATTAAAGTAGAGCCTTTTTCAAATAGTGAGAAAAACTCCAGTGTGATTTCTAAATGGCTATAATTAAAAATATGTAACCTTTTGTAGGTATTCCATATTTCCAAATTTTTCGCCACCTGCTATGTCTTCATTTTGATTATTATTCACCTTCCAAGGTTGAACTAAGATATCTGACCTCCTCCCTCAAACTCTCTCTATCCCTGTTGATACTAATAATTTTTCATCTTTTTTGGAACCTTGATGGGTTAGAGTACACTTATGTGTTCTTCCCCATTCTGCTGCTGTGTTGGTTCACTAACCTTTCTAATGTGTGTAGGAGAGGATATTCTAAAGGGTCTGGTGTATAAATACCCAACCCTTCCGAACTGCTATGTACCTCTGGTTCTTGTGGCATCTCATGATTTATAGAAATAAACTTTCCCTTTGTGCCTGAGTAACGACTACCCCTTTAGGATTAAATGGAAATATTTCTATATCCCTGTAGTAAAGATTAGTGCAGCGAAATTGCAACCACTGCCTTTTGTTTATTATATTCCCACATACTGTCATGTTGTTATTCAACTGCTGATAGGTATATTAGTATATATACTTGTGAAACCTTTTAACAAATGATGATTAGTATATGTCTGATTAATTAATTTTATGAATTTAAATACAAATTTTATCTGCAGCAATACTATTAGGTTTGGTTTATAAATAATGTTCAACTGATAAACCTAAGGAACTGATATATTTATGCATTATTTAGGTGTTTCCTTTTACAGTGTTTTACTTAATGATTTAATGCTTTAAACATCAGTTTTCAGTTTGTGTCAAATTAAATAAAAATTATGATGTGAATCGGCTAGCTATTTAAGTTTGAAATGTGGGCATTATACTTCAGTTCTGATGCAGTCCATGAAAAATACTAGGATGAAGGCACTTAACGTTTGAACATTGTTCATTAATGTTTTGAACAGTGTTTATTTCTTTCTGTCCAAATTTTTGTCTTCTTGATCTTGCACTGTTATTAAAAGTTTTCATTGTTTGCTGACTGTACAACAAAATTTCTCAAGGGATCCTGTGATTTTTTTTTCTCCTTAATGCAGACTTTCTTTGTTATTTGGTCAAGCCCTGCCCTACAGCAACCTTCTGTTTGTTATTAACACTAAGATAATTCAGACAGTACAGACGTATACCAAGAGGAATAGAACATCGACACACAAGACCATGTCAGGCAGTTATGAAGGGGTTCTCATAACAGGTGGTCATTTAATTGTCACATTCCTAACTGCTGCCAGGCTGAATTGTAATTACCTAGAGCTGAAAGTCAGAAGGAAAACTAAATGTGAAAAAATCATTTCAGCTAAACAAGAAAAGATGATTTGTTGCATTCCTTGCTCAGCTGAAGTCACTGTTTCACATTTAATGTACTTAATTGTGTCAATGAATACTACTCATTCAGTGCATCATTAATTTACAAGAAAACAAAAACACTGTCATGTGTAATCTACCTTTTAAGCACTATCATCTTCAATGGGGCCAAGCAGCCCACACAACTAGCACAACAAGCATGCTTACCACCTCAGCACAATTAGCACTGTTAGCATTAATGCATAAACAAGAAGAACAGCCGTGGTGATGGTGGGAGGGGGGCTGCAGGGAACAGACTCTAGGGGCTGACCGCTCTGTACATCTGTGGATCTGTGGACTTTCAGAATGGATGCTGGTGAGAGAGAAGGGATGAGGTATATGTAGGGATAGATCAGAGGAAAAATCTTAAATGCACTTAACAAGCAGATTGAACAGGCTTATTGTCTACTCTCACCAACGAAAGGCAATCCATGTTTCTTTGCATCTAATTGATTCAGTAGATAAAATATCTTAAGTAAATTTTCAAGGACTTTTTGTAATAACAGTGAGCTAGCAGTAGCATGGCTGCAGAGTTGTCCTAGCAGTAGCATGGCTGCAGAGTTGTCCTAGCAGTAGCATGGCTGCAGAGTTGTCCTAGCAGTAGCATGGCTGCAGAGTTGTCCTAGCAGTAGCATGGCTGCAGAGTTGTCCTAGCAGTAGCATGGCTGCAGAGTTGTCCTAGCAGTAGCATGGCTGCAGAGTTGTCCTAGCAGTAAGTTGGCTACAGAGTTGTCCTGCATCCATGAAGCTGTTTTACCTAATTTGATAGAAAGTTGTTAATCAGAAGCCCTCTAAAGCACTGCAACCTCAGAAAAAAATGCCTGCATGACTATTTGCTTCATGCCCAGAAACAAAGGGCCCCATTCATATTCTGACAATACAGGAAACGTTTCAGAAACCTAACAATGCTGCACTGATGCAAGTCTTCTAGATTTTATGTCCAATTAGCAGAAAAATGTCAACAGAGATTTTTAGCAAAATGTGATTCTCAGTCGTGTACTTTGTATGTGATGGTCTCAGGCCATGAAGACAGGATAGGAGTGGGACCTTAGGCTGGAGATTCCCATCTACCTTGCAAATTCTATATGGGTAAAGTTACAGTTAAACGATCCATAGCTATATCAGTTAAAGCTTTTTAGGATGATTTCCCAGTGAAGTCATATGACTTTTGTGGTAACTGGGAGAACATGATAAATCTCAAAATAGTCATGGAGGAAAAGACAGAGCTCTTACAAGTTCTTCTGGATATTTTTTTTCTACCCACAGTGGAGGCCATTTAATTGAAAGTCATCAACAGGCACTTTTTAATTGCTAAGCATCTCAGTTATATGTTTCCTGGTAATTCTTTGTTATGGTGCAGATTTGAGGAAGGAATTATAGGTAAAAGGGATCATATTTCTTGGTGTTGCCCAGATTGGTGGGCATCTGGGGTGGAATAGAGGAGATAATTAATTCAGGATGAGGGAGGAGAGTTCTGGTGGGATAAGAAATCATATTTTGTATTTTTTTTAACTTTATTAACTCCGTACTGTATATTGCATTCACATACAATCTTTATGTATGGTGCACTATACTCTTCAGTAGTTGGCTACTTTATTTCCTGCTCTAGCCCTGTCCCCCTTATTTTACCTTTTGGTATACCCTCTCCTTCTCCTAGTACAATTTTGCACTCTTGTAGTATTCTAACACCCCTTTCCACAGCCGTTTAATTTTCCCACCCCTCCACTCTCATTAAGCTCTTTTGTAACTCATGCTCTTGTACTGGTTTTTCACCTTTGAGTGAGGATTATTTTAACTTCGGGCTTCAGCAGTCTAATTTTCATTTCCTTTTCTTCTCAGATGCCATCCTGTTTCTTTATGTCCCATATAAAGAATTCTCAAGCATGCTCTGCTTCTATTAAATATGGCTCCCCAAATCTTAGGTGCCTGCTTCCAGACTTCTTGTGCCCACCCACAATCCCAGAATATGTGCATCATTCCCGCTTCTTGTTTCTGACACCACCAGCATCTACTATCCTCCTTCCTGCCTGCCTTTAACAATCTTATAGGGGCTAGATACCATCCATGTAGTTTTGTCAGGCTTCGATCTCCTGCTCATTGTATTTTCTGCATATACCTCACTCCCCAAATTGCCTTCCTCCTGCAACTCCCATTAATCCTTCTTCCCTTTTCCAGTTTTTCTCCTTTTCTTTTCTTCAGTGTTGTCTCTTCATTTTTCAGTTCTTCATAGACCTGTTTAGTCCTATGCTTCTCTATCCCCTTCCGTTTCCTCCAGGGTGCTATTTTGTTATTCCCTTCATGCCTTGTACTTTCTCCTGTCACCCTTGCTGTATTCCTTTGCCAGATCTTCCTGAATACAAGGTCCATTACTGGGCCACTGCATCTTTCCCCACCATCCTGTTCCCAATATACCAAATCTTCCTCTTGAGCTATTTCAATTCTCTTCTAAATTTCTTTATTTTTGTTCCCTGTCTTTGCATCCCAGCCTTCTGTTTCCCATAGCTTTTTGGGGGATTTTCTTCAGTTCACCCCATGCATCACATTTCTTTTAATGCTGCTCCATTCATTTCCTTTAGTGTACTCTCCATGTTTCCCTCTCCCACACTCTCTTTTAGTTAACCTCTTTCTCTTCTGATTCTATGCAGTGAATGGTGTTGCATGTCAGTACTTACATAGGGATGTACAGGAGCACACAGCCTCCATTTTTTTCTATTCATTCTTATTTTTGACTTGCTCACTATTTTCTCCCTTGCCTTTACTGTGCATGACCTCTATGTCCTTTTACATTAATTGTAGCTTTTTGTCCATCAGACCTATTTATATGCTGCGAATTAGGTGGAAGATCACTAGTGGTATCATCATTCTTGCCACATTAATGCTCCCAAACAGTATATAAGTCTTATCTCCATCTGTCTGGGGAGTATTCCTTATCTTTTTTTCCAGGTTCATCTAGGTTTGTCTAATTTTTTTTCTCACTATTAACCCAATGTAAAGTCCCAGGTATTTGAAGAACTCCACCATTTTATCTCACTTATTCCAACTTCCCCTTCCCTTCCCTAATCTAGCTATCAGTCTTTTTATTGGTCCACCTCAATCCTGCCATTTCCCTCAACTTCTTGAATACCTCACTTACAGCACCCATTTGTACAGTTACATCCCCTGATATTAACATGCAGCCATCTGCATAGAACACAAACTGAGATTTCATGCCCCCCTTTTCTTTCAAAATTGTTAAATTGTGTGTAACTTCTTTTGCCAGCTCCCTGATCACAAACATGTGCATCCTGGGGTAGTAGATAGATCTGTCTGGTCCGTCCTTCTAGCCTTGTCTCCTTAGAGTCCCCACCGTTTATGATTATTTCAATTCCTTGCTCTTAGTATATGGCCTGTAATCAATGTATGAACTTTTATCCTACCTGCCTTTCCTGCAGTGTCTTCCATAGGAATTTTCATGTCACCATATCAAAGACTTTTTGCTGGTCAAAAGTAAAATCCCATCTTTCCTTCCTGCTTCTGTTCCTCCCTCTGAAGAAATTCCAAGAGGTTCTACCAACTTTTTCTTTCTTTTGTCCCTTCACAAAGTCTTTTTGCCTTGTTTGCATTATTTTTGGCAATACATCATCAGTCCTCTTGTCAATATCTTTGCTTACATTTTGATGCCTACAATAATCAAAGAGATATACCTATAATTTCTCACTTCCTCCCTTTCTCCTCCCCTTTAGGTATCATGGCTAACCTGGCCCTCCTCATACTTTTAGATATTTTGCCTGATTTTGGTATTCTTGTGTCCTCCTCTTGGCCCTTCCACTTTTCACTCCATCTTCCCATTTGTAGAATACTTTGGGGTATCGATCTAACCCACCAGCTTTACTCTACTTCATCTTGTATATCTTCTGACAGGATATGGCTTCCCTTATCTCATTTCTTGTCACCTTTAAATTTAGCTTGTCTCTTTTTTTCATTCTCTAGAGTATATCTCTTGATATTCTTCCCCAGTTCTGTTCTGATACTTCTGTCTCTTCCTTTTGTTTGAAAATCTTTCTGAATATTCCTTACATCTTTCTCAGATTAGCTTGTTCTCTTCTAAATATTCTTCATCTTCTCTCCTTATCTGTATCTCACTTCTTCTCTCTCTCTCTCTCTGACAGTTTTTTCTTGTATTTCTTTGCTAGATGTGTCCCTTTTGCCTCTCCCACTATCCACCACCAGTCCGTCTGGAAGCACTGTTGAAATTCTTGGTCTGTAATACTTTTGCTCTCTAGTTCCACTCTTTTTGCTTTTGCTTTGACCTGTATCATTTGCCTTGTACTTTAATTTCTTCTATCTTCCCTTTATACCACCTCTCTGTTTCTCCAATTCCTCAATCCCCCTTTCATTTGTTCTGTTTCTTCTTTCCTTCTGTGTTCATCTTTTCCCCTGAGAGTGACCATGATCCCATCACACCAGTGTTCTTCCACTTTGTCCATGTCTTTTGTATTGCTATTGACTCCTTTACTAGTCATTGCAGTATTTACTAGTCCTCTTTTTCTTTCTATTTACAAGTGGCCCACCTCTACCCCTTCTCATTTTTCCCTGCATACTAACCTTAAATGTCACTGCTACATGATCTGATATCTATCTCTTTTGTATTTGGATCTTTTCCATTATTTCCTTTAGGTTGTCCTTCCCGAAGAACCTGACTAACCTACTTGCCTGTACCAACATGTTCTGTGTGAAGGTGTAGTCCCTCTCACCTAGTTACCATTCCCTCCTTATGTCCATCCACCCTTCCTTTTTCATTCCTTGCTGTAGTTCTTGTCTCAGATTTTTGTTATATTCCCTCCTTCAATACATCCTGCCTTCTTCCAGTTCTGTGATGACATTGTAGTCCCCCTATTCTATCTAGTCCATCTCTTGCTGTCTATGCCCATTTAGTAAAATATTTTTTGTAGACTTCTTCTTCATTCCTGCTTATCATAACTATGTTTCCTATTGTCTAGCATCCATCTTGTATCCTTATTTGCCAGATGATCTATCTTCCTATCCCACTTTTTTATCTCTTTCTCTGTAATTGTCTGAAGTCCCCTCCAAAATAAAGCTGATACTCCCCTTTCCCTACCCCACCATGTTAGCCATCTCTCCCCCTGGTTTTCTGCATTGATTCATATAATAGAACAATGTCTTACCCCACCACTTTAGCTTTTCTCGTATTCTCCTTCTTCTAGTAGGATTTGATGAATCCCTAAAGTTCTCCTTTATTATCTCTATTTTTCATTGTTGTTTTTGCCCATCACACTGTCATTTCCAGAGTACTGACATCTGGCATAATCCTTCTGGCTCTATATTACTTTGTCAAAAACTAACTTCAGCGAACAGCGTTCCTTGAACATAAATCACTTTTATATATATATATATATATATATATATATATATATATATATATATATATATATATATATATATATATATATATATATATATATATATATACCAACTCCAAGATCACAATACACTGGGGAAAAGGGCAAATTTCCTAATGCTGGCCAAGTAACTCACTGCCCTAGGAAAAACATTCGCCAATGTGAACGTTTGATGAATGGACGTTCGCTGATTTATGCCTGGTGGACACCCATTCACTGAAGTTAGTTTTTGATGAACTAATATAAACCCAATCCTTTCTGTAGACCTACCCCTTGAACTGAACATTGTGTTCCTTGGCAACTACTTATGCTCAGACCCCTCCATCACTCCCTGGCCTCTGGATCATTGCCTTTTGGATATTCTATGTGCATGAGTATACTTTGGTCACAAGCCTTTTAAGATTTTATTTTGATGCTGTGTTTCACAAGTCAAGGACCTGTTTTATTTAATACAGCCCCTCACTGCTGGCCGTAGTCACCTAACTTTCAGTGTACATTCCGTCCAATTATTTCTTGTGTGTCGTTTTCTGCAGTATCTTTCTTTCCTTCTATATTCCTGCCCTCTGCATCTTTCTCTCAGTCATCTTGTTTAGTTCCTCACTTGCCCAGCAGTTTGCTTCAGAGTCATCAGATGTGTTGTACTTCGGGGGGCAGAGCCTGGATGGCACTCTGAAAGCAGCACATTTTTAGAGCTCCTCAAAAATACTTCAAATAACAGGAAATCATTTTTTTCACAGAAAAAAACAGTTAACTGTTGTTCTTTAAAATTTATGCTATCATTATATCGAGTTTGGAATATATTCTTCAAAAATTTCCTGTCAGAAATATCTGGAGTTTAAAACTGCTCTCTGAAGATGAGTAGCTCAAAGAACTCACATGCAGAATTTACTTTGAAGAAAGAAATTCAGCTGATGTCTTCTACTTTACAAGAACTATCTATTAAAATGGACAGCTTCAATAACAACTTAGAAAACTTGAGAGAAAGCTGTCATAAACAAGCTGAATCCTTTAAAGGGTTACTTCAGCAGCATCAAACTAAAATATTAAGCATTGAAAAGTCTTTGTCTGACATAGATCGAAGGCTTAAGAAGGAAGAAATCCAGGAAGATGTTCTTCAGTAGCAAAATAAATGGCTTATCACCAATTTGGATGACATGGAAAATAGAGAAAGGAGGACTAATGTGAGAATTTTTGGTTTACCAGAAAAATCTGAAGGAGATGATATTATTTCCTGTCTTAATTCATGGTTACCCGAAATCCTAGATCTAAAAGAAGGATTCTCTTATGGTATAGAAAGAGCTCATAGAGCCATTGGGAAACCTATTCCTTTATCACCATCATCCACTCCCAGGTCAGTAGTGGTTAAATTTCTCTCTTATCTTGATAAAGAACTTGTCCTTAAATGTGCTTGGAGAAGATCCCCAATGAAATACAAGCAAAATATAATTAGATTTGACAATGACTTTTCCTCTAGAGTTTTGGAAATGAGAAAGAAAGCCTGGCCACTTGTAAAATTACTTAAACAGAATAAAATAAAGGCACAACTGGCATACCCTGCAAAAATAAGGATTTTTACTTCAAATGAAATAAAAACTTTTAATGACATTGAAGAAGCAGTAACCTTTGTCAAAAACAATAATATAGTTACAGTCCCGGAGGAAATGGACTGGGCTTTAACGATATCACTGAAAAGATCTCCGGAAAAAAATAATTGGATTGATGTAAAAAAAAAAGAAGCAAAGAACTGACTCAAAAAGTATCCCTTCCACTACCTCTCTCAAAGTATCAACTAAAACTAAAAATATATGCTAAAGGTAACAATTTAATATTGTTTGTTCTTTCTTTAAACATGTTGTAAATTCTGTTATAAACATAATACACCTATTGTATACTTTAGAATCAAAGTTTAGTTCCTATGTGACATATTACATCAATAATTTAATTGACTCTATTAGCCTACTTTTGTTCATGACAGTATTTTATAGGGGAAAATAAATGATTTGCTGAGTAGGAAATGTTAAATATACATTGTACTTTTTAGTACAATAACAGCTATGCTTTAGTTAATTTAATTTTCTTAAAATTAGTCGCTAGTTAATGGGTGGGGTTTAGTTGCATTTTATGACTAATTTCAGTCATTGTTATGGTTTTATGATTCATTTATATAAAGTCTTTGCATATTCACTGGAGCTTATTATAGTCAACAAGTATATGATTTCAGTTGACCGTTTATTTTTAAAGCGAAGAAGTGAAGCTTTTTAAATGCACGAGACTTGTAGGGATATCTTCAGTTCCCTTTACATGAGCCTGACAGTGCATTTGCGAATTGTCATGAGTGTAGAGAGCCCTTTGACATTTAACTTCTAACTATAAACCCTACACATTAAATAAATATCACTTGTCGCTTCTAGTTAGTTTAATCACATAGAATGTATTTCCGATACATTTAAATGTTTATTTGGATGTTTCTCCTCCCTTTTGTTTTTTTTAATTTTTTGTTTGAGGAGTTAAAATGTCTTGAATTGCTAAGCATTACACTAATTGGAAACTCATTTTGTCTCCTTATCGCACACCATTGTATAAAGTGGAGGAATATTAAAAGTAGCATGCTTTGTCTTTGCTTGGGTCAGAGTTGGCACAGAACATTGTTGTTGACGCTTATATGAAGCGTATGTGTCTTGTGGCCAATGATGACTTGCATAGGTTTTTGAAAAGATATTCCTGTTCCCCACAGACAAAGAACATAAAATCCTTTAGTTATGAGCAAAAACGATTCCCAAAACACCCAGTAATGTCTGTACAGATCAATTCTTTTCTTTATTGTTGACATTAAGGAGCATTCCAAGAATGCTGTGGAGAAACAATCTGTCATCCGTTAGAACATATTCGGTTTCCTGCCAGCTCTCCCATATTCGACAACTGTGTCTCGGTGCTGGTGGGTGATGATAGCTCAGTGCGGGGCTCTCTTCATTGTCCCCCAGCCATTTACGGTCTAGTGGGCGGGCTTTCCCATTCTAGCCTAGTTGTGCAGTTGAGTGGATTTTTTGATTACACTTGGGAATGGTGCATGTGAGCTACTGTGTGTGTGTTTGTGTGGCTGGCTAGTCAACAGATGTTCTGTAAAAGGGATTTGATTTTGCAAATTTCAAACAATATACATGACACCAGGTATTCAATTTCAAAGATGACCCAAGGCACCGTACCTACACAGCCTTTAACAAGAAAGGTTGTAAATATAGAATAAACATCTATCGCTATAAATTCTTTTCACTTAATAGATGATTGCAGCATAAAGTATATTAAAAAATGGTATGAAACTGTGGGGATAGTTTTATTATGGATTAGAACAGCAGCCATATTCTTTGTAACATCATCATATGTAATGGTTTCTGTGCTCATGCAGTTTGTCTACAGAAGGAGATGCTATCACACACAATCAGGACAAAGGCAGATCCTCCTAATTTGAGGAAACTGTCATCGTGGGTTCAAAGAGCTTATTATGATATAGCTACTGCCAGTCATTGTGTTGGGGGGTATAAGTCGCAATGCTCAAGATACATAAGCTTAAAAAGTTTTGAGACGTGTTTGACTACCTTACCTTTTCTCAAAATATATACAAGCCTCGTAAATTCAGCAAAGCCAACTTACATACTTCAGCTTCCACTGGTACAGGTCAAATCCTCTACAGAAAGCCAACATTACATCTTAAGAAACCACAAAAGAAAAATGTGTTAGCAGGGGACATTACACCAGATTATTATTATAAAAAACGTATTATTTAAGATATGCATCTGGGTAGAAAGAAATTATTCTTGAATTTAATTAACCCTGACTAACAAACTCAGTGGTGGGTGTTTCTCAATGATAACGAGTATAGAGGGGTCTTTGGGCAGTGTATCAGTGGAAGAGCAGGGGCACAAGTGCAGACATCAAATAATGTTTGGTCATGGTCGTGGTTATTTTTCTACATGGAAGGCACTTTGGGGAGCATGTAACACAGTAAATATGGCAGAAAATAGTTTCTTAAATGGATACAGCAGTGAGACACCCAGGTTTGCAGAGCATATTAACTCACAAGTGGCCCTAGAGCATGCAAATTGAATTACGCATGCCCCATTGACCACACAAGTTCTTACTACAAACACTCTAGTGACAATTAACTCAAAAACAATACTAATGTATAGCAATTGTATAGTGTGATGTGGGCTCATGCTTTCTTTTAAAAAACAATAGCTGGCAAACAAATGTGGTGTTCACAAACAACAAGCATGAGAGATCCGTTTTTAAATGGCGGAATAGTGTGATATTGACTTCACAATTAGAAGAGGAAGAGAAAGTATAAGGTCTTATCTGATACTTGATGTTTACAAAGCTATATATTATCGGACACTCCATACCTGTAACACTGCTTCTCACTTGATATAGTAGTGACAGAATACAAACAAAGAGCGATGTGTGCACGCTCATTCATCTATGCAAAGGTTGTCCCTGATTTATTTATTTCTATACTGCACAGATGTCATAAGAATAATTGTAGGTACACCCATAATGTTTACACCTGTAATGGTATATTTGTGGACAGGGATCATCCAAATAAAGAAGGCTAAGAACAATGATGGTTGAAATTAGTACTAATATCAGTTTACACTGATTCTGAACCACATTTACAATTATTTAAAGATGGACAAAATGTGGAGTGTTTGTCTAGTGAAGATAGCAGGTAAACTACTTACAGGTGAGCTGCAGGAATATGTAAGTTGCATAATGTTTATATTCAATAGATGCAAGTTGGATGGTTCATCATTTAAAGTTTCATATTAACATTATAGTATGGGACACAAGGAAGTGAGTTCTGTTCTTGCAACTGTAATAATGGGAAAAGTACACTAATAGAACATATTCTGCAAGTTCACTGAATATATGCTGACGAGGCCTGAAATTCCTGGATTAGTAGAACTTCAAACAGGTGACAATACATGCAATATATTAGTTGACATGCAGTTACAGTAATAAATTGAGACTTGTACAAATTCATTCTAATTCTACTCTTGAAATCTGTTAACATGAAGGATTGTGTACAGGTCTGTACTGACACATATAAAAAAAGAAGGGAAAAGTGATTGTTAAACATTCCTCAAGATATGAAAAAAGGGAGGTAAATGAAATATAAAGACAAGATATATACATATGGAACCATTAAAACATAGAGAGGGTAGTCAATGCATTTTTCAGTTGACTCATTTTACTACCTTTGGTTTTTCAAATTATTCATGAACTTGCATTCTTTATTGAATGAATAAATAATAATAAGACTCTAAGGCACCTGTATATTATATATTTTGTGGTGGTTTTGAGAGAAGATAGTTTAAAATTGGGAATTGACTTCACAATATGAAGAGGAAACGAAAGTGTGAGGTCTTATATGATACCTGATTTTTAAGAAGGTATATATTATCGCAAACTCTATATCTGTAACGCTACTTCTCTCTTGATATAATAGTGACAGAATACAAACAAAGAGCAATTTGTGCATTCTCATTCATCTAGGTAATCATTCTAATCATTAAATGCATTCAAAAGGAATTTACTGCTAAAAAGGCTCGGGTTGTGAAGTTATTATTTCAAAAACCTGACAGATTGATTATCTTACCTATGTTTTTAAGATTTGGTATCATTTATTTAGCATTTATGGTAGCTGTTCAATTAAATTTATAATGCCTAGAATGGTATTGTGTGTTAATATTGAGGTATAATTGTGAATAATCACTTATGATCTACTCTATTTAATGCTCTACATGAAGAGTAGCAAAGGAGCTCTTTACTGAAGTTTGGAGTAATGTACAAATACAATATTGAGCTCTATTACATTAAATTTCTATGTATAGTACTGTTTGGAGCAGTATTTATATATGTATTGAAATACTACATGTCTAGAACAATACAATTTGAACTCTTCAACCAATACATCAGAGAAAAAGTGGTTTGTGGATTTACAATGGCTCACTAGATTGATTGTTGATACTATTGTAGTTAAGCCTTACAAGGTTGGTCATAGTATATTATATAAGATAATTACTAAATGAATGAGTCACTTTACAGAAACTCATGAAGTTGAAAGGTAACTGGTGTAGTAAATATCTCTTGAAATTTTTACCTACATTTTATGAATATTTGATTTTGATTGGAATACATATTTGATTTACTATGCATAAAGTAAATTTGTTCCAGTTATCGCCTAAATTTTGTATTAAGTTAATTTTATAATCAATGCATACTTATTATTTTATTTTATTTATTTTATTTTACATTTGTTGACCGGGCTAGTCTAACTGGATATATGTCAATTTTCAGTAGCGGCCCGGGGAGAAAAGCCCCATGGCACACATGATAATAAAATTGCAGGACAAAATAAAATAACTTCAGATGTGTATACAAGTACAAAATTGGATAATACAGAAATAATACAGAGAGAACAGAAGTCAATACAATATGAAATGCATTCAATACAGTGCAAAATTCAAAATAGCAAGTAGGTACATTACTTAATATAGAAAAAAAAGGGAGGTATACAGGCTCAATGCATACTTATGTGCATGGATCAAACTAGAAGTATATGATGGAGTCGATTATTTATTATCTCCAGAATAACATATAATGGAGCCTCTAACTTCTCATTGTTATTTGATTTATTGTTAGTAATGAGGGTTAATCTGACTGAACATTTTAGTTCTTTCAGATTAAGAATGATATTTATTCCATGTTTGTTAAAAGATAATTTTAAATATTTGTCTATACATGTGTATAAAATTAACTATTGTACTCTTGTTACTCTTACCTTTTGGCCTCTTCTAGTATACATATTATACAACTCAAAAGGAAATAAGAAGGTTTACTACATTATTAATATATGTATGGAAGATATGCAGCAAATAAGTAACAAAATAACTTGCTATTGTTTCCTATCAGAACTCTTCAATAAATAAATTAACTGGATGAGTATAGAACTTATCTCACTAAATGTGAATGGTTTAAATATTCCAAGGAAAAGATCTAGCCTACTTAGATATCTAAAAATGAACAAAGCACAATTAATATTTCTACAAGAAACTCACTTTAAAGCTAATGATAATTTCATTTGGAATCCAAATTATTTCTTAAAGCTCTCTAGCTCTTCATACAGTAAAAAACCCAGAGGAGTATTAACACTGTGGAGGAAAAGTGTTACTAATCCTCAAGTAATATATAATTATGAAGACAAAGATGGTCTTTTATCAATAGTAATAATAAGATATAGTAATATAATTTGGACATTGGTGAATCTTTATTGGTTTCCAGGTATTGGAGTAGGAACAATTAAGAAGCACATAGAACTTATTAATAAGACTTCAAAAGGTAGTCTAATTGTAGGAGGGGGTTTTAATTGTATCTTAGATAGTCAGGAGACTACAAGTAGATGGCCATTTCATTTAACATCTACAGGAAGAACTCTTAAGAAATGGTTAGATAACATGCAGTTAGATTCCTTTAGTCTTAAAAATGAAAGCTCATTACAGTTTTCTCATAGTGATTATAGATTCAATACCCAAACCAGAACTGATACATTATATGTATCCCAAGATTTAAAATTAAAATATCACATTCTTCCATAATTCCCTGCCCCATATCTGATCACAGTTCACTTACTCTTAGAATTCAAATGAACTTTAATAAACTAACACTTACTAAAAGAATTCCTGCATATTTTACTAAATTAAATGAGTTTAAGACTTGATTAGATTTGGAAATAAAATATTATTTAGATGCGAATAATACTGGTGACATAAATGTAGTTATTTTATGGGATTCACTAAAAGCATATCTTTACGGTAAAATCATTTCCTGGTGTAATAATAAAGTAAAAGAATGGGAGTCTGAATTAGTTAATATTCAAAAACGCATTATAGAAATTAACTTCAAGGATGTGGAGAACCTAGTTGAAAAAAAAAAGAAATTGGAGAATTGAATAAAAAATATGACATTATAATGCATAAAACCAATCTGGCATTGGAAAAATTAAAATTAAAATATATGCATAGCCTAGCAATGAGATTAAAAAGGTATTCCAATACAAACAATATTACAAATATAATTCATGAAGAGGAAAACAAGAAAAATGTATCAGATATAGGTGATATATTACATGCCTTCAAATTCTATTTCACAAAGCATTATAATATTAATGATTCTCCTCATAACAAAATAGATATAGGACTAGATTTTACAAATTGAAATAAAATACCAGAAAGTTTAAACATAAATATTCAGAAACAAATAACATTTAAAGAAATTAAAGAGAAAATTAAGGAAGGCAAAAATAACAAAGCTCCAGGCATAGATGGAATCATTATAGAAATTTATAAATTATTTCCATCATCAGTCATAACAGTACTTCAGAGGACATTAAATGAAATTTATCTACAAGGCATTATTCTACCTTCATGGAGATGCACATTGATTACACCTATTTTAAAAGAAAATAAAAATCCCAACTTGTATAGTTCATACAGGCCTATTTCACCTCTAAATAATGATTATAAAATTTTTATGTCTATTTTGGTTAACAGGATTAAAAAATCTCTAACTCAAGTCATTAATGAGGATTAAACAGGGTTTATTCACAATAGACATACTCAAGACAACATACAAATAATTTTAACCATTATAGATCTCTTAAATAGAGACAAAGCTGAAGCTTTAATAGTAACATTAGACATTAAAAAGGCATTTGACTCACTAAATTGGGATTATCTTTTCAAAATGCTACAAATTTATAATTTCCCATCAAGATTCATTAATTTGATAAAAAACATTTATAAGGATAATCTAGCTTATGTAAAATTAGGCCCTTTCACATCAGATGCGATTAAAATTACTAAGGGTACCAGACAAGGATGCCCTATGTCACCACTGTTGTTTGCATCTTGGCGTTATGAAAGTTGGGTATGCAGCATTTTGCTCTTGTAAAGTAGACCCATATATATATATATATATATATATATATATATATATATATATATATATACCTTTAATATACCAACTCCAAGATCACACTACAGTGCAGAAATGAATCTTTCCATTCTGCACTGTACGGAGATGCTGGTTCCCCTTGGTCGACATTTCAAATGTCGATCATATGGTCTCAGCCATATGGGTTTCGACATTGTGAAATGTCGACCATGTGAAGCGGACCGATATACACATATGTAAAATGTTATATATGTGTCTGCATTGATATATATATATATATATATATATATATATATATATATATATATATATATATATACACACACACTCACACACATATATATGGGTCTACTTTAGAAGAGCAAAATGCCGCATACCCAACTTTCTTAACACCAAGATGACTTAACTAAAACCACAATTCAACAATCTCTCGAAACACTGATTGAAAACTCCAAGTGAATAACCACCTGTCCACACTACAAAATAAATTAAAACTGAAGCAAATTATACCTACCCATGTGGGTGCCCTCCCTGCACCCACCAAATCCTGCTAATTATTCATTCCAGCTTCAGGAATGCACAATCCTATGGGAAAGGGCATATTCCTTAACTTGAGGAATTGTCAGTTGTGCACACTTGTCAAAAATTTTTATTGTTGATCAAAGCATTTTGACAAAACAGAGGTCAACATTAGGAAATTTTACTTATTACAAGTGTTTCCATGTGTATACTGTCTCTCAGAAAAAAAGAAAAACAAAACTTCTACTACAACTGTCCACAATGGATATCTCACAAGCTACTCTTCAGTGATTTAAATATCACTTTTAAGAATGCTACAGGCAGTTAAATGGAATTCTTCCATTTCCCCCTTATCTATTCATCATTACAGATTTACCTCAAGGGTCTGTTCTTAGTTCTCTTCTATTTCATATCATTATAAACAATATTCAGTGTTCTATACAACAAGCATCCCTTGTACAGTATGCAGACAATTCTACCATTATCTGCCTCTCAGACAATCTAGAAAATTTAGAAAAGATTAAACAGCATGCCTTTAACTCTGTTGAAAACTGGCCATCTCCTCCTTCTTAATCCAAAGAATGCCAAACTTATTTTATTTTCCCAAATCACTTACCAATGAAAACATAACTTTAAGACTGCATCCCTAAACAATACGCCAGTTGAAGTAGTGCCCCCATATAGAACTGCTAGGTGTTATAATATGGCCTTCACCTACAGAGCAATCTAAAAAAAAAACTCAAAGAACTAGGAATAATATCTACCAGAGTCAGTCTTGCCACTACATAGCTACTCTGCTCTCTTATATGTGGTTCTCCCATCTTAACTAACCTCCAAGCCACCAAAAATCTAAACTAGAACAGTGTTACTACAACATAGCTAGATTTACAGCTCATACAAGTTACAGAACACTTCACTGTTCTGCACTAAATACTCTAAATTGATTGCAATTGTTCTACCAACTGAATTATACCCAACTTCACTTAATACACAAAATTATATTGGATCTCACTTTCTGCTCAGCTAAAAGTACAATTCTCCACCACTCCCTCCAAAATCATCATCTCCATCTTCTGACAAAAAGCTGGTTGACATTTATAAACCTTACTAAAGCTGTGCTCAAAATTTGTACTCACACTGTGTAGCACAAAATGTAGAATATGATGCCTGCACTGATCAGGGTATTATGTAACATTCATTTCCTTAAATGTAACTAAAAGAATTCCTCTCTGACTCCTGGCTTTGCAGTTGTTTCTTTCCTGGCTATAAGTTTCTGCTTGTACTCCGCTAATACCAATACATATCCCATCTCTCCTTTTCCTTGTTTTTATTTCCTTACTTTTAATCTTGCTTTTACTCATTATTTCTCTTCCCTCCCATAGCTGCTCCACTTATTACCTCTAGCAAATATTTTTTCTCACTCTCCCTTCTCCTCTGTCTTATCTCCTCTTTGGCATTTGCTTTATGAATGAGTAATAAACTCTCACACTCATACCTTATCAAAATGTTTTAATGCTCATGATATTACATTTACTTGTTTTAATGATAGTATATGTGTATTATTCTACATGGCATATATGTATTAATATTTATATTAGTCTATGTATTTATAGTATATTGTAATATGATGTTAATTTTTTTCCTATGTATATGTATTTTCTGGTCTTTTATTTGTGGAGCATTTCTTTCCATGCTTCCACTGTAAATGGATAAAATGATCTAGTTGGATTTCCTGGTAAACAAATGTCAATAAATAAATAATGACATATACACACAGACACACGTGTACATACTGATGTTGCTCATTAATTGTAAACTAACTATAAATCTACAAAATCTGCAACTCTAAATCACCATAACAAATCAGCTTGTCTGTAAGACACCAGGATGAGAACTGGAAACTGTAGTAGCAAATAGCTGTAAAATAATAGCAATCTAGTAACTATAAACTATAAACCCGCTATTTGTTAATATGAAATGAAATCTGAAGTCAACAAATTTATCATAATAAACAAATTAAAGTGCAGACAACAAAATCATGTCATTAAAATCTGTCGAACAACAAAGTCATTCGTTCTTTCCTTTACGTACCTCAAGCTACCCAAAACAATTTAAGTTTAAAGGAAAGAACGAATGACTTTGTCAGGCATTCTTGAGCTCTTGTACAAAATAAGTGAAACATGCTGAAAGATTTGTTATCTTGGAAACAGTATATCACAGCTCTGCATTCTTGACCTGTAGTTGTTTTCACTATGTAATCCAGTAAGATTATGGTAGGCTAACTCTTTAGTTCAGCAATCAATGGAGACAATACTTTTGAGTATGGTTAAATAACCATAATTTCCTGTTATTTATTTATTTATTTTTATTTATTTCCAGTTTGATTACCGGGGAAGTCCTCTGGGTCAACCTGGCCCATTTTCAGTGGAGGCCCGGGGAGAAAAGCTCCGAGAATGCATTGAAACACAGTTTACATACTAAATTTGCAAGAAAAAAGTTTACATACATATAGAAAAACAGTTTACATACTAAATTTGCAAGAAAATATTTACATACAGGATTTACAAGAAATGCAAGCAATGTATGAGAATGCATTAGTAGTTTACAAATATGATTACAAGAAATGCAACCTTGTACCAGATAACAATTCTGTAGAACAGATTAAAATTAAGCTTTTTCATTGAGTATAGGAAGCAGAAATTGACTGAAAGTAAGTGTTAAGGTTGTACTGATATTTGACATGATTCGTTTAGATCTACAAAAGATTGTTAAACATGAACAATCTTTTATGATTTTTTTCCTAAAAGATTTGCTGAAAGTACAATCTGGGTTATAAGTTTATATGTTCATGGGATAATACTAGGCTGTTAACCTGGTGGCTCATTTGTAGACTGTCCACATGATCATGCATTGAATTTACCAAGACATGAATTAATGCCGCTATCTATCCAGTCATCTGGGTTACACTTGAAAAGAGTTAGAGAACTACTATGTTTTACATCCAGATGGAGTCTATTCCATAGAAAGGTGTCCTCTGTGATAGACCTATCACACCAGCAGGTCCCTTTTATAGTGTGGTAGAAGTTCAGATCTCTTGAGCAGATGTAGAGGAGCCTGCATAAGATGGGATCCTCCAAGTTTTTATAGGTCAGGCAGAGGTTTTCTCTGAAAATTAGACAGGACACAGAAAAGAGTGAAAGGTCTTTAAGGTGGTCAGGGTAGCTCAAGGCGGATATGCCTTGAATGTCTTAGTACAGAAATTCTGCAGTCTCTTGAGCTGGCTCATGTGCTCAGTTATGTACATTATGATATAACTGGCCTGTTGAGGGAGGAGAAGAGGAGGATGATAACTTCCTTGATTACTCTAGCTATATAGAAGGATTTCATAGCAATAATGGAAACATGGTAGCCAAAGTTTAAGTCATTGTCAATGAAACTGCCCTAGTCATTAATGACTGAGTCAGGTTTTAATGGTGGGAGGGGGGGGTGTTACCTATGTGACAGGAACATTGATGTTCAGATTTGCCAAAGGACACAATGCTGCACTTCTTGGCACTTACTCTGATGCCATAGTCTGTGCACCACTTGTTAGTTTAGGTTAGGCCCTCTTGGAGAATCTGGTTATCAGTCAGGCTGTTTATGACAGCTCCCAGTTGGCAATCTTTTGTTATTAAGCACTTAACATATACGTTTTCATTTCAGGTTAGAATTCAAATTAAATTAATTAAGGCTGGTCAGTACATGAGATTAGAGACTAGAATAGATAACACATTTCTTGTGTGCCATTTAAGTAGTATATGTATACTAAATTTCAGAATGTGTAGAAGAACAACTGCCCTAATGTCTTTGCTTAATTGTATGGTTATACCAAAGATAAAGTATGGTTGCTGGGGTAGGTCCCCAGAGAAAAAAAGGAAAGAAAGAAAGAAAGAAAGAACTGAGCAGTCACAGAGGATAAACAAAGGACCTGAGAGAGATCTAACAGACTTAAAGAGGTTAATCATATAACATGCATATGTGTTGGAATTCAGAGAGACCAGAAGTTATCATTTTTTTGTTTCCAACTTTATTATGGACATATATTTAAAAAGTAAGAGGTATTGATTTTAACATGCTAAAGAAAGGGCTGCAAGACTACAATTTCAAAGATATGGTGCCATGGTACTAAAAACTAGCCAATAAGGAGACTGTGAGACAGTGGAACAGTTTTTAAGTGGTTACTGGACAAGTAATAGGAAGACAGAAAGTTAATGTTGACTCAGATAAGTGTGGCAGCAATAAAGAATTTGCTAGGTACTCTGTCAGTAAATGGTATACATGCAGGTATCTGTACATGTAATGAAGTAAGGGAACCTAGGTTTTGCAGGCAGTGTACAGCGTAATAAGCAATCTTCATTCAAAACCTATTGGAAGGTCACCTAGTTACCTACTTGCTTGAGATCTAAAGCTTTTCTAGAAAGAATCCTGAATAAAAGTTGTGCTCTTGATGTTCCACTAACACCTTCTGAATGACTAGACTCACTTTCAGATATTTACTGTATGTAGAAAAAACTGTCAGGAACCACCACGAAGTGCATAAAAGTTTTAATTTTAAAAAGAGAAACAAGCGCTTTCACGCACCACCATGGCGCGCTTCATCAGGTTACAATATATGAGTAAAAAAACATCCTTTATATATTAAGTCACACTTAATTAAACAATTAAATCATCAGATTAGTAAAACAATTAAATTACTTAAAGGAACAATTCCAAGTGTGTTCTAAACTTCACTAAGGAACTTTTCTATGTACTATATATCATGAAACATTTAATATACATAAGAAAGAACAACACAAAACTAATCTGCCATCTAACTAAATATAAGCAAGACTATAATGAAATAAGCATAAACTCTATCTGTATAACTAAAAGCTATTATTGAAAATAAAGAGATGACATAGAGACATCTAGCTAAACTAAAACCTAGTGTTATATTCAACACATATCACACTAATATATGTTAGAATGATGTCTGAAGAATGAGAAATATGATGTATTCATATAATAATTAATTAATTAATTAATTAATAATCAATTAAGCTGTGATATAGATAAAATATAGATAAAATATACAGAGAGGACAGATATTTATTATAATTTGGTACATAGTATAAATACATATCTTGCTATCCTTTATTAATATATGTGTGAAATTGAAAGATATTCAAAAATATATTGTTTAAATATAAAATGAAACAAAATAAAATGAGATAGAATAAGATAAAATAAAAATGCAATTATATCTATCTGTCCCTTAATAAAGCTGGTCGGATACTAACCGCTTGATTCAAACCTGGTTCAATGTGTGACCTAAGGTTAAAGATCCATTGTAATTCATAAAATTCAAGGGATCCAATATTATCACCTTCTCTCATGTTGTTGTATACTACTTGAATAATCCTAAAACTAAAATGATGTTTGGGGAAATTATGACAATGTTTGGCCAAAGCATTGTTGATGTTCTCCTTCCTTATATCATACACATGGTTGTATATGCGGTCTCTTAGCCTCCTTGAAGTCATCCCTACATAGTAGGCATCACATAACTCACAAGTGGCTAAGTAAATGACATTTTTCGAATCACAAGTTACATAAAACGTTGGGGTAAATGTTAAACCCAATCCTGGTATTACAAACGATTGATTTTTAGAAATATGCCTACACATATTGCACTTAGTGCAGGGGTAGGTTCCCTTCTTATACATAGCTCTAATGTCTAACTTAGAAGCTTCCATTTTATCATTACATAACAGCCTTTTGAGATTAAGACTGTTACTAAATCTAAACGTGGGTTTGTTACCCACTATTTGTGCTATAGTAGAATCAAGCAAAAGAATTTTCCAATTGTTCTCAATAATTTTGATGACATGATGTATGTCGTTGGTATATTTAATATTAAATACTAAGTATGTTCCTTTATCTTTTAAATTTCTTTTGAAGCCACCTTTTCTAGTATGTGCAGGGGTTTTTAATGTTGATGATATTACATCATTAACAAGATCAGAGGGATAGCCTCTGTTAATAAAGCAAGTCTTTAGGAACTCAATCTGCTTTTGTAGGTCATCTTCTCTACTACATAATTGAGACGTTCTGATGATTTGCCCCTTAACCACATTACGAAATATGTAGCGAGGGTGCATGCTATCAAAATGAAGGATAGCATTCCTCCAGCAAGGTTTTCTGTATATGGTTGTGGTAATATTATTCATAACATCTTTGTTAATAGTAACATCCAAAAAACGAATGCTGGTGTATGATTGTTCAAAAGTAAAACTTAAAAAAGAGGTAGTAGATTCCATGTATGCGACAAACTCATATAACGAATCCTGATCATTATTCCAAAACAAAAGAATATCGTCTACAAACCGTCTATACAGGATAACATTTTTAAAACTATCATTGTTAAAGATGAACCTATTTTCCCATTGATGTATGACCAGATTTGCATATGCATTGGCACAGGGAGTGCCCATAGCCACTCCCCATGTCTGTGCATATGTTTGGTCACGAAACAAAAAGACATTATTATTTAACACCACATCCAATAGGCTACAGACAAGCATCTGACTAGCATTATCCAACGTTCCATCACTATGTAGGAATTCCCTAATAGCTTCCAAACCATAGTCGTTTGGAATACTTGTGAATAAATTCCTAATATCTAACGTGACAAATAAAGTATTCTTATGTATATTACTACTTATGGAATCCTGTTTTAGATCATTTAGTAACCCGTAAGAGTCCTTTAGTATGGTTGGAATGACTTTAACTAAAGGGCCCAATTTGGTTTGTATATAAACGGATGCATTTTCAGTTACCCATTTAGTACCAGAAACTATTGGGCGTAATGGGGGAGGTGACACCCCTTTATGCATCTTCAGGAGGCCCTTAAATATGTGAAAAGTGGGGTAGTGCTCCATGCTGCTGACAAGAGGGACAGAAATCAATTTCTTTGCATACTCTTTCATAATGGCTTCCAGTAACCACTTCTGTGACACTGATTGCTGCAAATAACTGGTAAAATTAATTAATATGGACACCACTGGTTGCTGAATTATATCCCTTCTGATCAAACAGTAGCATGGGGAATGAGTCCTACTTCTGTGGTGATCCTGTTCTAAATCTGTAACATCACCATCTGGCTTTACCCATTGGCATGGGTCTAACAGTTTCACACAAAATAATAAGCCTTTGACCAGCTAACAGACTTTATCCTGACCTGGCCAATATGGAAGTCTAGTGTCCTCCTGAATAGTTATGCACTATCATTAACAATACCAAAGACATTCTTTATATAAACAAAGATGAAATAACTAAAGATTATAATGTTTATCTTCCCTAGTGAACATTGACCCATGGTGTTAAGAATAATAAAACTGCAAAGTCTTTGAAATCAAATCAGTGCTCTAACTCCTAAAATCCTTCTACAGTTCCCCATTATCTGTATCATATATAATCCTTACCATTGTCTCAATATTTTATTAAACAGCTGTTTAAAATCCACTTGTAGTTTAGATCACTTACTGCCTTTTCAACCTACACAAGTAAGCAATCTGAGCAAATAGCAGCATCTCTTCATATAATATAGATAAAAACATATCTTTTGATAATAGACAAATCAGTATTAATAGGCACTATCACTCAAGAAAGCTAACTTTTAAAGATATTAGGTTTCCCACGTCCTTGTACTTATTTATTTATGTGTGTGTGTGTGTGTGTGTGTGTGTGTGTGTGTGTGTGTGTGTGTGTGTGTGTGTGTGTGTGTGTGTGTGTGTGCTTTCACACAACTTCACACATGCTTAATTATATGAAAATATCATTATTATTCTCTTGGCTTATACTTGCTAAGACTTGCTTAGTTACATGTTAATTAAATTCAAAGCATGCACCACTTGCCGTATATGATCCTTGCAGCATGCTAGCTGATGCCTTTCCATATTGAAACATCCAGCTGTATAACCTCATTTCTTTAACCTTCCACTTTCACATTGACTATTATGTTTTCAAAGCTCATAATCAACTTAAGCTTACCCTCACCATAAATTAACTAATAATGTCATTTTTTTATTTATTTAATTTATTTATCCTTTGTTGACCAAGTCAGTCCCACTATAATAGCTTCTCTTCAGGGGAGACCAGCGATGCTATTTCTACTACTAAGAGAGCTTTGTCCAGGGCATCAGGGAACTTCCCCTATTCTTTTCTAGTGCAGAAGGGTTTTTGCACTTGCTGCTTGTGTTCCTGACACAGAGGTGGCTAGGAGAACCAGAGTGCATAATAAATGACGGAAAGTTTCTGATGGCAATTCTGGTCATGAAGCAGAAGACAGCATTCGGTCAGTTGGGCAGAAGAGAATTATAAATGGAGTGGATGTTACAAATCACTTAACTGACTAAATGTTATGGCGTGGAGGAAGTGATAGTTACTGAGGTGGCAACTGGTGGATTATCTGATGAAAAATTGGTTTCATTACTAAATAATGGTGATGCAGGAGAGGTATCTGAGATATCATGGTCGATGTAATTGACAAGTGTTTTGTTGTAAACAATAATTAGGATGGAAAGAAAGTACTCAAGAAAATAAATCTGCTAAATGAGGTGACTGATAAAGTTTACAAGCATTAAGAAAGACAAAAGGTAGAGTAAAGGTAGTTAATATTGTTAAAAAGTAAAGAAGATTTACTATAAGAATAAGAAAAAAGAAAGAAAGAATTTATAGATAGATATCTGGGACAATTTTGTGCTGCCACTGGGGTTTGCAGCAAGAGACATTAGGTCAGTGATTGGTAAATGGAAGGTTAGATTCTAAAGCTAATATGACTAGAGGTTTGAGACAAGGTTGCCCAATGAGTGGAATTTTGTTTTCTTTAGTTAGGAATACAATGGGATTAAATATGTGTATAGGTATATTGTTAATGACATTGTATATACTCCTAATTTTATTTACTATGCAGATTCAAGAATTATTATAGCTAGGTATAAAAGGTTGATAGGAAGAATGACTGGATATGTTGTTGATTGTTTGGGGGGTGGGGGTTAGAACTGAGTAAAAAGAAAAGTTATAGGTTAGGTAAAGTAGGATTGACAGTATTATTTTTTCAGTTGAGGTAAGTTTGCTAAGTCATTGATTTGGAAAGAAAAATGTTTTTTATGATCAATGAAATGGTATTACTGAGAACATTAAATCAATAGGTAAATTATGGAAAGATTTTAGGGTGCCATATAAGAAAAAATGTCCAGCTGATTAATTTGGTTATGTTAGGTAAGTAGGGTATTTGGATAAGAAAAAGAACTGATGCAATCACTGTGTTTTTATTTTATTTTATTTCATTTTGCTTATTTATTTTTTTGGTGGGACAGTTGGTTGAATCCTTTGAAGTAGGTGATTTTGAATATAGAAATTAAAGAAGGTGGTTTGGGTTTAATCAATCCAATTGTGTATGCAGTTTCTATGAATTTGCATAAAATGTTATTTGAAAAAGAAGAAAAGAATAGGGGTTTAGGGGCTTTGATTCTTGTACAAAATACAGACAATGCTGGGAAAAGGAAGGTTGATTTAAAAGGAAAAATAAAAAAGAGAAAGAGATTCAGGAATATAAAAATAAAATTAGTTTATTGAGGCTGGAAAACAAAAATACAGAAATTTCTAGAAGGTTTGGTATAAAGATATTATTAAAAGGTGTTACTGGGTTTATCCTTGAGGGTCATTAACTGGGGATATCAAAGCTGTGGAAGAAAGGAAAAATAAGTTTAGTAAGGTATATGAGTGTCAAGATTTTTTGTGGAGATTATGAATAAATATGTTACCTATAAAGGATGATAAGCTACAGAAAATAATGTCACAAAATTATATTTAGCCTGAAAAAATAGAAACTATAGAACATGTTGTTTAGAGTGTGAAAGAGTAAAGAAATTATGGAAAAGTTTTTTAAAAGGTTTTTCTTTGGGAGAGAGAAAAAAAATTGAAAGATGTAAATATGAATATAATTGTAAATGGGTTTTATAAAGCTAAAGAAAATAAATTCATTAATAAAATTGATAAAGTATTATTTATAATATTTGGGATGCTAGATTAAAACAAAATTTATTAAATAAAAAATAAAACATGGACTCTGGCTGAAATATGAAGTAAAATTAGGCTTTGATTATCGCAAAAATAGTTGGGAGGAAATGAGATTTAAATTATTTATAGATTTATTATTTGATGTTAAAATGTATTTCTGCTGAATTTTCTCTATGATGAAGTTGGATACTGTATAATATCACCCGAGTTAGTAAATATGCAAATATGTAATTAATGTAAATACTTTTGTAAAGATTGAAAATAGAGGTGTCATGGCTTCTTTTACATCCACCTGACTGACCACCAACTCAAACAAATGGGACCTTGGTTTAACATCTCATCGGAAGGAAAACACACTCAGGACTGCAGTGCCCCACTAATGCTGCACTGGAATGTCAGCAATCAAATCACCTGGAGTTGGAAAAAACCCAGCCTTCTGACCTTCCTGCACTAAAGATGAGTGTGCATCACTGACACTATCATTCAAGAATTGCCAAAAATCCTTAAATCTGGACATGTTTCTACCCTTATTATAACCACTCCTTGTAGAACTGAAAATTACTATAATGACCAAAACAGAATGACCAGTGAAAAACAGCTCTACTTTCCAAACACTTTTAATCACAGAACACACTTAATTAACAATTAAGTTAAATATGACACACTCATACCTAAGGGTATGAATAAGGAATGCAATTGGCATAGTTTTATATAATGTTTTTTTTAACTTTAAGAAGAGAATTGGATAATTGTGATAACTTAATTGTTAATTAATTACTTAACAGAAAGTGTATAAATAAGAAACCTTTTAACAATGAAAGCTTTTACTCTGTAAAGGCTATGGCCGAGGCGCTAAGAGAAGTGTGTTCTGTGATTAAAAGTGTTTGGAAAGTAGAGCTGTTTTTCACTGGTCATTCTATTTTGGTCGTTATAGTAATGTTTCTACCCTTGCCTAATTAGGAGATACCTGAAATACCACAGAGTTTCCAAAACCCATAAATAAAATATCCATCTTATAATGTTTTCAAATCCTAAAATCTATCACTGCATCTTCCTTATAACAACCAGCACCTTCTTCATTAACCAAAAATCCATCTTCCTGTTTGTCAGTAATCTGCAAAAAGCTTTTCTAAACTGCTGTCACTCAGTCACCCATCTAGTGACAATAGTTTTATCTTCCTGCAATTGTCATACCAATAACTTAAGAACAATGACTTAATCTACTACTGAATGAGGCTTGGCTTCTTCAAAACTGTTCCTGCATGTAAAACTCATCCCTCAACATATTGGAAACTGCATTCAGAATAACTTTCTAAAGCCATATATCTGAATACTCCCAAAAGAAATACTTTGCTTGACTCCCTTAAAGTAGAACAATGGGATATTAAAGCAGATTGCTCAACCTGCTGTCTCTTTTAGTCCCTGTTATTTGATACTGGTTCAAAAAATAATTACCATGGCTTTAAAAAGTAATCCACTCTACTGTTTTACCTCTTAAGCTTCCTACCTTTCTGTACTGTTTTAGTTTTAGTTTGAAAAATCAGTTGAAAAACCTCTAGTTGGCTCTTAATTGCTGATGTCATGTCTGCCAGACCTCTTGCTGTAGTTACCAGGATGTTTCCTCCCACAAAGTGATGTAACCAGTGCCTTATTTGCATGCTCTATAGAAGAGGCAGTGAACCTCCCACATAGTGATGTCAGAACTACCTTGCCCAGCCCACTCTATTCTAATCTAAATGACAAACTATAATCTCAATTACCTGAACAGCCCTACTGATATGTGACAAAGTACAGTGAGGAAGTACAGGCAACAGTACAGTAACAGCTGCATTAACAAAGAGCATACATTTGCAATGACCATGTGTACACATTAATTGCATCTTTTTACATAGTTAGCAGATGTCTGTCACAATTAATAGACAACACTACATAAGATTACATGAAGTATGTGATACCTTAATCTTAAATTACCCAATGTGACTATTGCCATGCAAGTACGTGAAATATATCATGTTTATAGTCTAGCAGTTGTTAGCTATTTAACCAAACTGGAAGGAAAGAAAATGGAAGTTTGATGGTTTGCAAAGCTGTGATTTCTCCCAGTGCTATGGAGCTCAGATCTAAATTTGAACGCAGGAGTGCAAAAAAAAGTGCCCCACTGTAAGGAAGGAAAGGCTGTGACAAAACAGTACATTAGTCAGGTCACCTGCTGTGAGCTGTCAATCACATGCAGATAATGGGTCAAATTACCCTTAGCACTTTGACAGCTAGGGAAGGTAGGCGTGAAGGGGGAGGGGAGATACCTTGAAGAACTACAATTCAGGTATCACAAAAAAAAATCAAGTTAGCATTTCTAAGAGGAAGAAGCACTAAAATGCATTTTTCAATTATGTTCTGTGGCATTTGCACTGCTTGTGTTTGAAGTAGTCATTGAAAAAGGAAAAAAAATGTTAACCAAAACTAGGGACTACAACACAGCAGTGAAAGCCTGTAAAATCAGTGCAGTGAAAGCAGCTTTAGGAAAAAGTGGCAGATATGATGCAATTATTTAGAGACAAACAATGAATTATGGGATACCTAGAATCAGGCTAAACAATCAGAATTACTTCAAGATGCCAGATCCCATGTGGTGAGACTCAGAAATTATGTATAAAAATATCTAAAAACCTGTAAATAGTCCCAGAGTGATGTTAAAATGTAGGAAACACCACACCATGATGAAATAAACATGTTTTGTTGAGTCTGTGGGTGAGGTTCTCCTTTAATTCTTCCATAATTTTCCTTTCCCAAATACTAGCCCAGTTCTCCTTTTCCTGACTAACCTTTACTCATCAGACCATCCCTGAATCATGTCATGCCTGCTGCTTTCTTTATGATTTGATTGTTCCATAGGTTAACTCAAAGTCACATGCAAATATCTGCTCTATAAAGTTGTTAATTGACTCCCGAGAGTTAACAGGTGTGTAAATTGCCAGTAAGCATAGTTCTTATCTGTAGGACCCACCATCTTTTCTTAAATATTCCACACTCTTCTTTGGGCTCTCCAAGTCGGTGCCTGATAAAGTGTACTCTTAATGTTTATGTCATAATGATATTGCAAACTTTCCTGCTATTACTTATGCATTTGCAATTGTTCTATATAGGTGCATTAAGCCTCTAAACCATAACAGCATGGACTGCAGGAAGAGCATGCAGGAGTATGTATGAGTAGCAGAAGGGATCATCCATTGTGCACCCTTCTCAAACATGTTCTGCACAATTCCAACTATGTACAGTAGTGGCAAGAAAAGGACATTATGTGGTAGCCTTAAAGGAACATGAAGCTTGTCTGCTAATCAATTTTTTTACCCTGTAATATGAAGAGAAACTAAGCTGAGGGAGATATTAAGGGAAGTGATATGAAGGAAGGTGGGTTAGGGTAGCTGCCAGGGGGCACAAAAACAAACATACAGCACAGAAATGACTGCTTAGGGAAGCAGTGACACAATCCAGGATGTGGAAGACAATGGAGAAGGGAGCATCAGACACACAGAAGAATGACAGCGCTGCTGCCAGGGAGGTGTAGGCAAGTGCATCAGTCAGGGTATCACTGGCTGTGATGTAGCTGGTAGTTGTGTGGCACACCTGGATGGGAACAGGGTTGCTGGTCTGGATGTTATTGCATTCAAAAATTAACTGAAAAGAAAAAAATACAACAACAAATAAATGTATATTGTAGAAAGAGGAGTAAGAAGGAGGCTGGGGAGAGAAAAGTACAAATACAATGAAAAAATACTAGTACATCAGAGTCTGACCACTTTACTTGTTCTATAATGCAATGGTCATGAATTGGCCACCATTCAGTAACAATGAAGTAGCTACATGAAACCCCTATGGGAGTTACTGTCAAAGGTTCTTCATTTACACGCTGAGCTACAAAAGAAGTCAGACAACAAGCCTTGATGGAAAACACACAGCAATTCTGTGTTACACACTTGCAGAATGAAAGAATAAGAGATACAGCAATGATTCCTCAGGAAACAACCTTTGAGATCTGAATTCATTATCTGAAGTAATAGCTGGCAGTGTAATAGTTTGCAAAAACAGGGCTTAAAAGTTCATAGTCATACCCAAACTTTTCTGTGCCAACTGCCATGACTTATTTGTACAACTGGTGGGGGAAAAGGCCAACATAAGTAGTGTATTATGATGGTTGTACATAATAGTTGGAAGTGTGAAATATAGCAGACTATCTCTTTGTTATACAATGAGCAGTAGCAGTGCTCATCCATTGCACATAAGCTACAATGGTATTCTTTGCAATCTGCCATGCACAGTAGCGGCAGAAAAGAAAAATGATTTGGAAGGCTTACATTGACATGAATGTGGTGTGTATATCTACTTTTTGATCAGCTTAAAGGGTGTAAATGGGAAAGAAATGAAAAGGGGAAGCAAGCAGGGGTAAAACATATGAAAAACAGCAAAGGAACAAATAGGAAGGAGGTAAGGAAGGTGGGGTACATTTTTTGTTGTCAGACAGATGCCCATTTTTCATGCATAAAGAGAATGTTTGTTGAGGGATGTAAGTAATGGAAGAGAAATAGGAAGAGTAACAGGGAAAACAGACAAGACAAAGAGATGGTGAGACAAATCAGTGGGGGAGGGGGAACACAGTGGTGAAGGAGACATCAGACACAGAGTAGACAATGGTGAAGGGAGGATTATACAACCAACAGGGGTGGGCAGTGACACAAAAGGGAGGGGAGCACTACGATGGGGGATAGGATGGGGTTCTGCAGCACCAGTCAGTCCATGCCATCTGTGATCCAGTGGGAAAATACTCACCATCCAATGTAACATCATCACTGAGCCCTGTCTCAAATGTGGAAACAATGCTGGCCAGCGATAAGACTCATTGAGTCACTAGTAGAGGTTCTCTTTCAGGACAATTCGACATCTAACTGCTTGTCAATTATCTTCTCCACAATGTCTGCTAGCTGTCAATGGGTGACAAAGGTGTCACTGCCACTGATATCAAAAAGTACAATAGTCCCAATATCCAGTGCAGGGCTACCTCTAGAGTGTGTTGAAAATAGAACTTGAGGTGTGGAGATGACTGTGGAAACCTGGGACTCAGATTATGTGGGTGCTTCTTGCCACAACCTGTGGAGGTTAACATGCCTTGCTTGACTGATGGGTGCAGATCTTGATTCTGGCACTGCTGCTGCATATAATAGTAAAATAAATGGACAGAAACAAAATAAACAAAAAAATGTAAAATAAAGAGGGAGGGAGAGGCAGAAGTACAAATAAAAATAAACCTGATATGTACCTATAGTATGTCTAAGTTACTCCTAATAAACTTGAAATGAACAAGTACAGTTTTTAGTTTAACATGGCTGTTACCATAGAGAAGGGAAAGAAGGACATCAACCCACAGCTGTCATTACCTACAGCATGAAACACAAAGGATTAACATGATGACTTAATTGAACAAACAATCAGGGGTCACTTGCCCAAGACACAATAATGGGATCTCTGAGACAAACATCACAGTTATTATAAGTGATGGAAAAAAAGTAAATTGACAAAGACTGTCAGAAACTCCAATGTCAACCCACCAAAAAATGTTGCTCATACATATTCCCCATATCTACTGCTGTAGTTAGCATAATGAGACAGACACCTGAACTTAGAGTCAGCAGAATATAGAGAACTGAACTTACAGGCATCATCATAATGTGGGAACGCAGGCTTAACCACTAGAGATATCTGTCCAAGTATATAGCAGGATGTATGCACACACACACACACACACACACACGCACTAATACCACTAAACAGTCATAGTGCGACCTTTGAACTAATGAAGTTATCACATAATATCAGTGATTTAGTAAAGGCATAGTATTATGAAACTGAATTTTTACTACTTTTAAAATTAAATGCTGTACATTCTGAAGCAAGTATACACATCCTAGTGCTTATTTATGGGTTCAGTCTCTTCCTGTGCAGTTAGCTATTCACTGCAATGTCAACAGGGGTTATGGAGAGACAAACAACACTAATATATATGGATGGCATATACTTGCAGGTTATATGTGTTGCTAAGATAAGTTCTATTAACAGTACACAGATGATGACCGCTGTTTAATTTCTGCCTCCCATCAGTCTAAGAGGTCAGGCTGTCATTACCTAATGTCACTGTTCTAGAGATGGCACAGTTCCCCCATGTGTGGGATGCCTGTGGCACAGTCAACAACCTGGGATAAGTTATTCCATGCTTCAGTCATATACTGAGACCCTTAATATCTATACTGACGGAGCCTCTGGCTGTAATCCTAATGAAAGTAAAGAAATATTTTTGTCTCCTCCACATAAAGGAGTCATACCCTCTCTTGCTCCAGCCATGATGTCTCACCTTGCAAAATTACAGGGGAAAAGTGGCAGAAAGGTTACATCCAAAGCAGTTCTGAGGTATACCATCTGCTGTGCAATAACAAACATTGATGGGTACCTCATTTACTTGATGTATGGTGGATTAGTATAATATAGATTATGTATTATGATAGTCCACAATGGCACTTTAAGATCTAATACATGTCACTCTTATATCCCTGTGTATGCTGTTAAAGCTACAACTTGTTCCATACCTTTTGGTCCCAGAATACGGCCGGAAACTCCAAATGTGGTGGTGTCTCCATATTCTTAAAGGATACGCACACCTCTAGACTGGTAGCCCAACATAATGCATCTGAGATACTTCAGGTACAACTAATACTGGGTAAGATGGTGATACAAGTCATAGCCTCTTACAGAACCCCAAACATGTCTCTAGACTTTCACTCCAAGATCCTAAGCACCCATGAATCTATCAAGGTCCAACCCAATACTCTCATACTGGG
Source organism: Protopterus annectens (assembly GCF_019279795.1). Classification (NCBI taxonomy): domain Eukaryota; kingdom Metazoa; phylum Chordata; order Ceratodontiformes; family Protopteridae; genus Protopterus; species Protopterus annectens. The sequence continues at coordinate 644,132,461 of NC_056745.1, forward strand.
TGACTTCAACTACCCTTCCATCAACTGGGAAAACTATTCAAGTACCAATGTACAGATCCAACACTTTCTGGAATTTATCAATTCCAATGCCCTGGACCAGCTCATTCTGACCCCCACTAGAGGAAGCAACATCCTCGTCCTGGTTATCAACAACATGGGAGACCATTGCTCCACATCTATAGTCAATTCCTCCCTGGTTAAATCCGACCACAAACTGATCACCATGGAAATCTCCATCTCACCTACAGCCCCTGCTAAGGTGACCACCCTGAAAAATTTCTCTAAAGCTGACTTTGGGCTCCAGAAAACAGAGGTGGCTAACTTCTCAGCACCCATGCCAATGGAAAATAGCTGCATGACTGCCAAATAATGCACCAATGCACTGTACAAGCACGTACACAAATGCATGGACCTTGCCATACCAAACAGAACTAAGACGCTCTCCTTCAAAAAAATGAAGCCAATCTGGTGGTCCCCAGCCATCACTAACCTCTACAACAGAAGGAAAAAACTGTTGCAGAAAAAAATGAACTCACAAAACTGGAAACCTCCCTTATCACTCTCAGCAAAAAGCTGAGATCCCCTTATCAAATCCTTTAAAACCAGCTATGAAGACAGAATTGCAGCTGACACCAAAAACAACCAAAAAGCCTTCTATAGATATATCAAAACCTCCAAGGCAATACCCCGATTTGCTCTGAGTTATTGCACAATGGCACCTCCTATACTGAGCCAACAGATATAACTAACATACTGGCAGACAAATCCAGTGCCAACTTTACCCCTCTCCCCCCCAAGGGGCCTCTCACAATACCAGAAGAAAGCCTGGTACCCACCATTTCTGCTGCACAGGTAAAAGCTGCATTGTCCAAAGCCAAGAATACAGCATCCATGGGGCCTGATAATATCCTTGCCTGCATCCTACATGAGCTACAAAACAAACTGACACATCTGTGTACCCTGTTCGATCACAGCCTTACCTCAGGCTATGTTCCTAACGAATGGTGCACTGCTACAGTCATCCCACTCCATAAAGGGGGGAGCAACTACAGATCCTAGGAACCATCGCTCCATTAGCCTGACAAGTCTGGTATGCAAAGCTATGGAGCACATCATCATGGACCTGCTTAACAAAGATATTGGCAATCTCCAAACTCATGACCCCACACAGTTTGGCTTTGTCAAGGGGAGATCCTGCCTGCTGAACTTGGCTGACTTATTCAAGGCAGTCATCAAGGCTATGGATGAGGGTAAGGCAGTGCATACAGCCTACCTCAACTTGGCCAAGGCATTTGATACCATTCCCCACTCAGGCATCATTGATAAACTCGCCAAACTAGGCATCAATCTTTACATCACAAGGTGGGTTGCAAATTGGCTCACAGACAGGACCTACAGAGTGAAAGTTGCGGATTCCAAGTCAAACTGTCGACCAGTCATTAGTACAATCCCACAGGGCTCGGTCCTGGGGCCTCTCCTGTTTAGCATCTACTTCTCAGAAGTCTAGGCCAACACAGAAAGACTCTGGCTGACCAAGTTCTCTGATGACTGCAAGCTAGGAATCATTATCAACTCCCCAAGTGATGCAGACATCCTACAAAATGGCTTCTCTGAGACCAGTGACTGGTGTCGGAACCATGGCTTGAAGCTTTACCCCAAAAAATGCATTATCATCCCATTTGTAAAAAACTCAGTTCCCAGAAATTACCACATTGATGGGAGCCCACTGAACACTGAGGGGGCCATAAGAGATCTGGGCACCCAGGTTGACAGCCACCTAATCTTCGACCACCACATTGTCACTGTGGTCAGAAAGTCCTTGTCCGTGGCACATTTTATAACCAAAGGTTTCGCATCCAGGAAAAAAGAGGTCATCATCCTTCTCTACTTATCCCTCATTAGACCAGTCATTGAATATAACATCCCATTTGCATGTACCTGACCAGATACCTACAACAGCTGGAGAGGCCACAAAAATACCTCACAAAAAGGATCCTAGGCCTTAAACACATGTCCTAAATGGACAGACTCAAGAAACTTCAGCTGTTCTCAGTCTCTTACTGTCTACTTAAAGGTGATCTGTGCTTGACTTACAAAGCCATGTCTGACCCAGCCCTACTTGAAATGCTACACCTAAAAAAATCCCAATCCCCCCATGCCACATGCTCCAGAGATCACAACCTCATTACCACAATAAACAGAACATGCTGGAGGGACATGTTCATCTCACAAAGACTGCCCATACTCTGGAATAAGCTTCCCATTCATGTCCAGAGATTACAAACTCATTACGATGATTAACAGAACATCCAAAAACACTGAGTGAGGTATGGCTCCAGTTCAAAGAAAAAGGTAAAAAAGCAATGAAAAATTCTTCAGTAACAGTACTGGTTTATTACAAAGAGACACAAGCGCTTTCACCAATGCTTCATCAGGTGTACTCAATCAGATAATAACCACACCTTATATAGTAAAATATATTGACATCACATAGCATGCAGTATAGTATTTAAAAAGACACACATACAAAAACACTTGTTAAAAACATATAATATACATAAAGTGTATAACATAAAATATAAATACATATGTATGTTCACAAAAATATTATAAGATACATAAAATAAAAATATAAAAACACCTCATCTCTTCAGACCCCTTTTTAAAAGAACTGGTCTGATAGGTAGACTTTCATTTAACCCATGTCCAAAATTGGTGTGGTTATTATCTGATTGAGTACACCTGATGAAGCATTGGTGAAAGCGCTTGTGTCTCTTTGTAATAAACCAGTACTGTTACTGAAGAATTTTTCATTGCTTTTTTACCTTTTTCTTTGAACTGGAGCCATACCTCACTCAGTGTTTTCGGATACTTATTCGTTGGTGTTACTGGGGTTCCTGTTTGGTGTGGATTTTTGCTTCTTGTTTTTTCATTTTACATTTTATGCCAACCGATACAGGCTTGATGGCTCAGAGCTTAGACCAGATTGATGTGATTGAACTTGACTATGAACCAGGAGCGAAGGCTTGTCAGTCGTTTACAGTGGGAGCGAATGCTTGCAAACCATTTGAAGCAGAACATGTGGATACGTTTCTAAGGAAAGTTGGAGATGTCATGAATCCATTGCTTAATGAAGATTTTGCTTTAACTTCCAGTGAAGATGAAAGAGAAAAAGGTTTGGGTTTTGATTTTTTAACCCTGAGAGCAGAAGTACTTGACTTAGAGAGCGAGTTATGTAAACTTGCCCGGGTCCAGTACGAGAGATTCCATCTAGAGGTTTGTTTAAAAGTCAAAGTTATACCTAGAGGGCTGAGAATTCTTAAAATGCCGGCCCAGGTTGAATGTGATGATGAATTATTAAGTGAATGGCAGAGACTGAACTTAACTACTAGTCTGGGCTACTTGAAGCTTCTATGTACAGCAGCTCAGAGACGTGAATTGATTTTATCTGATGTTATCAAAGAAAAGTACTCCAAGTTGTGTGGCAAATATCATGGGGAATTGTTTCACAAGGTGATAAATGATTCCACAGACAATGTACTTGCCTACAAGCGTAAGCTTTTACAGACTAAAATGCAGAAGCTTCAGAGAGACAGGAAAGATTTTTCAGCCGGTCATATCTTCTCTTGGCCACGAGAGGCCGCAGTTGTGCAAGGTAACATGTCTATGACTGATGTAGTATCACAGAATGTTCCTTTGAAAGCAGTTAATAACAATGTTAACAACAACAGTTTGTGTAGAGACCATGTTGGTAATGGAGGGGGAGAAAATAGTGGGCCTAAGAGTACTTCCATATCCAACAACTTGGTTTCTTCACCCAATGAGGTTTTTCCTATAAGTTCCAATGTAGCAGGAACTAAACAGAAAACATTGCAGATAACTGCTCAAGTACACAGAGCTGGTTCACAGTCATTAGAAGAAAATGAAGTAAAGAAAGCTAACTCCACCAAAGAAGATGTTTGTTTTGGCCTAAATTTTCCTTTGCCTGTGAGGAACAACTCGACAACTTGGCAAGGGACATATGTGGGTCGAGAACAGCACATGGGCAGAGGAAGGAGTACAACTCGTTACAAAAGGAAACTGCAGGAAGACACAAACAGTCTGCAGAATGTGAAGAAAACCTTCCCGAAAGTAAGACTTTAGTATTCAATTTGTCTAAGCATATATTGACTCAAGAAGAAATGCATGTTTTAAAGAAAGGTTTGTCCTTTATACCATCTAGAAATATGTCATTGACTGATATTGTTTTTGATATAAAGAAGTTCACAAGGAATTTAACATTAAGACATATGTTTAAAACTGATGCACATGACAGTGAATTTGTGTTTAAGAAACCGAGCACCTTTGTTCCTAAGCTTTATTCTTTAGTTAATGCCTTTGAACAAGTTTGCATTACTGATGTATACAATGTTTACTATAATTACAACAGTTACAATGCTGCTATAAATAATTTAAGTGCAAGTGAATTCCAGGCTTTAAGGAATTTAGAAAATAATGTAAACATTGTCATTAGACCTGCCGACAAGGGAGGCAGGATAGTAGTTTTAGATAGAGATCAATATTTTTCATTAATGTATGATATGTTATGTGATGGAGAATATTATGTTAAGGTTGATTCATTGCATGTGGGCTTTGTTATCACTTCAGTTTCAGAACATATTAAGTACTTGGAAAGAATAGGCCTTATTGACAAATAATTAGTTAAATATTTTCTGGTGACCAAACCTGTTTTACCTGTTATACAAGGGCTTCCCAAGCTACATAAAAACACAAAGGCACCACCTACGAGGCCAATAGCTTCAGGGAGAGGTTGATGCACTGAGAGTATTTCTATATACTTAGAGAAGAAATTGAGACCTATTGTTGACTCATCTGTACATGTTTTAAGAGACACTGAACATTTTTTGCATGACTTATATGAAAGTATTAACTCACTATCCATATGTGATGGTCTATTGTTGGTCACACTTGATGTCGTGTCATTATTCACGGTCATTCCAAATACTATAGGTATTGATTTTTTAGAAGAGTTTATAGTGAAAAAAGGAACTTACAATGGTGATGAGAAATTGTTACTGTTGGAGTTGATGAGGTTAGTTTTGTGCAATAATTTGTTTGTGTTTCAAGACCAAGTGTATTGGCAGAAAAATGGTGTAGCCATGGGGAGCTCTTGCTCCAACAGTTATGCCAATGCTGTGATGGTGACATGGGAGATGAAATATATATTGGATGGGCCCTATAAAAATTATATATATTTCTATAGGAGGTTGGTGGATGACTGCTTCATTTTATGGAGAGGCACAACATCATGTTTATTAGAATTTCTAAACTTCATTAATAATTCGACTCAATTTTTGAAATTTACCATTGATTATTCAGATTCAAAGATTAGTTTTTTAGATGTGTCCATATTTAGAGACTCAGAAAAGAGAATTACTAGTAAAATGTACAGGAAAGAGTGCTGGGTGAATGGTTTACTCTCTAGGGACAGTATGCACCCTAACTACATATTTAACAATGTTGTACAAAATCAGTTTTTAAGAGCATCCAGACTGAGTGCTAACACAGAAGAATATGAGATGAGAATGAGTGCTACCAGTTTAGAACTGTCGCAGAGTGGTTATAGTGAAGAAATGGTGGCTAGGAATGAGAACAAAGTTAGACAGTCTAGATATACCAAAGCCAGACCTTATTTTTCGGAAGGGTATGTCAGAAGTCCTAGGAAATATGACACTCAATTAAGAATTAGCATTCCTTATTCCAAAAATGTTAATATGTATACTGAAATATTTAATAAGCATTGGAATATTTTAACATCAGACCCTGAAATAGCAGAGGTAGTAGGCTTGAGACCACAATTTACATTTAGGAATTATAGAAATTTGAAAAGGAGATTATGCACCCCCAGGTCCAGTTCTACAAAGAATGATAAGAATGGCACAGAGCCCTGTGGCAAATGTGCCCAATGTGTTTATATAAATGAAAGCAAGTTTTTTAAACATACAGATACAGGTAGAACTTTTGATATCAGAGTATTGTCCACCTGCAGTACTATGCACGTGGTATACCTGGCAGTCTGCGAAACCTGCAGTTGTTTCTATGTAGGTAAGACTGACCAAGGCCTGAGGGAAAGGATAAAAGAGCATGTCTATCATATTATAAAGGGTACTATTTTTAATGCCCTAGCCAAACATGTCAGTAGAACAGGTAACAATCACACTTTTAAATTTCAGGTTCTTTCCACAACATCTAAGAATATCAGAGGGGGTGATGTCAGATTAAGAACTGAGGAGTTAGAGGCTAGACGGATTGTTATGCTAAGGGCCAATTTTGGACATGGGTTAAATGAAAGTCTACCTATCAGACCAGTTCTTTTAAAAAGGAGTCTGAAGAGATGAGGTGTTTTTATATTTTTATTTTATGTATCTTATAATATTTTTGTGAACATACATATGTATTTATATTTTATATTATACACTTTATGTATATTATATGTTTTTAACAAGTGTTTTTGTATGTGTGTCTTTTTAAATATTATACTGCATGCTATGTGATGTCAATATATTTTACTATATAAGGTGTGGTTATTATCTGATTGAGTACACCTGATGAAGCATTGGTGAAAGCGCTTGTGTCTCTTTGTAATAAACCAGTACTGTTACTGAAGAATTTTTCATTGCTTTTTTACCTTTTTCTTTGAACTGGAGCCATACCTCAGTCAGTGTTTTTGGATACTTATTCGTTGGTGTTACTGGGGTTCCTGTTTGGTGTGGATTTTTGCTTCTTGTTTTTTCGATTAACAGAACATGCTGGAGGGACAGGTTCATCTCACAAAGACTGCCCATACTCTGGAATAAGCTTCCCATTCATGTCAATCAAAGCACCTTGCTGGCCCTCTTCAAGAGAAATCCTGACGAGTGGATGGGTAACACAAAGTTCACCCCAGGGATCTCTCCAGTTGCCCTACTGGATAGGGGCACTGTGAATTAACATTGGGTGGCACAGTCACTGTGCAATTTTTTTGGGCTAGGCTTGTAAAAGCTCCGGGGCCATTAGCTTAGCACACACCTATGAACCTATGAACCTCTGCAATACAATGACTCCATTTACATATGTTTATATGTGGAATTAAAGATTCATCCTATAGGCATGAAATGGACTGCACATGCACAGTATTGAGAACAACTGATTGCTATACCTACCAAGTGTTCTCATTATTGGAATTCAGTGATTCAGAAATAATAATGATTGAGACCTAATTAACATGATCATCATGCCTGTCTAGGGGAATTTGCACTACAAAAGCATGAGGGTAAACAGAGAGAAACATCATGTTATGAAAGAAAACTCAAAAGTAGCATTTTCTGAACCTGCAATGGCTGAAACTCAGAGAAAGTATCAAGGCAGCTTTTTCCAAGTCCACTTTTCAAGTACAGCAGCTCTGAATAGCTGTCATACTTATTAACATAATATAAAATAAGTGGAAAGATGTACTAAGAGAGGGACTGCAAAGTTAGTGCAGTTGTTGAGCTGCAGGATTGTTAAGCATAATGGGAGATACACCCTAAGTAAATACTCACAGCCCAGTTCAACACCTTCTTGCTGGATTTGTGATACCACTTTCAATACAAAATGTTGAGTATATATACATTACAGATATATGACATTCATAAAAAACTTTTTAAACTTGGGAGACGTCTCCTTGACTAGTTGCAATAGTATAGCTACTGCTTTTTTGGGGGGATAGGGATTTGCTCAGTAAACTTATGCAAAATTAGCAGGCTCAGATAACATCACGGCAGATATGATCAAGATGTTGAGTGAGTTAGGGGAGAAATTGTTCCCGAGGGTACATGTAGCAGTGTGGAGAGAAAGGTGTATCCCATATGACTAGATAATAATCATACTAGTACACTGTACCAGAAAAAAAGGAACATTCACAGCTGTGGACAGTGAAGAAGCATCAGACTCCTGCCACACTGCATGATAGTTCTGGGCAGGGTGACTGATAAATGAATACATAGAAGTAGAAAGGTAAGATGGGGGATGAGCAGTTCAAATTCAGAGCAGGATGCAGCACAACTGACCCAATGTTTGTAGTGAGACTGATCAGAAGCTAGAGATGAGGAAAGAGTCTAACTGGGCATTCCTAGACTTGGACAAAGTTTATGACAAAGTCTTGAGAAATCTGATTTGGGCAGTCCCACAATGGTTCAAAGCCTCAGAAACATTGGTAGAACTAATGCAAGTTATGTACAAAGATCCAACAAAACAACTACGAACAGTCATAGGGGGCCTCCCAGTTGCTGTGGGTGTTGTGCATCTTTGTTCAGCTCTAAGTCCATTGCTGTTTATACTGGTGATGGACTACATTATCAAACAGATCAGAGGGGACAGAGCAACAAAGTTGCTGTATGAAGACATTGTAGCATTACAGGCAAACTTTGAACAAGATATTCTGAAAGTACAGGGGAGTAGAATGCAAAACTGAAGGCGCATGGGAAGAAGCTGAGTAGAGATATGACAGTTATGATGACAACATATGGGGGAAATCAGGAGAAGGTGAAAATTGAGATAGAAGGGAAAATAGTTTAACCAGTTAACTGCTCCAGGTACCTGGAAGGCAGGGTTGAGCAGAAGGGAAGTCTGAATGATGAGGTCAGAGCTAAAATCAGAGGGTCTGCAGCCAACTGGCACACAATGTCAGGGGTAGTGTGTGACAGAAGAATGCCAAAGAAGCTGAAAAGTAAGGTGTACAAAACAATGGTGTGACAAGTATGGGAATGAAGGGAGAGCAGTTTAAGGAAGCACGATGTGATGAAGATCAAATACCTGAAATGGGTGACAGGATGCACACTGTGGGACAGACAAAAAAAAAGGACATCAGAGTAGAATCCCAAGTAGTTCCAGCTGCAGACAAGGTCAAAGAGAGCAGCTTACAGTGGTTTGGGCACATGTGCAGGGAAGAAGAAGGCAATCTGATGAAGAAGATTTTTGACAAACAGGAAGAAAGTAATCAGAAATGAGGGTGTCCAACAAAGAGATCAATGGATTGTCTGACAGAAGACTTGTGGCAGTCAGGCATGACTGTTGAAGAAGATAGGAGAGTGGCAATGAATAAAGAGAGATGGTGACAGTTAATGCGACACCCTGATCCAATGTTAGGAAACTGGTAAAAAGGGGGGCTGGTGATAATAATGATGATGGAAACACAAACAATATACTATATGAACAAGTGGGGTACCAGTAGTGTACGAATTGTACAGGTCCACAATGATGATGAAAACACAGACAATATACTATATGAACAAGTGGGGTACCAGTAGTGTAAGCATTGTACAGGCCCACAATGATGATGAAAACACAGACAATATACTATATGAACAAGTGGGGTACCAGTAGTGTAAGCATTGTACAGGCCCACAATGATGATGAAAAAACAGACAATATACTATATGAACAAGTGGGGTACCAGTAGTGTAAGCATTGTACAGGCCCACAATGATGATGAAAACACAGACAATATAATATATGAACAAGTGGGGTACCAGTAGTGTAAGCATTGTACAGGCCCACAATGATGATGAAAACACAGACAATATACTATATGAACAAGTGGGGTACCAGTAGTGTAAGCATTGTACAGGTCCACTCAGGAGCAAGGCTAGTAATTCCAGTCCCTTCATCTTCATGAACAACAGCTCTTTTACCTGTATGCTGCTGACCAGACCTACCAAGACTGTGGCTGGGAAGATGAGGTGGCAGAAATTAATGTGGTCAGTGGCCAGAACCATAGTTATGAGATAGTGTGCCACATGGCCACTGCCATGACATGTGCCACTGAACAAAGAGTTGAAGACCTGTCACAAAAGGTGGATCAATGGGTAATGGGCTATTAAGTAAACAACCTTTCATGGAGATGAAGTAGTTCCTGGCTTTACTCAGAGAGAGTGGCACCTCCTCTGGTCTGGAACAGTCAAAAAAATAATCTGTCTGAGATGTATACTTTAGATTACCTGTAAGCCCTCTGCACCCTTTAGTCACTATTCCAATTATTACAGCTGTGCCCACCCTGCTGTAACTGCTTCCAAAGTATGACATTGTGTAACACTGTACACACTGACATTCTTTTTTTGCAGCTGTGCCATTGTCAGACTCATTCTGCAGGGCATTACCAGATAAATCCAGACAGCAAGAGTATGCCTTCAGCAGCCCAAATACATGCTCAGTAATGTTCCCTGTTTGCGACTGGGCAGAGCTGTATCCCTTGATCTGTTTGACTTTTGGATTTCTTGTGGTTAACACTAACTGGAGAAGAACAAAGTGACACAGACACTGCTATTAATAAAGTTAACTCCTTCAACAGTGTGAAAATTAAGTGCTTAGGGACTTCATCAAAATTAAAACACAACTGTTACATCGCTTCCTTTATACTTATTTAATTAACAAGGAATACACAACCCCCCCCCCCCCCGCCATTGATGGCAAACCAATCAATACTTTAAAGCTGTCTTAAATTTGAATATATTAAATGAGTTGAAATACATACATCAATCCTTTAAAGACAGATGCCTGATGACTGTTTTAACCATTATGTATTAAAACTAGAACAAAAATAATAAAACTTTACCATGTCATGAAACCACTTATTTAGTTAATAAATAGTAAATTAATAAATAGTTAGTGATCAATGATTACTTTAATTCTTTTTTTTTTTTTTACAGCTTAGCTGACCTTAATTTTAAAATAAGCTGCAAGAAAACATACTCATTTAAACTGGAGGGTCTGGCATTTAACCTGACCTGGCAAAGCAGCTCCTTATACTCCAGCTTAGTTTTTCATTGCCCACCCTGTGGATCATGAACCACTTTTTCCAAAAAGTGCTTTGCTTAATTTGCATACCCAGAGGTGATCATTATAATAATTTTGTTCACTACCATGCCATTATATGACCATTAGCACATATCATGCCTGATCATGCTGTTCGGCCTGCCCGACTTGTTCCACTTTCACTTCCTAATCATATATACCCTGCACTTGGCCACTCATCATGCAAATTCACTTAGCATGACACAGGAATGTTTTCCAAAGTTAGCAGTTACCCAAGATATGGCTGAAAGGGTTTATTAGAGCAGCCCATAACCCAACTGTTAAACAAATTAATAAATCATATGAAGAAGTTCATAAAAATTAACTAATACAGTGGCAATCTTCAGCCCCTACCCACAACCCCCCTTTATCAGTACTGCCTTAAGTATGCTAGAGACCTGTTGCCTAGGCATACTGTTAAGAAATAAATCACAAAACAAGTGGATTAAACTAGTGCCTGATGAGACTAAATGAAGTATATTCTCAACAGAAGTGTAACACAGATCTCCATTAGCAAAGGCTGAGCTAAAGACTCAAATACTTAAAAACAATTCCAAGAGCAAACCTTTATTCTGGCATCTAATGACACATACTTAACTCTAACATCAGTTCCTGTGTACTGTTACAACACTAATGATCTTATATACACCTGTAACAAGGCTTAGTAACATAAAATTAGAAGTAGAGCTTTCATTAAGAGAACAAACCTCATATAAACTATATTCTGCATCAGGTGGAGATCACTGAAGGGGTATACACTTCTTCCTCCATTCCTGGGGAGTATATCACACCCTAATGAACTAGAACTATATCTGTTGGTTGTCAGTGGACATGTTTCTAACAGTACTGACAAGCCACACAGCTTTGCTTGTTAAAGCAGCATTGTTGAGTACACCAATGAATAAAATATGGAACAACAGCCTGTGAATACAGTAGATTTGCAATGTTCATCTCTCAGACAGTACCATCTCATCATAGCATCAGTTTTAATTGCTCACTTGAGATTAGAAGGCTAAGGCTATGGACTACTAACAAGGCTCCTCCTGTGGTCGTAGGTTCATAATTAAGTACTAGGCTTGCAGCTATTGCAGGCCATTTTGACCCTAGCCAGCTTCTCTTTCAGTGGTGAGACTCAAACCATGCGTCATGTGTCTGTGAGGTAAATACCATAATAGTTATGCCATCCTCCTTCCCCTTAGTCCTGATGGGTCATAGGTTCGTGAGAAGCACTTGGCTAGCTGCCCTTGTAGGCCATTTCAAGACTGGCCAATTTCCCCTTTCAAAGGTGAATCAAACCCTGTACCTTGTGTTTATCAGGTAAGCACCTTAACCATTACACCAACCCTGACAAGCCACACAGCCTTGTTTGTTAAAGGAGCATCATCGAGCACACCAATGAGTGCCATGTTTATTCCATCAGTCTAGTTTTGCAAAACTGTATGAACCTGAAAAAGGCATTTAATGAGACAGTGTTCTCATGCCAAACCTGAAGAGGGGAGTATGTGCCTAGTGGGCTTATCTAGTTAAGGATTAAATAACATGAAACAAAGTTAAAAGTTGCCAACACTATTACACTGCTGGTGAGCATTTGCAGGGCAAATGTTGTGAAGGCAATAAACAAAAATATCAATAATAACATAATGAGAAAATTAATATTTAGATAGACATAGGAGAAGCTGAGTATAACATTTAACATTCACCTTCATAAAAATATATAAGATGTATGTGTTTGCAGTATATTAATAAGATAACTGTTTTGTAATAAAAATAAATGTTATAACACTATTCACAATGTGACATCACCGTAATGGGTGGTGGAAGTGTTACAGTTATATGCACCAGACAGCGGATAATACATTTAGATCATAGCTATACATTACCAATACTAAGTGACCTGTAAGTATGAGAAATTAAATGGGAACCACTTGGAATGGCAGGACATTATACAGCAAGTCCCAAAACATGGAGATTGACCGAAAGTGCGGACTTGCATAAATTGAGTCCAAGATGGGTATTTCTCAGACTAAATTAACAAAAAAGAGACTAGGCAAATAATAAAATGTCATTAATATGGATGTATATTAAATGTTTTACCATTCTTATATTAAAGTAGAGTGGTTTAAAGCATCCTTTCAATTTTGTGTTTTAACAGTGTGCATTGACACAGTCAAGATGTTTTAGTATTATGATTTTGTTTGCTGCATTCATTACATTTGTACTGCACGCTAAGTGGTTGAAAGTGAGTTTTAAACTTTTCAGGATTTTCTGTGAGTACAGGTGGTAAAGAAATGTGTTTACATATTTTAGAGGCACAGGTTGAGTAAACAGCATCACCAGCTGTATTGTGTGGTTTAGTGGAGAAGAGAAGAACTTTCTGCAGGATTTAAAGAACTGCTCTCCCCTCATTAGTGGCTCAATACCATGTCTCTGAAATGGAAACTGTGCTGTCAAACCCCAAAATACTCAGGTTTTTCTTAGCAAACTATGCATGTTAGCAAAGGCACTACCCTGTATTCACACAAATACAAATGAAGACACCCATGCACAGACACAACACACACAGACACACACACACACACACACACACACACACACACACACACACACACACACACACACACACACACACACACACACTCTGACTCCCAGACAACCTCCACACATACACTTGTCCAAGGAAGCCCATCCATACTTGTTCATACTTGCAGAAGCTGTCACCCGCACACCCTCATACACGTTCCAACACACAGACACACACTCACTGAACGGATGAAAGCCATCTTCAGATGGCATTTACTTTTTTCTCCTAGGGTAGAATTTTTTTGGCCATTTTTGTGTCAGAGCACTCTCCTCTGGATTGACATATCAGCAGTCTCCATGGAGAGAAAACCATAGCGGTAGAGGAAAAGCAGTCTTTGAATGACAAAGGTTTACCTTTCAAGATAAAGGTGCTGCATCATGGTAATCTTTTCTGAATTACCCCCTTGATCTTTGAAATTAAGAACGTTATCTGGGGAATATAACTGAAGTTTTTTAAGTCTGGACATTTATATGACTGGTATATAATATTGTGGGCACTTTTAATTGAAATTGAGAAGTAAGTGGTAGTTCAAACTAGTTAATATGGGCCCACCAGTGATGGTTCCTGCATAGGAGGTTAGCAGCAAATTTCATAACCTTACCTTAGCATTGCAAAAAAATTGTGCTTTGACTAGATGTAGGTTTGTGAATATAGGAAAAGCATATAATGGGAAGTATGTAGGCAGGCTGAGGATAAGGTGTTTCTTGGCAATGCCCAAAGGAAAAGGTTTAGTTTTATACAAAAATCCATCTTTTTGTTATTATCTTTTTAAAGAGTAGATTGAATGTGGAAGTCATGTCCCAACTTACTATTGCAGGGGATGGATTTCCAACTGTGACCCAGAAGGCCAGAGTTTGACTAGTAACCCCGGCATTGGAGTTGTTAGGCAAGGATGAGGAGGAGGACGGAAGGAGTGTGGCCTGCTCATCTCTCCCTATGGGGTAGAGGAATAATAGTTTGTGTACTAAGGGGCACACAGGGAGTATTTGCAAATTACCTGCAAAACCAGGGCTGTACCTGAAAGACCCAGGCTGTACCTGCAAATGGTCTATTGTGATCAGTGTACCACCCTGGTAAACAAATAAAATAATTAAATAAAACTTCTGTGAGTCAGTGATACTTGGAAGGTTCACCTCCTGTAGAAGTGAGGGGATGGCCTCTGCAGTCATTCCATTTCATACCCTTCCCCTATGCCTCATCAGGTGCATGTGTTAGGAATGGGGAAGACTAAGTGTATGAATGATGGCCTTCCTAAGCAAACCTTGTTTGCATGATGAGGAATGAATGGGCTGACTGATCAACAAAGAGCAGTGGCAAAGGATGCAAAAAAATTATCTCAACTTATAATTTTTTAAGACACCACATATTTTTTTAGGGAGGCTAGTTCAGTTTTGGTGTTATTAGATGATGTGAAAGATTTTTGGTTTTGGTGTGAATAGCAGTAGTTTTGCTTTTTTTTTAGCCAAGATTCTATAGAGGAAAATGTTTCCTGTGTTAGTACTTAAAGCTGAACTGTCAACATAGTAAATAAGAGTGCAGATCATTTATGAATATATTAAACAACAGTGGGCCTAGTATGGATCCTTGGGGTACTGTGACAGAAAAAGGAAGGAAGAGTATTTTGCAATTTGACTAACTGGAATCTGTTTGCTAAATGGCTGTGAAACCAGATACTAGATTATTTACAGCAGTCTAGCTTAAATCGTTAGTCTAAACAATTTTCAAGGTAGACTATATCAATGTTTTTGATAGTTCCAAAAACAAACAGGAATCCATTTTGCCTTCATTTCTGTTGGGGTTCATTGTATTTGGGAAGCTGGATAGCACAGTTCTGGTACTATGATTTGGACAAAACCTGTACTGAGTAAGAGAGAAAAAAAGAAGTTATGTTCTTACCATAACGTTCCATGTGAGTTGTCCATCTCATCATGCATTCTTACTGATGGGTTGACTCGGCCATTTTTACAAGCTCGAGGTCTTCAGCTAGCTCTAGGCTAATCCCCTATCCCATGATGCACTAGTGCCCAACTCAGATCTTGTTTGCCTCTATAACTATATTTGCCTATGTATCTAAACAATATATATACATATTTAAATATATATATATATATATATATATATATATATATATATATATATATATATATATATATATATGGATCTAGGACACTTGCTCGAAAAAGCAAGTGTCCGAATCCATTTATACTGATCACAGTTTAATGAAAGCACTTTAATCGAAAAAGCGCTTCCATTAAACTGTGAAGAAAAAAAAAACAAAACCACTAATTAAATGTTTTTGCAGGGTGGCTTCGCCCCCCCCACACCCCCTACTTAAATATTCTCACTCCAATGTCGCACTACAGTGGAGTAAAGGAATATTCCCTTACTCGCACCACAGTGTGACCGGCACACCACTCACACATACCCGAAATTGCTGCATTGATGAACAGCAATTTCAGGTATGTGTGAGCATGAATTTGACTTTCGGTGGAAGTTAAATTTGCGCAGGTGTCCGGGTCCCATATATATATATATTTCCCCTTCATATGATCGAATTTCTCTAAACATGAAAGTCATAAACTCAAAACCAGAATCTCGAATTTAGAGAAACTCGAACATATGAAAGGGACAAAAGGGAAAAAAATTAACACCTTTCAAATGCCCCCCACCCCCCCCCTACTTAAATATACCTACTCCGAGATCGCACTATAGTGAAGGAAAGAGAAATCTCCCATTCCGCTCTATATGCATAAGCGCAAAATGGAAGATTTTCCATTCATCTGCTATAGTGCAGTCACGGAACATTCACATTTAAACTGCTAGGGTACAGGGGACCTGGCCCCCTGCAATAAGGTAAGTTAACTTTTTATTTATTTAAACCTAAGGCTCCCATTCACAATTTTGAGTGAATGGAAGTTCGAGATTCTGGTCTCGAGATTATGAATTTCGAGCTTCCATCCATTCGATCTTGTGAAGGGGAACTATATATATATATATATATATATATATATATATATATATATATATATATATATATATATGTATATACAGACATACATACATAAATCTTCATCTAACACAGCAATTGAACAGGGTCAACGTCAAAGATTTGTCCAGATTGAATAAAGATCCAGATCCACCAGAATCCACAGGCTGGGGGTTGGAGGGAGGGACGTAAGAATAAATGGCGAGATGGACAACTCACATAGAACGTTATGGTAACAACATAACTTCTTTATGTGAAGTTGTCCTATCTCCCATTCATTCTTACTGACGGGACGGCATCCCTAGCACCATTAGTCTTGGGTGGCTCACAGGAGTACATTCTTCAGCACAGTGGACCCAAAGGAGGCCCTGTCCCTGGAAGCCATGTCTACTTTGTAATGAGTAATAAAGGTATGTGGTCTTGCCCAAGTTGCTGCTGCACAAATGGTATCTATAGGCAGTCTGGCATGAAAAGCTGACGAAGTGGCAATTGCTCTAGTTGAATGAGCCTTTATTTTGAATGGTAGTTTTTTATTTACTGAATCATAAGTAAAGGACATAAAGTCTGATAGCCATCTGGAGAGAGTGGTTTTGGCTACTGCTGTACCTTTTTAGCATCTAAATAAGAGACAAAAAGTTGGGCAGACTTTCTGAAATCCTATGTTCTACGTAAATAGAAATGTAACTGTCTGCGGACATCAAGTTGGTGTAGCATGTATTCTGCCTTACTGCCATACTTAGTAAAAAAAAAAAAGACTAGTAACGCTATGGTCTGGTTTAAGTTGGATTCTGAAAACACTTTAGGTAAGAAAGATGGATTTGTATGTAGTGAAACTCTGTCATTATGAAAAAATAGGTATCGGGGGTTGATTGATAATGCTTGTAGTTCTGATACTGTTCTGGCTGAAGTGTTGGCCACCAAGAAGATAGTCTTCCAAGTTAAAAATTTTAGATCACATGATGACGCAGGTTCAGAAGGTGGTAAGATTATCCTAGATAGAATAAAATTGAGTTTCCATGGTGGTAGTGGAGACTTTATTGGTGGTCTTAAAAAACAAGTGCTCTTAAGAGAAGCTTTATACAATGTGTGTGACTTAATATTTGGTCCATTTTCACCTAGATGAAAATTTGAGATTGCTGCTAACTGCACTCTAATAGTAGTAGCTCCTGCACCTTCTTTGAAAAGACTTGTTAGGAATTCTAGGATGGAAGAGAGGAGTGCTAGGTAGGGATCAATTTTATTCTGCAGAGCCCAAATTGTGAATCTTTTCCACTTGCTAAGGTATAATCTTCTTGTTGAAGACTTATGAGAAGATATTAAAATGTGTCTTTTGGGTGATGAAAGATCTGGTAACCTGGCTATGTTGGGAACTGGAGCAGCCAAGCTGTCAATTTTAGTGATTTGAGTGATGGATGGAGAACTCCTGATGAATGTATCAGAAGATCCGGCACTGGGTCCAGGATCCACTGTTCCTCCTGACGATGAGATTTTAGGAAGGGGAACCATATTTGACGATGCCAGTAAGGGGCTATCAGAATTAAGGTCCTTCCCAACAATGAGGCTTTCTGAATGACTTTGGGTATTAATTGGAAGGGAGGAAAGGCATATAGGTGACCCAGGTTCCAATCGTGTGTCAGTGCATCCCTCAGGGACTTCCCCTGAGGGGGAATCAGGGCAAAGTAGTCCCTGCATTTTCTGTTTGTGGACATGACGAACAGGTTACAGCAAGGCTGGCCCCATTTGCAGAAAATGCTCTCCACTACTTCTTGTTTGAGGAACCCCTCATGTGGCATCAGTATTTGTCTGATGAGTTTGTCCGCAATCACATTGGATTTTCCCAGGATGTGCATTGCTATTAGAAAGCATTGGGAAGGTGTCACCCACTGCCAGACCCTCAGGGCCTCTCGACACAGGGGGTAAGATCTGGTTCCACCTTGTTTGTTTATGTACCATACCACTGACATATTGTCTGTCTGAATTGCAATTGTTCCTACAGGTAGAGAGTCTTGGAATACCTGCAGTGCTAAAAGCACCACTCTCATCTCTAGAATACTGCATATGAACCTCTTGTTCTTGCCACATGTCTTGGGCTGTCTTTCCCAGATAATGCCCACCAATCTGGGAAGCATCCGTGGTCACTATGGCTAGGTGAGCTGAGGGGATAAAGGGCCTCCCTATCTTCACCTGGTTCAAGTGAAGCCACCAGATTAGGTCTTTTTTGCAAGCTGACGTCAGGATTATTTTGTGGGACATAGGAAGCATCGGCACTGATCACTGGTAAGAAAGAAGCCATTGCAGGATCCTCACATGCATGTGTGCCAGAGGAATTACTGTGATAGTAGCTGCCATTGTACCTAGTACCTTCAGATTCTCTCTGGCTTCGACTTTTGTTTTGTGAAGAAGATTCAGGACTTCCTTTTGAAGGACTTGAATTCTCTCTTCTGGAAGATTTACCATCATTGCTTTTGTGTTTAATTCTGCTCCTATAAAAATGGTATGTTGACATGGCAATAAGGCAGATTTTTCATAATTGACAGTAATCCCTAACTGTGCAAATAGTTGTAAGGTTGTGTCCCTTGCTTGGATTAGTAGTTGCTTGGTGGTGGGGGTTAGGAGCCAGTCATCTAAGTATGGAAACACCAGGAATCCTAGCTGCCTCAGATGAGCCGTGGCTACTGCCATGCATTTGGTGAAAACTCTGGGGCTGTAGTGAGGCCAAAGGGCAGAGCTCAAAATTGAAAATGACTGGCTCCCAGCTGAAAGCACAGATAACCCCTAAATGGCCTGTCCATTTTTATGTGGTAGTACACATCCTGGAGATCTATTGAGCACATCCAATGGTCTTTCCCTAGAAAGAGAAGTATCAACTGCAACGTGATCATCCGGAATTATTTTACTGACTTGATCAGTTTGCTGATATCTAGAATTGGTCTCCAGTCCCCTGTTTTCTTTGGAACTAAAAAGAACCTTGAGTAAGTGCCGGATCCTATTTGGTCTGTGGGGACTGACTGGATGGCTCTTTTTTTCTAGCAACGTATGAATTTCTATGGTTGCTTGATCCCTGTGATTGGGTAGAACATCCAGAATTCTTTTGTTTGGAGGCAGTGATGTTGAAAAGGGTATTGAATAACATCTGGATATGATTCTTTGCACCCAACTGTCTTTTGTAATTTATAGCCAGGTGAATGGGTGTAAAGACAAGCATCCTCTGACTGGCTCCAGAGTGGGACAGGCGGGCTTCCTTTCAGGAGCACTGAAAGGACTTAACTGGAAAAAGATTCCTAATCACCCTGGTTTTGCAGACCCACTCTGCCATGTGGGCAGCTTATTCCATTATTTCCTCCTCCTCTGCCCCTGAAGGAGGGTTCACCATGTGTCAGGAAAAACTCTCTGGGATTTACGGAACCACATCTTTCCCCCCTTTTGACCTTTGGAATAGGTTCTGGAAGAGGTGGAAAAATGTACTCCCATGGCACAGAGAATCTTTCCTTCCTGCTCACATCTGGTTAGGGTATCTTTCCTTCCTGCTCACATCTGGTTAGGGTTATCCCCAAGGGATACAGTCTGAAAAGGGTCGAACCATCAAAGGGGATGTTTATGAAGGATGACTTAAAGGGTTCTGCAAAATTACAGAGGCGCATCCAGGAGTGTCGCCTAAGGGCGAGTCCTGAACTTGCTGACCTACTCGCTCCATCGGCTGCGTAAGAGATAAGCCTCATTGATGAGTTCACGAGGGAGTTAAGGGTGGAGAGCTGGGATGATACTTTCTCTGATATCCCCTCAGCTACTGAACCCTTGGGAGAATCTACTAGCTCTTTTATGAGATCTCTCTGTAACCTAGTAAAGTGGGTTAAGTAATTCAGGGACCTGAGAGTAAAGGCTGCTGATGAAAAGGTGCGCTTTCCATATCTGTCCATCGTATGCAAATCTTTATTCAGAGGATGAAGAGATGAGGATGTCCCTGATAACTCCTCCTTAGTGGCCACTGCCACCACCATAGCATCTACAGGAACACCTTTGGTTAGAAAAGCTTGTCTTCTGGGCTGGTTATGAACTTATTAGGCCTCCTAGGGACAGGCTCTACTGTGTCTGGAGACTCCCATGCCTTTCAACAAACTAATTCCAGAAGCTCGTCAAAAGGCAGAGATACCCAAGAGGTGGAAGGCCAAGACCCAAAGGCTTTCAGGTACACCGACTTCTCTTCATTAGCGTTGATGGACTTCCAGCCACCTCTCTGCCTTAGGATCTCAAGCATGTCTGCAAAGAAGACATCCTCAGAGGACAATCATGGGGACACTTCTGATTCATCGAGGTCAGTGTCTGATGTGATTGACTCCTGTGAGGAGTCAAAATGCTTCCTCTTGTAAGTTTTCTTTTGAGGAGCCTCTTCAGAAGGGTATTCCAGAGAGGTCTCAGAAGATAAATGACCGCCGACTGGGGTTTTCTGAAGCTCTGGGTCTCTACGCCTCTGTGGATTCAGTTTGGCTGAGTCAGACACTGGCACTCTAAGGGATGGAATGGATGCAGCAGATGGTGAGGCTGTCTCTGAGGACAGAGCTCTCTTCATAGCTTCAAAGGCCCCACTCCCCTGGACCGAAGAACCCTCTGGCTCTAAGGAACCATGGGGCATCCTCAACACCAGAGGAGTAGGCTCCGAAGCAGAGGTAGGAGCCAAGCTCACCCAAGCTGAGGTAAAATATTGTCTCCACTCAACACCCCCCCCCCCCCCGCAGCCGACTGGCGAGTGTCATCTCCTAGAGTTCATGGACGACACTGAGGTAGTCGGAGCAGTCAGAACTGAAGCTTCTGGAGTAGGTCTCAGTTCCAACAAACCCATCACCATCAGCTCCACATCCCAGCTCTGAGACCACTGGTCAGGTTGGAGGAGGAATCAAGGTAGAAGGGGAAGGTCCAGTCGGTTTTGAAGCCCTGAGGGTCGGTTCCAATAATAATTTGGCTAGCTGTGGAGTCCTTAGCAGTCTCTGTACAACTTGATCCACATCAAATTCAGAAAGGCTTCTTGAGGATCTGGGCAACAGGGCTGGTGATGCAGACATCTGAAGTAGTGGTGATCTCAAAGTTGGAGATACTGGCTCCAATGTTGGGGACTAGCTCCTTACTTGTACAACCATCGTAGGCAGTAGAGCCAAGGTTGAAATTTTTCAGAGTGAACTTTTTCAGAAACAGTCAGAGACAATTTTGGTGCCTTTTTAGATGGCTCCAACGCTGATGATGTAGAAGATCATTTTGAGGACTTCTCAGAAGTAGGTGACTTACTTTTTTGTGTCTCTTGACCTTGTTCAAGGGCGTCAGTGAATAAGGACTTTAGGAGCCCTTTTAAAATCAGTTTGTTTTTCCTCTCCTGCAGGACTCTTGAGCTAAATGAATGACATACAGCACAAGAGCACTGCCAATGAATTGCTCCCAAGCAATATACACATCCCGTGTGACCATCAGTTAGTGACATTTTTTGCCCACACTTAGGACACTTCTTAAAAACAGAAGGTTTTGATTCTTTCTACTGTTTAGACATTTTAAGGAAGTTTGTCTCAAGTTAGCAAAGAAAGACTTGACTTGAACCTCTCTAATTTAAACGAGGTTATAGTAACAAAATATATCTATAAATGTAATCACTAGTACCGAAGGAAAACACACACACACACAGTAATCCCTTTGAATGCAAGGAGAAAGGAGTCCTCTAATTTAAATGGACTACTGCAAGTATAATAAGGCAAACTGCAAACATTTAACTGTTAAACAGGAAATGCTAACTACTTATATAAACTCTACTATAAAGTCAAGCACTGCATACTGTAATAAGTAAACTATCAAAGATACTGGAAAAAAAGACTCTCTTTAGAGGCAAAAACACACAAACTCTAGCAAAGAACTACTTTGCTATTAGAAATATTAATTCTGATTACAGAAGAAAAGGGATAGGGTAAGAAAAGGCCCAACAAACCGAAGGCCTAAGAGTTATAATTAAAAGATTATATTTTCACAAAAAAGAACACCAAACAGCACACTATAATGAGGATAAATTCTTCCAAACTATTTTTAAAGGAAAACTATGAAATTTTAAACGGTAAATATTTAGAAAAATTCTGTACTTAGCCTGAGCTAGCATAGAAAACTCTCGATCTGTTTCCGCAGCAAACGAAATCTGAATTGGATACTAATGCAACAATGGATAGAGGATTAGCCTCGAGCTAGCTGAAGACCTTTAGCTTGTAAAAACGGCCACGCTCCGAAACCATCAATAAGAATGAATGCGAGATAGGACAACTTCACATGGAGGGTTAAAGGTATTTTAGTAGCTGTTAACCAAATGCCAAGACCCTGGAAGAAAACACAATAAAGCTTACGGACAGGACGACCTTGTCAAGCGCTGCATCTATTGGTTTTAATAGTCTAATCTACAGAAACTCACAGGATAATGAAAACACCAAAGTACAAAGCTTGTCAGACATTTTAACAGTTTAATCCAAGCATTCGCTCCACAGAAAAAACACTGATATCACACTAACACTCTATGCAAGTACGTTTTCATTTCAAAAACTTCCTGAGATGTGGGCTGGTAACTACATCAGTCATATATATATATATATATATATATATATATATATATATATATATATATATATATATATACATCAATTAACATTTAAAACCACCAATCTCATGCTGCATAGTAAATGAGACATAATTGAATATTATGTCATGAAACATCTAAAACACAATCTAAATTCCTTATTTCTAACGTAAAAAATACTCGTGACCTTTATTTATTTATTAATTTGACATTTGTTAACCGAGGCTGTCTGACTGAGCCAAAAAGGCCCTTTTTCAGCAGAGGCCCAGGGAGAAAAGCTCCACAAAGAAAAATTACAGACACATTTAGTTATTTAGACATGATCAGTATACACACAAATTACAAGAGACATGTTTTTACAGTGGTATGCGGCACATAAACAGTTACAGTGGAGAGAACAAACAAGAAAATATTAATTTTAAAAATAAAGGTAATTAATAGATTTGTGGTGTACAGCTGAAATTTGGAACATAGGTAGAATACATAAATAGTACACAGGTACAGTACATACATTGCAGATTAGCCAGTGTTTGTGAGTAAGATTAAAAACTATTATCAAGTACTCTAGATACCTTATCCGCTTTCATTAGCCTGGGGAGCAATCAAGGCACTGCCAACTTTGCTTGAGATGTTGCCTGATGAGGTCTTTAAAGGAGGCTTTGGATGATGTGTTTTGAATGCTAGTAGGGACAGAGTTCCATTTTTTAGCCACTGAACTACTATATAGTGCATCTCCAAAGCTATTGTAGCTGTTGGTGACTTCTAGTAGTAGTTTGCTTGATGATCTAAGAGGCCTTTTGGCTGAGTGATGTTGAACTAGGTTTTTGAGGGCAGGACAGAGCTGATTGTAGGTTAGAAGGTTGGGCAGTTCAAGCCAGTGGAGCTGTCTCAAAGCAGTACAGTGATAAGTTCTATATGAGCAATTTGCAGCAAAGCGGGCAATTCTGTTATAGCAGGCTTCCATTTTGCTTAGTTCAGTTTTGTTGCGATTAGTCAGAATGGGAGATGCATAGAGTAGGGTGGATAGAAGTTGGGAGCGAGCAATGGCTGATCTTATGTTGTTGGTAAGAAATGGTTTGATACGGTAGAGTGACCCCAGTTTGGCATGTACTTTTTTAATAGTTAAGTTGAGATGACTATCAAATTTTAGATGGGAGTCTATGGTTATTCCCAATAGCTTAGCCTGTGCCACTGGAGCAATTGGAGTAGCATTTGTGGAGTAGATAGTGAATTGACTGTTAGTGTTTTTGTTAGAACTGGTTATAATCATAAACTGAGTTTTCTTTGGATTGAGGATAAGTTGGGCTTTGGTAAGGTAGTTTTCAACATCAGAGAATGCTAGTTGAGTTGTTTGCAGGAGGGTGGGAATGTTTTGTGCAGCACATATTAAGGTAGTGTCATCTGCATACTGAATTATAGATGCATGCTGTGTGGAGGTATGGAGGTCATTTGTGAAGACTGTGAATAGTAGTGGTCCTAAGACAGAATCCTGTGGGACTCCTATAGTTATGGGCAGCTGAAGAGAGAGAGAATTTTCCCATTTCACAGCTTGGTACCTGTCAGTTAAGTAGCTTTGGAACCAGGTAAGAGTGGAATTTGATAGATGATATTGGTTTAGTTTGTTTAGCAGGATTTGGTGTGGAGACTGTGTCAAATGCTTTGGACATATCCAGAAAAAGAGTTGACACTTGCAGGCCTTCATTTTTTAGACTGTTTACTGTGTCTGTGAAGCAGAGGAGGGCTGTAGTGGTACTATGGGCAGGTCTGAAACCATGCTGAGTAGGTGACAGGATGTTGCTGTCTAGGAGATAGTTTAGCATCTGGGTATGGGTGCATTTTTCTAGGATTTTGGCCAGGGGGGAGAGTAAAGCAATGGGTCTGTAGTTATTAAGTTCAGTGGAGGTCCCACCTTTATGTATGGGTGTAACATAGGATATTTTCCAGAGTTTGGGCACATAGTTTTCAACAATTGATCTGTTTATGCCAGTGGAGACTGGAATAGCAATAGCATCTGCTGTGAGTTTCAAGAAATAGCTGGGGAGTAGGTCGGCTGCTGTTGATGAGGTTTTTAGTTTGGAGAGCATGCTTTTGATTGAAGTGGTGGAAACTGTTTTGAGGGTAAAGCTTGTATTAGTGTTATTTGTGTTGGGGGGGGATAGTGAGGAAGGAACTGTCCTGTGATACTAAGGATAGAATTGAGTTCACAAAGTGGGAGTTGAATTGTGTTTCGACGGGAACTTTAGTGTCAGGGGTGGTAGGTTTGGGGGTAGCCTTTTGGGTGGATTTTAGTAGCTGGTTTACATTTTTCCAAAATTTTTGTGGGTTGTGTTGGTATTTAGTTTGCAATGTTGTATAGTAGGATTGTTTTGTCCAGCCTAATGCATTTTTTTGCACGATTGCGCAGTTCTTGGTACTTAGTTAGGCTTTGTGTTTCTTTGTTTTTTTGATAGTAAAGCCAGGCAGTGTCTCTGGACTTCAGGATTTGTTTGGTTTCTTTACTGAGCCAGGGGTTTATAGAGGTTCTAACCTTGATTTTGCGCAATGGAGCGAGAGTGTCTAGGTGTTGTAGAAATGTTTTGTTGAAATATGCTACAGCCTGGTCAAGTGGGAGGGTTTTTAGGGGGGGTCCAGTCACAGTTACAGAGTAAAGTGTTGAGGCTCTTAGGAGAGAATTTTTTTGTGTTTCTAGTGGATATATCGTTAGTCATTTTGCATATGCTTGTTCTACTAAGTATAAAGTATATTATGTTGTGGTCACTTAGGTGTCTGGGAGACTGCCTGTGTGAGGGTACAATATGGGGTTGTTAGTTAGGACCCAGTGAAGGATGGAGTCCCTTTTAGATTTTTTATCACTTCTAGTTGGAATTTGGACTAGCTGCTGGTAGCCATGGAGATTTACTAGATTACTTGGTGGTTCTGATATACAGGTGAACCAATCTAGGTTGAAGTCCCCCAAAATAAGGGTTTCTTGTGAGTATGTGGAAGAACACCAGGATAAGAAGTCTTCAAGGCTAGCAGGTGTATTACCAGGTGGAATATAGATCACAATTGTGGTGATGATCTTTTTAGGGTGAAGTTGAAGTTGAGATAAGTATGTCCCAATTATTGGGGGAGGGGTAGGAGTTTGGTAATTGATGGACAGTTAAGTTGGACTCGTACAGTAAGGCAGTTCCACCCCCTTTACAAAGTGGTCTGTCTTGTCTAATAATATTGTAGGCTGGTAGGGAGAACTTCTGAGTTAGCTATGTTTTTATTTAGCCAGGTTTCTGTTAAAGCAACTATGTCTGGGGAGTAGTGTGCTATTGTGGCCTGGAGTTCAGGGATTTTATTTTTGATACTTCTAATATTAATATTTAGCATTAAAAGATGGTTGGTTTTGCTGCTGTTGTTGATTTGCCCAGGAATGAAGAAAGTGGGGGTGTTATGTTCTGACATTTGTGTTGGAGCAGTTTGTGTTGGACAGGACAGATTTGGGCCTGGGTTGGGGTGGATATCCCCACTTATGGTGAACATGGAGTTAAAATGGTTATACAGATATTGGAGTTTGGTGAGGAGTGTAAGAAAGTATTGTTTTTTTGGAGTAGGAATGAGAGCATATGTGTTTAGTTCTGAATTGGTCCGTTATGTCGTTTTTGAATAACTGTGGGCAGATATTATTATAATATTATAATATATATTGTGTGGTGTTTGTACATGAGAGTACATAATGCAGTGTTGTGCTACTAAGTTTAGGGATATTGCTAGAGTGATAACTTGTGGTGTTGTAAAGAATTATGAGAAGACAAACTAGACTTAGTTGTGTGATAGTCATGGTTATAAAGTTTAAGTTGTTTCTAGGTGGGGGGGTCTGAATAGAAACCTAGTTTTACTTATGGTATCAATCGAACACCGTACCAGTAGTCTAAAAGTTTCCCAACTCAATAATACATTCACTTTTATTACTTGATTTTAAACTTTAAAATCTCTAAAACCTTTTAAAACCTTTCTAAAAAAACTTTTAATACAGTGCCATCTTGTGGAATAAAATTGTACTGCCATAATCTAATATAAATGAAGAATATATACTTCTTAAAAATTTCTCTAACCGCGAAACTTGTATAAAGTAACTGTTATTGTCATACTTTTGAAATTTAGAACAAAACAGTGATGAGCAATGCATATTAATACAAATATATTTGAAATCTTCCTAGTAAATGAATAAATAACATGCAAATAACAAAATACCAATACTTTAAAAACACTCTAAGAACACTTTAAAAACTCTTTAAAACTCTTGACATCTGTGTAGTTCATCATCTTATGTTAGAAAGTATATTGTTAAAATACAGGTGACATCCTAGTAAAAATCCTAACATAAAAATTAGTTAATAACTTGATAGTTGAGTAAAAGAAGAACACTAAGTTCCTGTTTGAGACCAATAGTTTCGCAGCTCTTAATTTGAGGAGGGGGGCCATGGAAATACTTTCATTGAGTCCCAGATGCTTGTTGGCTTGCAGTGTAACTTGCAACCAAAGCCCATGGTACTCAATTCCTTCCTCCCATAAACCTCCCCAACATCATATTTCACTTTTTCCAGTACAAAAAATTCAAAATATGCATGTTCACATAGTAACTTGTGTTTATAGAGCGCATTGGTCTCTTTTTGTTTTGTATCTCACACATATGCTCACAGATTCTTTTTTTCAACTTTCGTTCCATCTTCCCAACATAGAAGGCTTGACAGTATCCACAACTGGCCAAATATATGATTGCTTTGTCATCAAAGTTACTATATTCCTTCCCTTGAAGAACCAATTGTCTACTTTAAAGGAACACCGTCTCCCTATTTGTAATATATGGACACTGCGCACAGTGTCCACATTTAAATGTTCCTTTTCTTCTTTGGTTCCTGTTACTAAGGTTCCCTGTTTCATTTCTTTCTAACAAGTTCTTAAGGTTACACCCATTTTTATAAACTATTTTGACATTTTTATTTTTTATTTGGTCTATATCTGTAATAGTAGAAAATCTTTTCCATTCCTTAACCATTGTGTTTTTTATAAAGTTAGAGCTTCCATTAAATTCAATCACTAAAGCACCACTAAAATTGTCCTCTGACTTCTTTGGCTGTTCCTTAACCACTTCACTATTTCCCAAGATTGGTTGAAATCTATCAGCTCTACCCTCTAAGACCTCCTTTCCTATTTCTTCCATCAAGGAATGTGGGTAGCTCCTTTGCTTAAACATATGGTTCAAAGTATTCATTTCTACAACAAAGTCTTCCATTTTTTATGTCATTCTTGATGACCTAATGTATTGCCCTCTTACAAGACTTCTTTTCTGATAAATGGGATGGTCACTACCATAGTGCAAATAAGAATTTGAATATGTATTTTTCCTGTATACTTTTGAGTGAAACGTCTTATTTTCTTTGTATATCTCAATGTCCAAGTATCTTAACCTGGCATCATCTACATTATAGGTAAACCTTAGAAAATTTGTACTATTATTTAAGTAGGTTACAAAGTCTTGAATTTCCTCATTTAATGTGTTCCAAAAAATACAAATATCATCCAAGAACCTTTTATACAACAACCATTTGTGGTTGTATTCTGAGTATAATACCCATTTTTTCCTCCCATTTTGCTAAAATTAAATTAGCATAAGTAGGTGCACATGCTGCACCCATGGCTACACCTTTAATTTGGTGAAAAAATTCACCTTTGAAGTATAAAAATTTATACTTTAGAACCAAGTCCATTAATTGTACAATAACCATACATTCATCTCGAGTTAAACAACCATCTTCAAAAATTATTTCTTCCAACATTATCTTGCCTTCCGCGTGAGGGATACAGGAAAATAAATCAATAATGTCAATAGTAAGGAATGAAATATTGTCTGCATACATATCTTGTCTCACACTTCTCAAGAAATCCCATGAGTCTCTCAGAATATTATCATGTTTTAACCAAATATTCTTTAACTTTGAATCTACATATTTTCCCAATGGTAGGGTTTTAGAGCCTTCCACAGATACTATAGGTCTTAGGGGTGGATCCCTTCCATCTTTGTGTGTTTTGGGGTGGGTTTTGGGCGGCGCAATGGTGCAGCAGTCGCCTCACAGCAAGAGGTTCTCTGGTTAGATTCTCGGCTGGGGTGCCTTCTGTGTGGAGTTTGCATGTTCTCCCTGTGTTCGCGTGGGTTTCCTCCGGGTACTCCGGTTTCCTCCCACATTCCAAAGACATGCATCTGGAGCATTTCTCCCTGGGCCTCCGCTGAAAACAGGCTCTGTGGAACCTAGTCGGACTTTCCCGGTCAACAAATGTTAAATAAATAAAAATAAAAATGAACTCTATTAAGGTGTTATTTTCTTCCATATTCAAATTACTAGTATATCTAACCTTGTCATAATTAGATCTAATTTCATTTTCAACCATGTATTCAAAGTTCTTAATTTGGGGGTGTAGTAGAGGGTTGAAAATACTCCTCCTTGTTAGATTATTAGATTTTGATTCCATTTCATGGTTTAAAAGAACTTGCAGGTTACCCTTTCTAAGAAATGCTTTTATGTATAATAGGGTCTTGGTAAGCCCACCTCTTCTCATGGGTATATATTTAATACCCTTGGATAACAAACTAAAGTGCTTGTCCTTTAGTTTGATATTGCTAAAGTCCTGAGGGATCCCACTAGATAGACTGGCTGTTCTAGGAATGAAATAAATATAGCTTATAGAAGGACTGATGTAGTCTTAGAAGACCTTTTTTCTGAGGGACTCATTGACAGCAAAACAGTGAGGTACTTAAAAGTGGAAAAAACAAAAATTCCATCGATCTTTGGGATTCCCAAAACACACAAAGATGGAAGGGATCCACCCCTAAGACCTATAGTATCTGTGGAAGGCTCTAAAACCCTACCACTGGCCAAATATGTAGATTCAAAGTTAAAGAATATTTGGTTGAAACGTGATAATATTCTGAGAGACTCATGGGATTTCTTGAGAAGTGTGAGACAAGATATGTATGCAGACAATATTTCATTCCTTACTATTGACATTATTGATTTATTTTCCTGTATCCCTCACGAGGAAGGCAAGATAATGTTGGAAGAAATCATTTTTGAAGACGGTAGTTTTAAACTCGAGATGAATGTATGGTTATTGTACAATTAATGGACTTGGTTCTAAAGTATAACTTTTTATACTTCAAAGGTAATTTTTTCACCAAATTAAAGGTGTAGCCATGGTCGCAGCATGTGCACCTACTTATGCTAATTTAATTTTAGCAAAATGGGAGAAAAATGGGTATTATACTCGGAATACAACCACAAATGGTTGTTGTATAAAAGGTTCTTGGATGATATCTGTATTTTCTGGAACATATCAAATGAGGAAATTCAAGACTTTGTAACCTACTTAAATAATAGTACAGATTTTCTAAGGTTTACCTATAATGTAGACGATGCCAGGTTAAGATACTTGGACATTGAGATATACAAAGAAAATAAGATGTTTCCCTCAAAAGTATACAGGAAAAATACGTATTCAAATTCCTATTTGCACTATGGTAGTGACCATCCCATTTATCAGAAAAGAAGTCTTGTGAGAGGGCAATACATTAGGTCATCAAGAATGACATCAAAAATGAAAGACTTTGTTGTAGAAATGAATACTTTGAACCATATGTTTAAGCAAAGGAGCTACCCACATTCCTTGATGGAAGAAATAGGAAAGGAAGTCTTAGAGGGTAGAGCTGATAGATTTCAACCAATTTTGGGAAATAGTGAAGTGATTAAGGAACAGCCCAAGAAGTCAGAGGGCAATTTTAGTGGTGCTTTAGTGATTGAATTTAATGGAAGCTCTAACTTTATAAAAACACAATGGTTAAGGAATAGAAAAGATTTTCTACTATTACAGGTATAGACCAAATAAAAAATAAAAATGTCAAAATAGTTTATAAAAATGGGTGTAATCTTAAGAACTTGTTAGAAAGAAATGAAACAGGGAACCTTAGTAACAGGAACCAAAGAAGAAAATGAACATTTAAATGTGGACATTGTGCGCAGTGTCCATATATTACAAATAGGGAGACGGTGTTCCTTGAAAGTAGACAAGTGGTTCTTCAAGGGAAGGTATATAGTAACTGTGATGACAAAGGAATAATATATTTGGCCAATTGTGGATACTGTCAGGTCTATATCATAACATCGAAGTTCTCTAACATCAAATGTTATTATATCGAACCCTAAACACCAAAGTGTCAAAACATCGAACAGTCAGAATAGCGAATTTTTTTCCCAGGGAAAAAAATTGCTATTCTGAGAAACATACACACAGCACAAATACACACAAAAAACAGCCATCCACACACATACACTTAAAGTCCTACACCTAAACTGAACTTTACATAGAGTACTAGCTATCCACTTACCTTAACCCAACCCTAACCCTAAGGTCCGTCACCATCGCACACTCACCTCACCCGCACCCTAACCTGCCCCCTAACCCTAACCTACACACAATCCCACACTTACCTGAACCCGACCCGTAACGCTCCAACATATCGAACACTGTAAACAGCGAAGCCACAGCAACAGCCCACCAAATTCTTTCCCTGGGAAAGAATTCGATGTCCTGCACCTTCGCTGTTTTCAGCATTCGATATTAAGGGTTCCATATTATAACATTCGATGTTAGAGAACTTTGATGTTATAATATAGACCCATACTGTCAAGCCTTCTATGTTGGGAAGACGGGACAAATGCTGAAAAGAAGAATTTATGAGCATATGTACAAGATACAAAACAAAAGAGAGACCAATGCACTCTATAAACACAAGTTACTATGTGACCATGCATATTTTGAATTTTTTGTACTGGAAAAAGTGAAATATGATGTTAGGGGAGGTTTATGGGAGGAAGGAATTGAGTACTGTGAGCTTTGGTGGCAAGTTACATTGCAAGCCAACAAGCATCTGGGGCTCAATGAAAGTATTTCCATTGCCCCCCTCCTCAAATTAAGACCTGCGAAACTATAGGTATCAAACAGGAACTTAGTGTTCTTCCTTTACTCAACTATCAAGTTATTAACTAATTTTTATGTTAGGATATTTACTAGGATGTCATCCTGTATTTTAACAATATACTTTCTAACATAAGATGATGAACAGACGTCAAGAGTTTTAAAGTGTTTTTAAAGTATTGGTATTTTGTATTTTGTAATCTGCACATTATTTATTCATCTACTAGGAAGATTTCAAATATATTTGTATTAATATGCATTGCTCATCATTGTTTTGCTCTAAATTTCAAAAGTATGACAATAACAGTTACTTTATACAAATTTCGTGGTGAGAGAAATTTTTAAGAAGTATATATTCATTTGGGTTCATATGAGTTCATCGAAATGCCAAAACATCGACGCTCACTTATTCGACACGAAAACATCGACTCTTCATATCATCGACCTTTCACGTAAGCGATCCTCCCCCTCTCAGGACCCATGGTAGCACTTGTGTGTGTATTGCGACGTAAATTACAACGCTGTCAAGGGAAATTGTAGGTAGTGACTTGAACCATATGCGCTGTAGCAGACAAACAAGTGCTACCATGGGTCCTGAGAGGGGGAGGATCGCTTACGTGAAATGTCGATGATATGAAGAGTCGTTTTCGTGTCGAAGAAGTGAGCGTCGATGTTTTGGCATTTCGATGAACTCATAGGAACCCATTCATTTATATTAGATTATGGCAGTACAATTTTATTCCACAAGATGGCACTGTATTAAAAGTTTTTTTAGAAAGGTTTTAAAAGGTTTTAGAGATTTTAAAGTTTAAATCAAGTCCTAAAAGTGACTGTATTATTGAGTTTGCAAACGTTTAGACTACTGGTACGATGTTCGATTGATACCATAAGTAAAACTAGGTCACAAGTATTTTTTACATTAGAAATAAGGAATTTAGATTGTGTTTTAGATGTTTCATGACATAATATTCAGTTGTCTCATTTACTATGCAGCATGAGATTGGTGGTTTTAAATGTTAATTGATGTATATATATGACTGATGTAGTTACCAGCCCACATCTGAGGAAGTTTTTAAAACAAAAACGTACTTGCATATTGAGCGTCAGTGTTTTTTCTGTGGAGCGAATGCTTGGATTAAACTGTTAAAATGGCTGACAAGCTTTGCACTTTGGAGTTTTCATTATCCTGTGAGTTTCTGTGGATTACACTATTAAAACCAATGGATACAGCGCTTGACAAGGTCGTCCTGTCCATAAGCTTTATTGTGTTTTCTTCCAGCGTCTTGGCATTTGGTTACTAGTTACTTCTTTGACCCATTGGCAGTTTTTGGGTATTTTAGTAGCTGTGTTTGAATACATTTTTCCACGTTTTTGGACAGGGGAAAATGACAAATATTCCAATACTTTGAAAAATTGACAGTTTTATGCTAGGGACCTTTTTCAGACAGATGGGGCACAGAATTCAGACTAGAACATCAGCAGTATGATTTATTCTGCTGGAAGATTGTCTTCTGCTAGGGTAGTGGATTTGAGTTTGAGCTATTTTTTATATATAGAGACTAGGAGTGTCTCAATGGAGAAGGTGACAGTACGACTGTAAGCCAAAGGAGGTAAAACCAGGTTAGTGTTAATGTCTTTAAGAAGTGAAGCTACAGCCTGTATGCAGTGGGAGTTAAATTTGCATACAGTGATTTTAGCTGTTTGAGTTGGAAAAGGGTTTGTTAAGTATGTTCTGGCTGGGTTTAGGAGGTTACTTATATTGGTCAGAAAAATTCTGGAAGGTTTTAGTAAGGTTTCTATAAGTTAAAATAATAGGTTTTCTTCTCAGAGATTATATGATATTTGGTGAGGTTTTGAAGATGTTTCAATTGTTGAAAGTTTTGATGGCTTTTATGTTTATGCCAAATTTATCATGCTTTGTCCCTGTCCTTCATCAGTTGTTTTGTGAAAAATATTATCCAGGAGCCAAGGTTTACTTTAATTCTTTTTCTTCTGATGGAAACTTAATTCTTTATAATGTTGAGAAAATTTTGTTCAATTCTTTTCCTTTCTTCTACTGCATCATACTGACTTCAATAAAAAAATGTAAAAAAATAATATACTATTACTGCAGTTCTTTAAGATATTTAATGATAACAAAACTAGTGAGAGGCTAAGATTCTCAAAAATTATACTATGTTACAGAAGCAAGGCACAGAACAGCTTAAAATACTGCATTGTCTCAACTCATCTACTATCTCGCTAGTTATATTTTATATCTCCATACTCACACAAAAGACCTGTCAATTAAGTCTGCACATTCATTTGGATAGTTTGTCAAATATAATCTGTGAATCCTTGTCAAATGGAAATCACTACCAGTATACCTACAAGCATCAAGTAACTGTGTTCACTTATGCATAAACAATTAGAGCTTGAGCATTGCCTACCTCTTATCATACAATCATACAAAGTTACTAGGCTATTGGACCTCAGGCCCTTATAAGCCAAGAGTTTAGCCCATGTTTAGACAAGTCAGCACCCAAAGCCCCTGTCCAGCAGGGACACAGGTGGAATCCCGGGGTGTATTTTCTGTTTCTTATTCAGTTAGGGTCTATAGTATATCCTCGAATGCTTAAAAAAGAGAATGCTGATTGATCAAACTTATTTTCACGAAACTGCAAAATATCGAAGCAGCAGAAACTCGAATTTTTTCCTAGGGAAAGAATTTGGTTGTCCGTTTCTGTTGCTTCGGTATTTTCAGTGTTATGGTGGAAAGTTACCAGTCGGATTCAGGTAAGTGTGTGATTGTGTGGATGTGAGTGTTAGGGTGATTTAGGTGAGTTAGGGTTAGGGCTCGGGTTAAGTGTGTGTGCGATTGAGTGGACATGAGGGTTAGGGCAGATTTAAGTGAGTTAGGGTTAGGGAGCGGGTGAGGTGAGTGTGCGATAGTGACGGACCTTAGGGTTAGGGTTTGGGTTAAGGTAAGTGGGTAGTTAGTGGTGTGTGCATAGTTTAGTGTAGGGTTAGGTATTAGATTTTAGGTGCATGTGTGTGGATTTCTGTTTGTTTGGTGTGCTTGTGTTGTGTGTATGTGTTTTGGATCAGCGATTTTTTTTTTTTTTCCCTGGGAAAAAAATCGCTGATCTGACAGTTCAAGATTGTAAGCTTTCGCTTAAATTAGGTCGATCAATCAGCGTTTGCTTTTTTAAGCGTTCGATGATATAATATAGACCCTTCCAGGTTGCGCTTGAAAAGGGATAATGAGGTACTTTGCTTGATGTGGAAAGGGAATCTATTCCACAGATGGGGGAATCTTGGGGACACAAATCTGTCCCAACAACAAGTCCTATTGATGTCACAGGCCAGGTTGAAATTGTGCCTGTAGGTTACTCGAGTAGAGCTTGATATGTGGATATGCAGCAGCAGTCCCATCAAGGTGGGGTCTGAGATTTCTGAGATTGCTTTGTATGCCAGACAGAGGTCACCTCTGTGGAGTCTGCATGAAAATAAGTAGAGGGACAGGGCTTTTAGCCTACCTGTGTAGGGTAGATGTTTGAGGTCCTGGATTCTTCTGGGGAGGAACCTCTGTGGTCTCTTCAGCTGCTCCATGTGCTTTGTGAGGTACATGCTGAAGGGGATTGTACTGAATAATTGGCCTTATAAGGGAAGAATACAGGGATGTTATGACCTCCTTGTCCTGGATGAGATACCCTTACTTATGAGGTGGGCCATGTAGAAAGCTTTCCGTACAACGGAAGCAACATGGTGGTCAAAAGTCAGGTTGCTATCAAGCTGGGTACCCAAATCCCTCAAGACTGATTGTGTACTTAGGACGTTTTTATTAATGTGATAATATGTGGGGACGTCACTCTCCCCAAAGGGGATGATGATGCATTTTTTGGGATTCAGCTTGAGACCATGTTTCTGGCACCAGTCATTTGTTTGGGTGAGACCCTCTTGGAGGACATCCAAATCACTTGGGGAATTAATGACCACACCCATCTTGCAGTCATCACCAGCTTGCAGTCCTCTGCAAACTTGGTCAGCCATAGCCCACTGGTTTTGGCCTGCACCTCAGAGAAGTATATCCCGAATAACAGAGACCCCAAGACCGATCCCTGTGGTATGTCACTCATTATGGGTCTATCGCTTGAGGTGGCTTCCCCTATTTTGATTAGGTGGGCTCTATCAGTGAGCCAGTTTACTACCCATCCTAGGAGTGAGAGTTTATCTATTATGCCTGAGTGGGGAATAGTGTCAAAGGCTTTGGCCAGATCAAAGTAGGAGGGGTGCACTGTCTTCCCCTCGTCCATGACTTTGGTGACTGTCTCAAAGAAGTCAACCAGATTTAACAGGCATGACCTCCCCTTGACCAAGCCAAACCATGTGGGGTTGAGTGTTTGGAGGTTGCCAATGTCCCTGTTAATGCAGCCCATGATAATCCATTCTATGGTCTTGCAGATCAGGCTAGTTAGGGTGATGTGTCTATAATTTCCCAGATTGGTGGACGCTCCACCTTTGTGTAAAGGGATGACAGTGGCTGTCATCCACTCAGCTGGGACAAAGTCAGTACTCAGGCTTTGGTTGAATAGGGTGCCTAGTGGTGCTGCAAGTTCACCTGAGTTCATGTAGGATGCAGCTCGGGATGTTATTGGGACCCATGGAGGCTGTGGTTTTGCCTTTGAGAGAGCAGTGATGATCTGTTCCCTAGAGATAAGGGGAGGAGGGCAGGTACTGGAGATGTCCTGATTTACTGATGGGGGACAGAGGGGTGATGTTTTCTCTGAATCTGTCAGCCAGTAGGTTGGCTACATCTACAGCATTTGTGCATGTGGTGTCCTTGACCACCAGTTCTGAAAAGATCTGGGTGCTTCCTTTAAGATTGTGGACATATGTGAAGAGGGCCTTATGACTGTCTCTAGTAGATGTAGCCAATTTGGACTCCCATCGTTAACTGGGAAAACTACTCATGTACCAACTCTCTTGCTCAACGTTTTCTGGAATTCATAAATTCCAACGCCTTGGATCAATATAGGTGACCAATGTTCCACACCAGAGGTCAATTCCTCATTGGTCAGATCCCACCACAAGCTAATCAGCCTAGACATCCACATCCCACCCCCCACCTCCCATTAGGGAAAC
Source organism: Protopterus annectens (assembly GCF_019279795.1). Classification (NCBI taxonomy): domain Eukaryota; kingdom Metazoa; phylum Chordata; order Ceratodontiformes; family Protopteridae; genus Protopterus; species Protopterus annectens. The sequence continues at coordinate 644,169,613 of NC_056745.1, forward strand.
CACCGTAAAAAAATTCTCCAAAGCCAAATTCATGCTTCTTAAGACAGAAGTGGCAAACTTCACTACACCCATGCAGACGGACAGTAGAGGTATGACTGCTGAATCCTACACAAATGCACTTTATAAGCACTTACACAAGTGCATGGATTGTACTTTCCCTAACAGAACCAAGATGCCATCCTCCAAAAAAGGAAGCCAATCTGGTGGTCCTCTGCCATAAACAAACTCTACAACAGAAGAAAGAAACTGTTGCAAAAAAGAGTAAAATCCCATGACTGGAAGAACTCCCTGGTCAGCCTAATTAAGAAGCTGAGATCCCTCATAAAATCCTCCAAAGCTAGTTATGAAAACAAAATTGCCACTGATTTTAAAGACAACCACAAAGCATTCTATAGCTATGTCAAGAATCTCAATGGCAACACTCAGATCTGCTCTGAGTTACAGCACAATGGCACTAAATATACAGAACCAACTGATATTGCCAACATTCTGGCAGATTGGTTCAGTACTAACTTCCCCCTCCTCACCCCCTAATGGGCCAATCTCTATACCGGAAGAATGCAAAGTTCCTGTAATCATGGCTGCACAGGTAAAAAACACACTCTCCAAAGCCAAGAATACAGCATCCATGGGACCTGACAACATCCCAGGCTGCGTTCTACATGAACTACAGAATGAACTGGCACCCCACCTAAGCATCATGTTTAATCAGGTCTATATCACATTCTCGAAATACCAAAATGTCGAACACCATAAGCTCAACCTTGGAATCTTGAAATGTGATATACTCGAACACTCAGAACAGCAAATTGTTTACAAGGGAAAAAATTTGCTGTTCCTAGAATACACACACACAGCACAAGCACACCAAAATACGTAATCCACACATACACAAACAACCAAACCAAAAAAACACATCCAAAGGAAGCTTTAATAGGCAAAAATAGTAAAATGAAAAAAAGGCTTCCACCACAATGAGTAGTACACTAAAAAATTCTGTTAGGATACAAGCTTTAATAAAACGAAGAAATAAAAAGCACAAATTGTGCTGTTCAAGTTGCAGGTCAAACAGAATAACTGCTTTCAGTTAAAAAACCTTCTTCAGATCCTAATGTGTAGACCTGACTTGCTACTGTTAAAATAGAGATCCTTAATTGCTCAGCCAATCACATACAGCAATCAAATACACGCCTTCCTTAAGCCTCCATTTCATTTCTTAATCAGGCTTCTCTCTTTCAAAATGGGCTTAATAGGAACTACTCTGTTAAGTACTGGAAACAGATTAGCTCTAAGGTTCATGATCCATCTGGTTTCTTCCTTTTCAGTTTTGTTGACGATGTCTCCTCCACGAAGGTTAGTAGTCACATTTGAAATAACCATAAAACTAAGTGAATGCCCTGGATTTTTAGACACATGTCCATACAGGGCATTAGGTACCACTTTATTCTTGATGTCTAGCAGGTGGTGAAGTATCCGTTCCTTGAGTTTTCTATTGGTCTTTCCTACGTAATAAGCTTGGCACAGTTTGCATGTGCCAACGTATATAACATTCTTGCTGTTATAGTTGGCAAAACCAGAGAACTTATAGCATTTGTTGGTTACCGGGTGAACAAAACTGTTGGAACATTTAATGTGGCTGCAAGCTTTGCAAAAGCCACATTTCCAAGTTCCTAACCTATTTCTTCCTTCTGTACTCTGCTTGTTAGGTATTCCATCATAGTTGCACAATAAATCCTTTAGGTTCTTCTTGTTTTTAAAACCAAACTTAGGTGTTTCCCCTACAATTCTCTTACTTTTGCTGTAGTTAATAATGATTCTGGCAAGCTTGAGGTCATTACATTGCTAATGGAAAATGACAATGCAGTGAATGGAGACACTTCTTCGGCTGGAAGCACTCAGCCTTCAAGTGAAACAGTTTTGAGCGTGATACCAAAGAAGGGACCATGCACCTTTGCTATAGCAACTCCCTTTTCTATTAACACAGAAAAATGTCGGGAAATCCAGGTCAGAAAGTAGAGAGAGGAAAAAGAGAAAGGTAACCTAGGAACTCTAGTGAGCTCAGATGAATCAACTTTGTTGGTAATTAACATATCTGTTAGAATAAAGTGGTAACTAATGCCCTGTATGGACATGTGTCTGAAAATCCAGGGCATTCATTTAGTTTTATGGTTATTTCAAATGTGACTACTAACCTTTGTGGAGGAGACATCATCAACAAAACTGAAAAGGAAGAAACCAGATGGATCATGAACCTTAGAGCTAATCTGTTTCCAGTGCTTAACAGAGTAGTTCCTATTAAGCCCATTTTGAGAGAGAGAAGCCTGATTAAGAAATGAAATGGAGGCTTAAGGAAGGCATGTATTTGATTGCTGTATGTGCTTGGCTGAGCAATTTAGAATCTCTATTTTAACAGTAGTAAGTCAGGTCTACACATTAGGATCTGAAGAAGGTTTTTTAACTGAAAGCAGTTATCCTGTTTGACCTGCAATCTGAATGGCACAATTTGTGCTTTTTATTTCTTCATTTTATTAAAGCTTGTATCCTAACAGAATTTTTCAGTGTACTTCTCGTTGTGGTGGAAGCCTTTTTTCATTTTACAAATCCACACATACACACTTCACAGAACCCTACACTAAACCATACATATACTACTAGCTATCCACTTACCTTAACCCAACCATAACCCTAAGGTCCCTAACTAATGCACACTCACCTTACCCGCTCCCTAACCCTAAGGTCCGTAACTAATGCACACTCACCTTACCCGCTCCCTAACCCTAAGGTCCCTAACTATCACACACTCACCTTACCCGCTCGCTACCCTAAGGTCCCTAACTATCACACACTCACCTTACCCACTCCCTATCCCTAAGGTCCCTAACTATCACACACTCACCTTACCTTGGTCCGTTCTCACACTTACCTTAACCCAGTCCATCACCTTCACACCACAGTCAAGGAAATAGTGAAGCCACAGAAATGGCCCACCCAATACTTTCCCTAGGAAAATATTCGGTGTTCTGCAGCTTCGCTATTTCAAGCATTCGCTGAATTGGGGTCGATATTATAACATTCAAAGTTTTAAGACTTCGATGTTATAATATAGACCCGTTCAATCATAGCCTCAGCTCAGGCTTTGTGCCCACTGAATGGTGCACAGTGACAGTTATCCCACTCCACAAAGGGGGAACCACCACGGACCCTGGGAACTACCACCCCATTAGCCTAATGAGCCTGGTCTGCAAGGCCATGGAAATTATCATCATGGAACTTACAAACAAAGACATTGGTAATCTCCAAACTCTGGACCCCACCCAGTTCAGGTTTGTAAAAGGCAGATTGTATCTCCTAAACCTGATTGACTTCTTTGAAGCAGTCACCAAAGCCATAGATGAGGGTAAGGTGGTTCAAACAGCCTATCTAGATCTCGCCAAGGCTTTAGACACCATCCCCCACTCTGGAATTATAGATAAACTCACCAAACTAGGTATAAATCCCTATGTCGCAAGATGGGTTGCCATCTGGCTCACTGACAGAACCCACGCTGTGAAAGTAACAGACTCCAAATCCGACTTCAGACCAGTGACAAGTGGAGTACCGCAGGGTTCAGTCCTGGGTCCTCTCCTATTTGGTATCTACTTTTCTGAAGTACAGGCTAACACATAAGGTCTTTGGCTAATGAAGTTTGCAGATGACTGCAAACTAGGAGCCATAACTGAAACTCCTAACGATGTGGACATCCTACAAAAGGGCCTCAAGCTCAATGCCAAAAAGTACATTGTCATCCTCTTTGGTAAAAACTCTGTACCCATGAGCTACCACATAGGTGGTGGTCTACTTAACACTGAAAGTGTGATAAGAGACCTTGGGACACAGGTGGACAGTAGTCTCTCCTTTTATAATCACATCACCACAGTAGTCAGGAAATCCTTCTACATGGCACACCTCATCACAAAAAGGTTGCTCATCCAGGAAAAAAGAGGTCATTGTTCCCTCTGCTCGTCACTCATTAGACCCATTATAGAGTACAACGCTCCTTTTGGTATGTACCTCACAAGACATCTAAAACAACTGGAAAGGCTGTAGAAATACCTCACAAAGAGGATTACTGGCCTCAAACAGATGCCCTATGCAGACCATCCCAAAAAAACTCCAGCTTTACTCCATTGAATATTGCCTACTCAGATTATTTCAGCCTAACATACAATGCTATGTCAAACCCAGAGTTGTTGGACATGCCCCACTTGAAGAAATCCCAATCCCTCTGAGCTACATGCTCTAGGGACCTAAACCTTGTCACCACAATAAACAGAACATGCTGATGTGATAGATTCCTGTCCCAGACTCCCATACTCCGGAACAAACTACCTATCTATATCAAACAAAGCTCCTCATTAGCACTCTTCAAGAAAAAGCTTGATGATTGGATGGGTATTAGGAAATTCACCCGGGGATCACCTCTGTGGCTCTGCTCAACAGGGGCACAGGAAAATAATTTTCTTGGGTGGCGAAAGCCAGGGTACCTTTTTGGCTAGGCTTGTATAGGCCCTAGGGCCAATAGCCTAGTACCTACTTATGAACCCATGAACCTATGAAGTTGGCATTCGAGGATTTCACTAGTGCTCGTATTTGTTTGCTCAAGCAAAGGAGAGATTGCTTCCAATTGGGCACCTGCTCCTTCTTGGTTCTGGACAGCAATTTTTTGCCTTTTGCTATACAGTTTTTTTTTCCAGATTTCCACCAGACAGATTTACTCTTCCTTGTGGAGGATGATTTTTGTCCTGTCAGGTATTCCTGATTCTATGAATCTATATAAGTGCTCATACAGTACTTTGGTGTAGAGTTGGACATTGGTGTCAGTTCCAACAGAAGGGTAGAAGGCTGTGAAGCTGTTTATACCATCTCTCAGGAGGCTGTAGTCAGCTTTGGAGAAGTTTTTTTTTATTTGACCCTCGCTAGAGGGGGGTCAGGGGAAATGCTGACTTCAAAAGTGACCGCTTTATGGTCAGATCTTACCAGGGAGGATGATACTGTAGGGGTGCTGCAGTGGTTACTCATGTTGGTTAATACCAAGTCCAAGACATTATCACCTCTTGTGGGGGTATTGACTAGCTGTTCCAAGGCATTTGCATTGATAAAATTGAGGAGTCTCTGGGCATTTGCATTCTGGCATGAGTAGTTTTTCCATTCTATGGTTGGGTAGTTAATGTTGCCCAGGATCAGGATAAAGGGTTGAATCTTGTTGAATCTTGATAGATTCAAAGAGGTCTAGATAGGTGGAGTGGGCATCTGGAGTAAAATTTGGGGGCCTGTAAATAGCTATGCTTTGAATAGGGGTCTTGTCAACAGTTACCTACACCTGGAGTGTCTCCTGTGCATCATACTGTCTGACCAGCCTGGAGGTGTGTGTGTCTTTAATATATTTTGAAACTCCACCTCCTTTGTCTTTGCTGCCCACAGTTTGGAGTCTGAATGTATGATAGGATGAGTAACCAGGTAAGGCTGGGGTGCTCTCTACAGATTTGAATCAGGTTTTTGTGACTGCACAAATTTCAGCATCTTCTGGGGTTAGGAATGCTTGCAATGAGTGCAGTTTCATGTTTAGACTCCTAGTGTTTAGCAGCATGACCTTTAATTTGTGTTTTGTTGAAATTTTTATGTTGGTTTTATTGACCTCAGGACTTTTCCTAAAAGGTAAATATGGGGGAGGCAAGGGCCTTTGCCAGAAGCCTGAAGCCCAAGTGAGACAGATGCAGGCCATCTCTAGCAAAGCATTATGGTCCATCGACCGTATCTTCTCAGGCTGTCAGGTACTGCATCCCCGTGGAATGACAACAGAAACTAAGCCAGTTGTTAAAGTCAATCATTTTCTGTTTGCACTGACTGGATGTGGCAGAATTAAAGATGTTAAGATTTGCACTGGGTGTGATGAGGTTGGACAGGATTAGGAATAAGTATATTAGAGGGTCAGCCCAGGTTGGAAGGTTTGGAGACAAAGCCAGAGAGGCACAATTACGTTGGTTTGGACATGTGCTGAGGAGGGATGCTGAGTATATTGGGAAAAAGATGCTAAGGATGAAGTTATCAGGTAACAGGAAAAGAGGAAGGCCTAAGATAAGTTTTATGGATGTGGTGAGAGAGGACATGCAGGTGGTTGGTGTGACAGAGAAAGATGCAGAGGACAGGAAGAAATGGAAACAGGTGATCTGCTGTGGCGACCCCTAACAGAAACAGCCGAAAGAAGATGATGATGACTGACACATCATTCTGGGTGACAGTATAATGCTGCTTAAGGCTAGGGACATACCTACCTGTGACACATATTCAGTAAGCTCAATCATGTCTCTCCTCATATACACCAGGGAGGTACATCTCAAGTCATTCACCTCAACATGGACTATGACAGAGTCATAGCAGTACATGTTGTTGAGAGAGTTGAGTATGTGTGTGATATGGCGAATTCTGGCACCTGACAGACAACTAACAGTGACTTTCTCCTTATCCAGCCTGGTGAGAGGCACATCTGTGTGTCTCACAATGGAGTCTCCTATGACTAATATGTTGGGTTTACAGTTAGACCTTTGTGATTGCAAGACACAGGTGCGTGGACTATGTGTGATACGTGGTGGGGAGGGTTGAGGAGTTCACGTGTGCTTTTACCTTGGAGGTCTCCTTTGTTTGGGTATGTTTTTGTTGAGAACCTCCACATATAGTAGCAACTACCTGATGTATACAGTATAGTAGCAACTGCCTCATGTACACAGGCAACCCTCGCCTCTTACCTCCCAACACTCAGACTTGTGAGAGATGCACTTATATCTCCAAATTGGAAGCCATGCACTCTCCAGCCAAGACCGGAATAGCTGGTCAAGAGGAGAAGGTCAACACCTGCACCATACCACATGGAACACAGAGCCCTCCAGAACACCCACCATCACAGCCCTCACATAAAAACACAAACCACACACCCACCTTCATAGAGGCTCTCAATAGACATATACCCAAACAGCAGAGACCTCAACACAGAAATGCACTCGACCACCACAACACAGCACAAACCACAAGACACATAGCTCACCAACACAGTGTGCCCCTCAACCTAAGCTCCTAAAGCAAAACAGCTTGCCCAATACAATAATCATAGGTGACTCAATAGTGAGGCACATTGATGTCCCACTCACTAGATTGCATAAGGAGAAAGTAACAGTCGGCTGTCTATCAGGTGCCAGAATTTGACACATAACACACTCACTCAGGTCACTCCACAACAAGAACAAGTATGACTCTGTCAAAGTCCATGTGGATATGAATGACCTGAGATGCACCTCCCTTGACTACATGAAACAAAACATGGTGGAGCTCTCAGATTATGTCACCCAGGCAGGTATGACCCCAGCCCTGAGCAGCATCCTACCATCTCCCAGAATGAGACTGCAGTACAAACAAAAAATGATTGACTTCAACAATTTGCTAAGTTTCTGGTGTCATTCTAAGGGGATCCAGTATCTGTCTGCTTGGGATAACATGACTGACAAACCTTGATGCTTTGCCAGAGATCGCCAGCATCTGTCACCCCTGGGTTTCCGGGTACTGGCTAAGGCTCTTGCCACCCCTACAGTGCCTTTTTTAGGCAGTGTTCCAAAGACCAAATTACCACTGAAACAGCTATAAATAAATGCAATCTGAGGATCATGCTATTCAGCGCTAGAAGTCTAGATCTCAAGATGCAGTCGCTCAAAGCACTCCTCAAAATGGAGAACATCGACATTTGTGCTGTAAAAGAGACCTGGTTTAAAGCAGCAGAAAGCACCCCTGCGCTACCAGACTATAATTCATTCCACACCTCTCAGCCCCAGAACATAGACTGCAGCTCCAAAGGTGGTGGTGTCTCCATATTCATAAAGGATATGCACACCTCCAGACTAATAGCCCAGCATAACACATCTGAGATACTCCAGGTTCAACTAACATTCAGTAAGATGGCGAGCCAGGTTGTAGCCTGCTATAGGTCCCCAACCATGTCACAAGACTCTCACTTCACATTCCTAAGCACCCTGGAAACTATTAAGATCCAACCCAACACTCTTATACTAGGTGACTTCAACTACCCCTCCATCAACTGGGAAACTACTCATGCACCAATGCATTGGCCCAATGCTTCCTGGAATTTATCAGTTCCAATGCCCTGGACCACCTCATTCTTACCCCCACTACAGGAAGCAACATCCTTGACCAGGTAATTACTAACATGGGCAGCCATTGCTCTACACCAATAGTCAATTCCTTCCTGGTCAGATCCGACCACAAACTAATCACCATGGAAATCCACATCTCACCCATACACCCCGCAAAGGTATCCACCATGAAAAACTTCTCCAAAGCTGACTTTGGACTCCTAAAAACAGAGGTGGCTAATTTCATGGCACCCATGCTAATGGAAAATAGATGCATGATTACCAAATCATACACCAATGCACTGTATGAGCACATACATAAATGCTTGCTACTAGCCATACCTAACAGAACCAAGACACTCTCCTCCAAAAAAAGGAAGCCAATCTGGTGGTCCCTGCCATTAATAAACTCTACAACAGAAGGAAGAAACTGTTGCAGAAAAAGGTGAAATTCCAAGACTGGAAAAATTACCTTATTAGCCTTAACAAAAAGTTGAGATCCCTCATCAAAACATCCAAAGCCACCTATGAAGGCAGAATTGCAGCAGACACTAAAAACAACCACAAAGCCTTCTATAATTATATCAAGAATCTCCATGGCAATAACCTATATTTGCTCTGAGTTAATGCACAATGGTACCTCTTATACTGAGCCAACAGATATTGCCAACATACTGGCCAGCAGATGCAGTGGCAACTTTACCCCCCCCCCCCAAAGGACCAATCTCAGTACCGGAAGAATGCCAGGCACTCAACATTACTGCAGCACAGGTTAAAGCTGCATTGTCCAAGACCAAGAATACAGCTTCCATGGGACCCGACAATATCCCTGACTGTGTTCTACAAGAATTACAAAGTGAACTGGCACCACATCTGTGTGCCCTGTTCACTCACAGCCTCACCTCAAGCTTTGTCCCTACTGAATGGCACACTGCTACAGTCATCCCTCTCCATAAAGGAGGAGCAACTACAGACCCTGGAAATTATCACCCATTAGCCTGACGACTCTGATATGTAAGACCATGGAGTGCATCATCATGGACCTAATTAATAAGGATAAAGGGAATCTCCAAACTCTAGAGCTCACGCAATTTGGTTTTGTGAAAGGTATATCATGTCTGCATAACCTGGTTGACTTCTTTGAGTCAGTCACCAGAACTGTGGATGAAGGTAAGGCAGTTCATTCAGCCTATCTCGATCTGGCCAAGGCTTTTGATACCATTCCTCACTCAGGAATTATTGATAAACTCACCAAACTAGGCATCAACCCCTATATCTTTAGGTGGGTTGCAAATTGGCTCATAGATAGAACCAACAGTGTGAAAGTAGCGGACTTCACATCAGTCTGCTGACCAGTCATGAGTGGAGTCCCACAGGGATCAGTCCTGGGTCCTCTCCTGTTTGGCATCTACTTCTCAGAAGTCCAGGCCAACATGGAGGGACTCTGGCTGACCAAGTCTGCAGACAACTGCAAGCTGGGTGCCATTATTAACTCCCCAAGTGATGCAGACATCCTACAGAAAGGCCTCATTGAGAACAATGACTGGTGTCAAAACCATGGCCTTAAGATTAATGCCAAAAATGTGCCGTCCTCCCCTTTGGGAAAAACTTAGTTCCCACTAATTACCACATCGTTGGGAGCCCACTGAACACAGAAGGCATTATAAGACTTCTGGGGACACAGGTTGACAGCAACCTCTCCTTCGACTACCACATTGCCACTGTGGTCAGAAAGTCCTATGTGGCACAACTCATTACCAAGAGTTTTGCATCCAGGAGAAAGAGGTCATCATTTTTCTCTACTCTTCCCTCATTAGACCAGTCATAGAGTATACTGTCCGTTTGGCATGTACCTCACTAAACACCTGCAACAGCTGGAGAGGCCACAAAAGTACCTCATGAAGAGGATCCTAGGCCTTAAACACATGTCCTACACAGACAGACTAAAAAAAAAACAGCTCTTCTCTGTCTCATATCATCTACTAAGAGGCGATATCTGCTTGACTTACAAAGCCATGTCTGACCCAGCTCTGTTATAAATGCTACAGCTAAAGAAATCCCAATCCCTCCACACCACATGCCCCAGAGACCTCAACCTCATTACCACAATCAACAGGACATGCTGAGGAACAGGTTCAAAACCCAGAGACTGCCCATGCTCTGGAATAGACTTCCCATACATGTCAAGCAGAGCACCTCACTGGCCCTCTTCAAGAAAAATCTTGATGAGTGGATGGGAAATAGAAAGTTAACCCCATGATTACTCCAGTGGCTCTACTTGATGGAGGCACTGGCAACTAACGTCGGGCAGCACAGTGCTAGGGCACTTCTATGGGCTAGGCTTGTAAAGGCTTCAGGGCCATTAGCCTAGTACACACCTATGAACCTATGTGGGTGGGTGTTGTGTAGTTGTGGGTGGTGTCTGAGGTGTAGTGATTGTGTTCATAACCTTCTCAGTGCCATATATACTGACTTGTGAGGGACAGAGCACAGACTCTAGGTTCTTAATGTAATTGCATGTCTCACAAATTGTATTCCTAGTAAATGGCTAACTGTGTACATGAGGCAGCTGCTACACTGTCTCAGGATGCCCATATCAACCAGGCTGGCAGGAGAAACCGTAGGAAATTTTCCATCCATATTTGTCAGAATCTGAGGGACAGAGGCCAGGGGGAGCTAAGGGGTAGACCTAAACCCCAAGTGTTTAAATCAAAACTAAGAGGGTTAGAACACCACTTACAATTTAAACAGGCTAAAAACAAGCAGCAAAAAAGATGCAGCTGAGCACCTTAGAGAAGTAGTAGCCAAAAAAGTAAGATGAAGTAATAAAGTAGGAAGAGGAAACACAAATACTGTAAAAGCAGCTGAATAAAGTTTTTTTTTTTGTAGAATGAAAAGGGAGAAAGGAGGAACAAAAGATAACTCATGGATGAGAAACTAAGGGGGTTGGCCTTCCCAGGTGTTCTTTCTGTATTAAGTAGAATGAGCTAATGAGACTGGACTGGGAGGAGTGTCCCAGATCAAATTTACATTAGGGTCGGGCGACTGCAAAGCTAACAAGCTTAAGAACAAGACAACGATAGTGAGAGAGGGTGGGGAACTATGCTACAGCTACTAGTTGCACTGTTTGAGGCATAAATTGCTACAGAAATGTTTATCACAGCAGAAAACAGCAGTGAGATACTAAATGAAAGTTTTAAACAGAAAAAGGAGCAAGGAGACTACAGAGAATGCTTTTAACTGCAAACAAAAGAGTTATATGATACACTCCTTGGCAGGAAAATCAGAACAAACAGATGCTTAACAAATGGAGAAAAATTCCAATTAATATCTTTCATACAGTGAAACTAGCTAAAAAGCTTTACAAAAATGAGGCAGTAACAAAAGGGATTTAACAGGCCCAGTAAGGCAGACAATTGCAGTAGATAAGTTTATAGCAGTAACATACAGTAAATTGTAGGCATTAGACAATAAAAAAGTGCAATAAAAAGTAGGCATTAGACAATAAAAAGTGCAATAAAAAGTAGGCTGCAGACAATAAAAAGTGCAATAAATGGTTAGAATAAGCAATAACTAGTAAAAATAAGCAAGAAAAAAGGATACTTGTTATATATCACAGATCAGAGTTGTGGTCAGTGTCCCTCCTCCATTCAGCTCATTTACTTATAACCTCAGTATTTTAACTTCTTAGTACAGCTTATAGTCATAGCCAAAAACACAAATAGTCTTACAAGATCCGAAACCTATACCGCTAAAATACAAAGGGAATTCTAGAACCTAACAGTATTTATCTGCAATCTACTCATAAGTGACCTAGGAATTAAGACAGACCACAATACTTTTAAAACTTCCACTCCATATATCATATGGTCCAGTTTCATAATGACAAACCAAACACTGGTTATGTAATTCTTTCCTTAATATTATCACACTGCAACACACTTTACAGCAACTAAGATCTTGTATTGATTTGTCTATGTATGTATGTATGCATGTATGTACTTATTTATTTATTTGTCTATTTATTGCTTTTGTTGACTGAGTCAGTCTGATTGGGCTATAGTAGCCCCTTTTCAGTGGAGGCTGTGGAGGGAGGGCAGGTACAAAACAGACAATTATTTACAACAGAGAAAAATGTAAAGCTTAAAGTTACAATATGGACATACAGTAACTGCAATCAGTAAGTCATTACATATTAATACTAGACAAACAGGTATATATACAGTGACATTTAAAACGTCAAATTACAATTTTACATTGATGGGTAGGAGAAATAAGATAGGAAAGGTGCAGGAGATATCGGTAAAAAGCAGAGAATGGGTCATAAGAAGTGAGAAAGTAAGGAAAGGTAAGTAGTGTGTATATTTGTTATGTGATGTAGAAAAAAAGAAAGTTATAGCAAAGTTGAGGTAAATGTAGAAAGTAGTGAGTATGAGTTGGAATTTTGGTGGAGGGAAAATTTTGTCAAGGAATATATATATATATATATATATATATATATATATATATATATATATATATATATATATATATATATATATATACACACACACACACACACACACACACACACACACACACACACACATATATATATATATATATATATATATATATATATATATATATATATATATATATAGGTTCATAGGTAAGTACTAGGCTATCTGCCCATGGGCATTTATAAGCCTAGCCACAGGGTGATGGCTTTCGTATCCCCATTAGATTAGTAACCTGGGCCTCTGTCAACAGGGCTCCTGAAGTGATCCCAGGGTAGAACTTACGATTACCCATCCACTCATCAAGATTTCTCTTGAAAAGGGTCAGAGAGGAGCTCTGTCGAATATGGATTGGGATTCTATTCCAGAGTGAGGGGGGTCGCTGGGACAGGAATCTATCCCCTCCAGCATGTCCTGTTTATTGTTGTACATAGGTTCAAGTTGCTAAAACGAGTGATTCTGAGGGATCTCGTTTTTTTGAGGTGAAGCATGTCCATTAGTTCAGGGTTTGACATGGCCCTATAGGTCAGACATAGGTCACCTCTGAGAAGACGGTAAATGACTCAGAAGAGCTGGAGCTTTTTTAGTCGTGCTTCATAGGGTAATTGTTTAAGGCCCTTAATCCTCTTAGTGAGGTACTTCTGTGGTCTTTCTAGTTGTTGCAGGTATCTAATGAGGTACATCCCAAATGGGGCATTGTACTCTATTATGGGCCTAATGAGTGAGGAGTAAAGGGACACAATCACCCCCTTGGATCTGAATGAGAAACCCTTTGTGATCAGGTGTGCCACATAGAAGGATTTCCTGACCATTTTGGCTATGTGGTTATCAAAGGAGAGCATGCTATCTACTTGGGTACCTAGGTCCCTAATTTCTTCTTCTGTACTTAGTGGATTCCCATCTATGTGGTAGTTTGTAGGTACTTTGTTTTTCCCAAATGGGATTACTATGCATTTTTTGGCATTTAGCTTGAGGCCGTGACTTTGACACCAGGTGTTTGTCTCTGTGTGACCCTTTTGCAGGATGTCTGTGTCAGCTGGAGAGTCAATTATTGCACCCAATTTACAGTCATCTGCGAACTTGGTTAGCCACAGTCCCTCCGCCTTTGCCTGTACTTCAGAGAAATATATACCGAACAGGAGGGGTCCCAGGACTGAGTCCTGTGGGACTCCACTTGTGACTGGTTTAGAGTCAGACATGGCGCCTGCCACTCTTACCGTGTGGGTTCTGTCTGAGAGCCATTTGGCAACCCATCTTATGACATAGGGGTTAATATTTAAGATGGTGAGTTTGTCTGTGATTCCTGAGTGTGGGATGGTGTGGAACGCCTTAGCAAGGTCCAGATATGCTGTGTGGACCACCTTCCCTTCATCTATGGCCTTGGTGACTGTTTCGAAGAAGTCGACCAAGTTCAGGAGGCAAGATCTGCCTTTAACAAAGCTGAACTGGGTGGGGTCCAGTGTCTGGAGGTTCCCAATGTCCCTGTTAATGAGCTCCATGATAATGCGTTCCATGGCTTTGCAGACCAAGCTAGTCAAGCTTATAGGGCGATAGTTCCCAGGGTCAGTTGTGGCACCACCTTTGTGGAGTGGTACGACTGTTGCTGTACGCCATTCTTTGGGTACATAGCCTGTAGAGAGGCTGAGTTTGAATAGTGATTTGAGATGGGAGGTTAGTTCATTTTGAAGCTCATGTAAGACACAACCTGGGATAGCATCTGGTCCCATTGATGCTGTGTTTTTTGGCCTTTGCAAGGGCTGTCTTTACTTGTGTGTCTGAAATATCTGGAGCGCCACATTCTTCTGGGATGGGTGCTAGCCCCTTTGGTGGAGAGGGAGGGGTGAAGTTTGCACTGGACTTGTCAGCCAGGATGTTGGCAATGTCGGTTGGTTCAGTGTATTTATGGCCATTATGCACTAGCTTGGAGCATATCTTAAGAGTCCGCCCCTAGACTCTTGACATAGTTAAAGAAGGCCTTGTGGTTATCCTTAGAGTCATTGGCTATTTTTCTTTCGAAGTTGGCCTTGGATGATTTAATGAGGGAGCGCAGTTTTTTACTGATGTTAATCAGAGATGCCTTCTTATTTTGGGATTTTGTTCTATCTTGCAGGAGTTTCCTCCTTCTGTTGTAAAGTTTATTTATGGCCGGGGTCCACCAACCAGACTGGCTTCCTCTTTTTTGAGGAGTTGGTCTTGGTTTTACTTGGGATGGCTCGGTCCATGCATTCTTGAAGGTGTTCATAGTATGCATTTGTAAAGGATTCTGCCGATGGGTCATCATTTTCCATTTGATTGGGAGCTTTGAAATTTCCCACCTCGGTCTTGAGGAGTATGAAGCTGGCTTTAGAGCAGTTTTTTACCTTGATTTCCTTGACTGGGGGGGGGGTCAGGATGTGGATGTCCAGTGTGATTAGTTTGTGATCTGATCTTACCAATGACGAGTTTACCTCAGGTGTGGAACCCTGCTTTTACAATACATAGAAGGTATTGTTACATCAAGAAAGTAGATGGTGTGTGTATATATATATATATATATATATATATATATATATATATATATATATATATATATGTGTATATATATATATATATATATATATATATATATATACATATATATATATATATATATATATATATATATATATATATATATATATATATATATAGTGGAGGTGAAAGTAATAGCAAAGGGATAGAAGACAATAGGAAATTTATGTTGAGAATGTGATTTGTTGTGGTATACAGGGATAAAGTAGGTGTGTAAAGGCCAGGGTAGTCTAGCCTGGGGAGGAACAAGAGCAAAGCCTAGTGCTTTTATAGTGCTGTTTTAACAAGTTTTTGAATCCAGATTTTTTTTCAAGTGGAGCATAACAAAATAAGAAATAACAATAACATAATAACAGTGTAAAGTGCAACATTTCATGACATAATTATGTCAGTGAAAGCAAGACTTAGTTCAACCTATTTACATTGTTAAAAGTCATATATCAACCAGCCATTCTAACTACAATGTCAGGATAAAACAAACAACTTC
Source organism: Protopterus annectens (assembly GCF_019279795.1). Classification (NCBI taxonomy): domain Eukaryota; kingdom Metazoa; phylum Chordata; order Ceratodontiformes; family Protopteridae; genus Protopterus; species Protopterus annectens. The sequence continues at coordinate 644,185,323 of NC_056745.1, forward strand.
ATCACGTAATGCTTGTACAATACATAGAAGGTATTGTTACATCAAGAAAGTAGATGGACTATAATGTTGTTGTAACATCCTGCCATATCACACAGTTTTTTAAACTTTATTAGTTATATAGGCAGGACATTTTAATGATGCTATGTCAGAGCACCAAATTACATGTAATAGGTTCACAGGTGTGTACTAGGCTAATGGCTCTTGTGCCTTTACAAGCCTAGCCCATAGGATTACCATGGCATCATGCCACCTGACCTTAGTTCCAAGTGCCTCTGTCAAGTAGAGCCACTGGAGTGATCCCTGGGGTGAATTTTCTATTTCCCATCCACTCATCAAGATTTCTCTTGGAGGGCTAGTGAGGTGCTCTGCTTGACATGTATGGGAAGTCTATTCCGTGGGCATGGGCAGTCTATGGGTTATGAACCGGTCCCTCCAGCATGTTCTGTTGATTGTAGTTATGAGGTTGAGGTCTCTGGACTGTGTGGTGTAGCGGGATTGGGATTTCTTTAGATGTAGCATTTCTAACAGAGCTGGGTCAGACATGGCTTTGTAAGTCAAGCAGAGATTGCCTCTAAGTAGGCGATATGAGACAGAGAATAGTTGGAGTTTTTTGAGTCTGACCATATAGGACAAATGTTTAAGGCCTAGGATCCTTTTTATGAGGCACTTTTGTGGCCTCTCCAGTTGTTGCAGGTGTCCAGTGAGGTACATGCCAAATGGGGCACTGTACTCGATGACTGGCCTAATGAGGGAAGAGTAGAGGGAGACAATGACCTCTTTCTTCCTGGATGCAAAACCCTTAGTAATGAGATGTGCCACATAGAAGGACTTTCTGACCACAGTGGCAATGTGGTGGTCAAAAGAGAGGTTGCTGTCAACCTGTGTTCCCAGATCTCTTATAATGCCTTCTGTGTTCAGTGGACTACCATCAATGTGGTATTTCATGGGAACTGGGTTTTTCCCCAAAGGGGATGATGACACATTTTTTGGCATTGAGCTTAAGGCCATGGTTCTAACACAAGTCATCGGTCTCTATGTAGCCTATCTACCACAATAGGAGTGGTTTCTGGCCCATAAATTGTAGTTTGTTGGCCATTTGGGCAGTTTTTCCATCTCTTTCAACTTTCTGGTTTAAAAGCCCGTGTTTGCATTTGTTTCCCACCTTTCTTGTACTTTTTTAATGATGTGAGGATGCTAAAAGAAATGAAGAGGACACAAAAAAGTAAAGTATTCTGCTTTAAATTCAAATTAAAACATTCAATGAATCAAATTATTTTACCAATCATACATAAAATAAACTGGGCCATTATTACAAATGACCTCTCTTCTTTGTGGGTATTGCTACACCATCTGCCAAAGTTAAACTACTTTGCACTTGTACTGAAATTAATATAACATTTATATATATAACGGTTCTATAAATCAGCTATGCTGTAACTATAACTTTCTAGATATGATGCTGTATTACACTGTACAAGTATATAATTTAAAGCAAAAATGAATGCAGTTTTCAAATTTACTGCTAAAACCAGTCAGTAAAGCAGCACAGTTAGATGTTAGGCAGATGGAGAACAAATCAACAAATGATTCACATTGATTATCATGTCATATTAGAAAATCTCATTAAATAAAATAATTAAAAATAAGCATACCACAGTACATTTGAAATGAAAAGCAAAAACAGTAGCAAAAAAGGAAATACTCTGAAACTTATGTGGCATCAGAGACCAAAATGGAAACAAAAGTTACAGTGCAGACCATATCTGATGAAAAAAAATCAATGATAGGCTGGACCATATTGTGTTCAACAATGTCGGAGACAATTAATGAAATTATCACAACAGATGTATTTTATAGTAGAAAGAAAGATTATGCAACTCGTTATTTGAGAAAAATGTGGACTGGTACCCAGTCAGAAAGTGGGAATCTGAGAGGTGGAGAATGTAGATACCATGAGTAGGTACAAAGAAGATCTGTAAAGCAGTGAGAAAGGTTATGATCAGAACTTGGAGAAAAATGTCAACTATATTCCTGGTACCAGTTATGGCCAAGGAGGTCTAAAATGCTTAGATGACTACTGTATGCTGGCAAGGTAATCAAGGGAAAAGTGATGAAGCTAAAATAGCAGAAATTACCAAAAAAGGGTTTGAAAACATTTCATACAATGTCGCCTCATTATTATTAAGGTGGAAAAGTTGACCTATCTATGCATTCAGTTATTTTTTTTTTTTTTTTTTTTGTGATGGGTTTCAGAATCCTCAAAACAGTTATCCACATCAGGAGCAGCAGTAATATGTTTGAGATGTGGTCTTTCAGGAAATCTGGAGTTTGTGGGACTAAGGGAGTAGAAACAGAATAAATATTTTGATCATGTGTGTGACATCCCCACTCTATGACTACTGAGTCAAGGAGACTGAATCATCCCAACTGACATTGGAAAGTGTCGTTCATATGGAATACAAATAGTTACACTCAATATTTCCAGATGAAGACCTCTCTGGATCAAACACAATTTCTCTTAAGAGCACACAGGTAACACACTCAGCCTGGGGTCTGGGTTTCTGTCTCTGTTTCTCGCCAGCTCCCCAGTAAGGCTCACCACTGGCACAGCTACAGAGTTTGGTCCTCAGCCGAGTGTTCAAGCCAAGTCCTCCGCCACCTCTCTGTGAAACAAATACTTCATGTCCTTGCTTCAAGTAGCTGACACACACATAATCTTTGAGATTTAATTTTCATATATGCACACCTGGGAAAGACTTGAGCAGATTACTCGCTCTACCAACTTTGCCCAGACTATAACATAGATTCACTGCCACCAGACAGCTACTTTAAGGCTCTTGCCAGGTACCAAATTACTCTTACTAACTTTAGTGAAATTACTAACTAATCTCACTATATATTCCTGACTAATCTAAAGAGTTACTATTCCCTGGTTCACATACTAGACCAAGACAAGATGAAGTAGGTGAGGACTCCTTCTATTTCAGATTCCAAGAAAGAGACTGCACCTGAGACTTCAGTCTTCTCTAATATTAAAACATTATTTCTGTACAGAATGACATCACATGCATCTGGTCATCTGACGTTTGGTTTCCTTGCCCCCCCCCCCAATTGCTAGAAGCTGTCAGGATTTACCACATAGGTGTCAATAATTCATACACGTACACAGCCTTTGCTCGGACCAGAAGAGATCAGATGGCTTAGTGGTTAACGTCTTCGCCTCCTATGCACAAGGTACAAGGTTCGATCCTGACCTCCTACCAATACATGTTTGGAATTTGCATGTTCTCCCTGTGTCTCCGTGGGGTTTCTCCCATGTCTGAAAAAACATGCTGAGTGTTTTCATCTCAAACTCACCAATGACTGGAGCTGTGGGCAGCAGCACAGACTCTACATGTGCCCTATGGTGGGAAGAGTTATACAGACCAATCGCTTTGGGCATCTACTGTGGTGTGCAATATCCTCAAGATAGGAGAACATGGATCAATGGTGTAAAATATGTCTCTAGGTGATTCAGTCATGTTGACTAATGTCGCCAAAAATGGGCATGGGTAGTTACCGGTGATGAGTGGGTTGAGGACCCAGCCCACTCTGACCCACGTCAGGGACCCATGCTAATGGTGGGAGTGGTATATGTGTCTCTATTGCCCAGTGTGTGCCCGTCATAAAGCCCTGGGTCAATAAGCTACTGGCTGGCCAGCATCTAGTTGCCCAGCCTGGGTTACCTGGGATAGCTCTGATGAGTGAAAGCTGGATGTAAAACCAACCAATCTGCCAAACATGAACTGAGAATTGCTACGCTTAATGTAGGTTCACAGACAGGATGCATCTTGGAAGTGAATGACATGATGATACGGAGGAGGCTGGACATCCTATGTATCCAGGAGTTGAGATGGAAGGGCAGTGTAGCAAAGCCATTTGGCTTAAGATCCAGAGTCTACTACTCAGGTGGAGGGCAAGCTAGAAATGGTGTAGGAATTGTGGTGAGAGAGAGGCTTCAGAAGGCAGTGAGGGATATCATCAGAATTAACAACAGACTCATGGCAGTCAGACTCCAGTGTAATGACAGGTAGTATTCATAATCTCAGCCTATGCCCCACAGCAGGGTTGTGATAGTGAGGAAAAGTTGCAGGACCCACTAGATAAAGCAGGACAACATGAATTTTGTGTTGATAATGGGTGACTTGTATGCACATATCGGGACAGACAGAACAGGATATGAGGACTGCCTGGGTCCACATGGGTGGGGCAACAGGAATAAAGAAAGAAAAGCCATTCTAGACTTCTGTCTGGCAAATGGCTTGATAGTAGCCAACACATGGTTCAGAAAGAGAGACAGTCACAAGATCACATACAAGAGTAGTCAACATGCAACTCAGGTAGACTTCCTCCTAGTAAGGAAAAGGCACTGGGGCAGAATCCAAGATTGCAAAGTCATCCCCAGTGAAACAGTTGAACCACAGCATAAACCACTATTTGCCACAATCAGCTGCAAGCAGTGGTCAGAGAAGGCTCTAATGTCAACAGAGACCAGGCTGACGGCCTGGAAGTTGACTAGGGAGAAAGTACAACAGTTCAAGGAATTACTTGGGGCTCTAGCACACCAAGAAGAGGAAGAAATAGGTGAAATTGAAGAAGAATGGCAGCGCCTAAAACAGCATGTGTTAGGACTACAGAAAAGATATGTGGCAGAGCCAGGTATGGAAATAAGATACATAAGGAAAAGTGGTGGTGGAATGCAGAAGTCCAGGAAGTCATCAAAAGAAAAAAGGAGTGCAGGAAGAAGTGAGAGACAGAAAAAACTGACCAGGCTAGGAAGGACTACTGGTTGGCTAACAAAGAAGCTAAGAAGGAAGTTGCAATTACAAAGACTAGGGCATCAGAGGCACCATACCAATGTCTGGAAAGTGACTCAGTAAGGGGCACAAAGAAACTATACCAGGTTGCAAGGCAAAGACAGAAAGATAAAGAAGACAGTCAGACATCCTTCATAAGGGATGCCGACAACAACCTGCTCACCAGCCCAGAGGACATCAAAGGCAGATGGAAGGAATATTTACAGCAGCTTCTGAATGAAGAACATCCCACAGGAGCTGTACTGTCCCAGAAACATCCTACAATGAGAGAAGAAGAGGAGCCCACCCTAGAAGAAGTAAGAACCCCACTAAGGAAGATGAAGTCAGGGAAAGCAGCAGGCTCAGATGAGGTCCCAGCAGATATGATAAAGATGCTGGGTGAGATAGGGGAGAAATGGCTCCTGAGGGTACTAATAGCAGTGTGGAGAGAAAGGCATATGCCAAATGACTGGAGAATAAGCATACTCATGCCAGTGTACAAGAAGAAAGGGGACATCCACAACTGTGGGCAGTACAGAGACATCAAACTCCTATCACACTGCATGAAAGTTCTGGAGAGGGTGATTGATAAACGGATATGCAGATAGTAAAATGTAAGATGGGAGATGAGCAGTTTGGATTCAGATAAGGATGTAGCACAACTGACCCGATGTTTGCATTGAGACAGATACTTGAGAAGAAGCTAGAGATGAGGAGAGAGTCCAACTGGACATTTCTATACTTGGAAAAACATATAACAAGGTCCCAAGAAAGCTAATCTGGGCAGTACTGTGGTGGTTTGAAGTCCCAGAAACATTGGTAGAATTACTGCAGGCTATGAACAAGGATCCAATGACTCAAGTACGAACAGTGTTTAGCCTCACAGAGGGGTTCCCAGCCTTTGTCGGTGTACATCAGGGTTCAGCTCTGAGCCCACTGTTGTTCATACTGCTGATGGACTACATTAGCAAACAGGTTGGAGGGGAGGGATCAACAAAGCTGCTGTAAGCAGACGATGTGGCAGTACAGGCAGACTCTGAGCTAGACCTTCAGCAAAGGATAGGAGAATGAAATGCAAATCTGAAGGCACATGGGATGAAACTAAGCACAGATAAGACAGTGGTAATGGCAGAAAATTGGGGAAATCAGAAGAAGCTGAGAATAGAGACAGAAGGGAATATAGTGGAACAGGTAAACAGCTTCAAATATCTGGAAGGAGTAGTTGAGGAGAAGGGTAGTCTGAATGAAGAGGTCAAAGTTAGAATCAGAGGGGCTGCAGCCAACTGGCATAGAGTATCAGGTGTAGTCTATAACAGAAGAATGCCAAAGAAGCTGAAAAGGTGTACAAGACAGTGGTGTGACCAGTACCACTGTATGGTACAGACACCTGAGCAGTAAAGACAGAACAGTTAAAGAAGCTAGAGGTGATGGGATGCACACTGTGGGACAGACGAAGAAATGAAGACATAAAAGCAGAAGCCAAATTAGCTCCAATTGAAGAAAAGATCAAAGAGAACAGATTCTGGTGGTTTGGGTACATGTGTAGAACAGCAGAAGAAAATCTGGTGAGGAAGATTTGGGACAGACAGGAAGAAGGTAAGAGGAAGTGAGGACATCCAGCAAAGAGGTGGATGGATTGTGTGAAAGAAGATCTGCGACAGTCAGGTATGAGTGTTGAAGAAGGCTGGAGTGTGGCACTGAATCGAGAGAATAGGCGACAGTTAACATGATACCCCAACCCCATGTAGAAAAAATGGGAAAAAGGGGGATGATGGTGATGATGGTGATGACAGAGCCTTGCTAAGATCTGCTGCAGCTCCTGAAAGTCATAAAACAAATTCAAACCTCCACCCTTTCAGAGTAGCAACTAGTTCACCCCAATGACCAATGGAGGAAGCTTCCTAGTACTTCGTAGTCAGTGTCTACATTCAAAACTGTGAGATAAATTCTTTAAGGTCTAGGCTTTCCAGTATCCTCTATTATAGTTACAATAATGCATGTACATTTCTTTTCTCTTAAGCAGGGTACACTGTTGATACATTTTTAGGTTCATAGGAAGGTACTAGGCTATCTGCCCAAAGGAATTTATCATCCTAGCCGGAATGTGCTGGCTTTTGCCACCTCCTTAGATTAGTTCCCTGTGCCTCCGTCTGGCAGAGCCATTGAAGTGATCCCCGGGGTCAACTTTCTGTTTCCCATCCATTCTTCAAGGTTTCTCTTGAAGAGGGTTAGCAAGGATCTCTGTCTAATGTAGATTGGAATCTTGTTAAAGAGCATGGGAAGTCTCTGGGACAGGAATCTATCCCTCCAGCAAGTCCTATTTATTGTTGTGGTGAGGTTAAGATCCCTAGAGCATGTGGCTTGAGGGGATATGATTTTCTTTAGGTGGAGCATGTCCATCAATTCTGGGTTGGACATGGCCTTGTATGTCAGGCAGAGATCACCTCTGAATAGGTGATATGCAACTGAGTACAGCTGGAGTTTCTTCATTCGAGCTGCATAGGGCATCTGTTTGAGGCCGGTGATCCTCTTGGGTGAGGTACTTCTGTGGTACAGCTGTTGCAGGTGTCTTGTGAGGTACATCCCAAATGGGGCACTGTACTCTATGATGGGTCTGATCAGTGATGCATAGAGGTGCACAATGACCTCTTTTGACCTAGATGCAAACCCTTTTGTGATTAGGTGAGCCACATAGAAGGATTTTCTAACCACTTTGGCAATGTGATTATAAAAGGATAGGTTACTATCTACTTGGGTCCCCAGATCCCTTATTATGTATTCCATACTTAGGGGACTACCACCTATGTGGTAGTTTGTGGGTACTTTGTTTTGTCCAAAGGGGATGACTATGCACCTTTTGGCATTTAGACTGAGGCCATGGTTTTGACACCAGGTATCTGTCTCAGTGAGACCCTTTTGGAGGATGTCTGTGTCAGCTGGAGAGTCAATTATAGCCCCTAGTTTACAGTCTTCAACGAACTTGGTCAGCCATAGTCCTCTTGTGCTTGCCTGTACCTCTGAGAAGTATACACCAAATAGGAGGGGTCCCAGGCCTGAGCCCTGGAGAATGCCACTTGTAACTGGTTTAGAGTCAGATCTAGCTCCCACTACTCTTACCATGTGGATTCTGTCTGTGAGCCATTTGGCAACCCATCTCGTGATGTAGGGGTTTATGTTCAGGCTAGTGAGCTTGTCTATAATACCTGAATGGGGAATGGTGTTGAAGGCCTTTGCAAGGTCTAGGTAGGCTGTGTGGACCACCTTTCCCTTGTCTATAGCCTTGGTAACTATCTCAAAGAAGTCCACCAGGTTTAGGATGCCTTAAAGCCAAACTGGGTAGGGTCCAGTGTTTGGAGGTTCCCAATGTCTCTGTTAATGAGATCCATGATGATGCACTCCATAGCCTTGCAGACCAAGCTAGTCAGGCTTATATGGCAATAGTTCCTGGGGTCTGTTGTGGCTCCACCTTTGTGGAGCGGAATAACCGTTGCTGTGTGCCACTTTATGGGCATGTAGCCTGTGGAGAGGCTGAGTTTGAACAGTGTGTTTAGGTGAGGGGTTAGTTCATCTTGGAGCTCATGTAGGATGCATCCTGGGACACTGTCTGGTCCCACTGATGCTGTATTTTTGTCTTTGGAGAGGGCTGTTTTAACCTGAGTGTCTGTGATTTCAGGCGCACTACATTCTTCTGGTATGGTTATGTGCCCTTTTGGGGATGGGGGGGGTGAAGTTTGCACTGAACCTGTCTGCCAGGATGTTGGCGATGTCAGTCGGTTCAGTGTATTTTGTGCCATTCTGCACTAACTCCAAGCAGATCTGAGAATTGCCACTTAGATTCTTGACATAGCTAAAGAATGCCTTGTGGTTATCTTTGGAGTCCTTGGCAATTTTTCTTTCGAAGCTAGCCTTGGATGATTTTATGAGGGATCGTAGTTTCTTGCTGATACTGATCAGGGATGTCTTCCCTTCTTGGGATTTTACTCTCTTCTGTACTAGTTTCCTCCTTCTATTGTATAGCTTTTTTATGGCAGGGGTCCACCAGACTGGTTTCCTTTTCTTGGAGGAATGAGTCTTGGTTTTGCTTGGGATAGCACGATCCATGCATTCTTGTAAGTGCCCGTAGAGTGCATTAGTAAAGGATTTTGCAGCTTGGACAGCGTTATCTTTCAGCATGGGGGCTTTGAAACTTTCCACCTCTGTCTTAATGATGTGAATTTTGCTTTTGAAAAGTTTTTCACGGTGGTTTCTTTGACCGGGGTTGGGGGCGGAATGTGGATATCCTGAGTGATTAGTTTATGGTCAGATTTAACCAGCTAGGGGTTGACCTTCGGTGTGGAACACTGGTTGCCCATGTTGGTGATGACCAGGTTCGATATGTTGTCACCTCTGGTGGTGGTGTTAACCAGTTAATCCAGGGTATCTGAGTTTATAAATTCTAGGAGATGTTGGGCAAGGGAGTTTGTACTTGAGTAGTTCACCCAGTTAATGTTTGGGTAATTGAGATCACTCAATATCAGGGTGTTTGGTAGAACTTTTATGCTATCTTTCCAGAAATGTGAAATGGGGGTCCTGGGACATGGTGGGTGATCTGTAGCAAGCTACAATCTGAATTTCAGTTTTGCCTATTGTTAGTTGCACGTGGATGATCTCTGAAGCATCGTGCTGTGCCACCAACCTGGAGGTGTGGGTATCCTTGATGAATATGGATACACCCCCACCTTTTGTATTTCGGTCCGGGTTTTGTGGCCAAAATGTACGGTATGAGTTGTTGCCTGGTAGTGCTGGGGTGCTCTCTGGAACCTTAAACCAGGTTTCTGTTACGATACATATATCAATTTTCTCCATACTGAGGAGTGCCTCGAGTGCATGCATTTTGAGGTTTAGACTTTTGGCACTTAGTAGCATTACCCTCAGTTTTTTGTTACTTGTGCTATTTACGGCAGTGGATTTTTCTTTAGAGCCTTGCCTAAAAAAGGCACAGGGGATGGCAAGAGCCTTGGCCAGTATTCAAAAGCCTAGGGGTGACAGGTGCAAGCCATCTCTATCGAAGCAGTGTGGCTTGTTGAGCATGTCATCCCAGGCTGACAGACACTGGATCCCCTTTAAATATCAGCAGAAGCTTAGCCAATTGTTGAAATTGATATTTTTTTCTTTATAACGTGGTATAATTCTTGGTGAGGGCAGGATGCTACTCAAGGTCAGGGTCATACCGGCCTGGGCTACATGATCAGAGAGCTCCTCCATGTCTCTCTTCATGTAGTCCAGGGAGGTATGGCTCAGGTCATTCACACCAACATGGACAATTGGCAGAGTCGTATTTGTACTTGTTCTTGAGTGACCTGCTTGTGTTATCTGGAGGATCCTGGCACCTGAAAGACAGCTTTATCCAACACAAAGCTTTCGGGACAACTCCCTTTTTCAATGATTAACACAAGGTGCAGTTACATTTCAGTATTTAATATATCTACTGACATTTTTACTAAATGATATAAAATTCAAACTCTTATACATATACATATAAATATACACCTATTCTTATATATAAAAAAGGTATGCTATATCTCAACACTCAGAAATTCATCTACTCAACACTCACATCTTACTTAATGTACATAAAATTATAAAAAGTTATTTATTCAGTGCTATAAAATTTCTACAGCAATCTTAAAAAACATGACCAAATCCATGTTACCAAACATTAATCATTTCAAACAATTGTGCTGCAACCTTACTAAAATTGGTTTTATTGACACGGCTGCATTTAAACCAGGTTCAGTGTCTGCTGACAATCACACTATCCACTCATATTCCCTTACTTCTAATTGATTGCATATATCAATATATCACCCCCTCTTAAAGTTTTAAATAGCATGTCTATAACTCTAAACTTAAACATATGCCCAATACCACTTTCTTTTATATGTTTATATAAAGCATTTGTCTCACATTGTCTCCTTATGTTGGACTTGTGTTCAATTATACGATCCCTCAATCTTCTCGTCATCCCCACATAGAAAGATGAACATGCTACACAAGTTGCTATATATACAACATAGCAAGAGGCACATGTTGCCAGTCCATTAAAGTTGTAACGTTTATTAGTAACAGGATGTTGAAATATACTGTTATTTAATAAACTACCATCTTGGGTTGGCATTATGTCAATGCAGCAACTACAATTGTAGCAACATATAGTGCCTCTAGTTCTTCCTTCAGATTGTAAAGTGGAAGGATGTGAAAAATCCTTATAACATAAGAATGACTTCAAAGATCTTTTATTCCTATATGCAAATGAGGGTGTATTTCCTACAACTGCTCTTACGTCATCCTGTGCTAGGAGTATTTTCCAGTATTTACTTATAACTCTTCTAACTATATGTGTTTTCATATTATATGACGTTATAAACCTTAGTTTACCATCATCTCTCATTCTCTCCAACTCATTGCTAACACTATTATTATCAGGTAAACATATAGGTTTGTAGGTTGTAGTTCTATTGTTCACAACTAAATCTCTCATACTATCTACTAACTTCTGTGGGTACCCACTAGCTATAAAGTCACCACATGTCTCATCTAATTGTTTTACAAAATTCTCTTCAGTATTATTAAGTCTACTAATTCTTATCAACTGGGCCTTCACTATGCCCTTGAACACATGGGGGGCATGCATGCTTGATGCTTCTAGATAACGCCCAGATGAAACCTCTTTTTTGTATACAGTGGTAACAAATTTGTTATCATTCATTTTCAAATTTATATCCAGAAAATTCACACTAATTTGTGAACATTCCATTTTGAAATTCAAAAAGGATGTTGTGTTATTTATATAGACATTAAAGTTTAACAAATCCATATGGGTACCTTTCCAAATAAGAAAGCAGTCGTCCACAAACCTTTGATAAAATTGGACTCCATCATTTATAAAGCCACTATCATTAAACAGGTATGTCCTTTCCCATTGGTATAGGACTATGTTAGCAAACGTGTTAGCTATGGGAGTACCCATAGCCACACCTGTTAGCTGCATATAATGTTGTTCATTAAAAATAAATACATTATTCCTCAGCACTACATCTAATAACATGCAGATATTATCAGAATGTCTAGATGTAAAACCTGAATGCTGTGTAAGGAAGTCACGTACAGACTCTACACCATAATCAGTGGGAATCACAGTAAACAAAGAAGCTATATCCAGCACAGCCATATACATATTCCCATTTTCCCAGAGTGTATCTTTCATATCAACTTGCCATCTGTTTAGTTTCATTAAGAAATCTGTTGTATCTTTAATAACAGTAGTGCAAATAGATAACAAGGGTTGCAATTGCTTTTGCAAATACAAAGAAATAGGCTCCGTGACCCATCCTTTGCCCGAAACAATTGGTCTCATTGGTGGATTCTCCCTGTTTTTATGCACCTTGGGAATCCCATATAATTGTGGTATTATGGGACTAGTCACAGTAAAAAAATGGAATAAATCCAATGTAATATCACCTGCTAATTGTATATCGTATATACACATGTTAACATAGGATACATATTTCTTAACATCTAGACTAGAAATAAGTTTAAAGGCTGTCTCATCCCCAAGCAAAAGTAGGACAGATTCTATATACTTGGTTCTATCCATAATCACCACAGAGCCCCCCTTATCTGCTTGTTTTATGATTATGCTAGGTTCATTCCTTAATTCTTTAAGAGATATATGCTCTGCATACGTAAGATTAAAAATACTATTGCCTCTTGATTTCATATCATATGTATTTCTAAGTTCCGACTCACACAAGTCATGAAAGGCTATTAATATTGGTATAGTATTTGGAATGAATGTGCTACGCCTTTTACAGCCCTTTTCATTTACTACTTCATTACCAAAGATGAGTTTTAAGGATACACTCCTCACAAACATTTTTAAATCTGTTAGTACATTTACAATGTCATCAGGACTTGTAGGAATAAATCCCATACCTCTACGAAGTACTGAGCAATGTCCAATCCCAATATTAAAGGATGATAGATTCAAAACATCTGCCTTTACTTTCTGGCTATTTTCAGTTGTTTTGGTGAAGTGGATAGTTTCCGTTTGTTATCTGATGTCGCTACTTCTTTCATCGCCAACCTACCCCTCGAGGCGTATCTAGATGCTGCCCTCTGCTCGACAACTCTTTCTGGCTGTTGTAACTGAAACGGTTTATTAAAAAAATTATGTATAGGTTGTGTAGTCCTTTTGGCCGTATTTAACGGCTCATCCGTTGATCTTGGTACTAAGAGAGATCCACACGGTAAATGCACACTTTCTGCTTCGCTACTGGCACCATGAGGTGCTTCAGCTACTGTCGTCATCTTCACGCTACCCGCATGATGCTGTGACGACAGTGGGGGCGTGTTCACATGCTCCGTTGATATGCTTGCAGTTTCAAAGACATCCAGTGTGTCTAGGGACAAAGCAACTCTATTTACTGATTCCGATGTGAACTTACTATGCGTTTTAAAGTTTGTTTTCTTAATCTCTCCAGCCCTGTCAGTCCTGGGCCAAGAGAATATATTGCCAGTTTGAAAATCACCAATATCTCTGAAGAGCTTGCGCTTCTTGGTCGTTTCAAGTCTATTATCTAACGCTGATAGTCTATCCATCATAGCTTGATGAATGGAAAAACCTTCCTTCCAGCATGACATATTAAACAAATTATCCTCCATTTCTATTATTTCCTTTTTAAGACCATTTTCTATGTCCAAGAAAAAATCATTCATTAACGCCATATAGTCATGGCTTAATTTGAGATTCAGACATTGCCATTTTTTCAGTAAATCAGGGTAGGTATTCCCATAAGAGGGCATCTTTAGAATTCTTAAGCCTCTAGGCACAATCCCTTTCTCCATATATGCTGCAAAGCTATAACGTTGCCACTGCATACGCTTATATGCCCCCATTTTCCTTTCAAGACTATAAAGTAAATGTTCAAACTCCTGAATATTCACCACCGGTGTATTGGGTTCATTTTCATGTATAGGTAATGTCTCAGTAGTAACATGCAGTAGGGGGTTTACTTCCCTTTCAAACCACCCTTTTAAGCGATTCGAAGTATCCATTAGGCTGCAGGAACAGGCTTGGTGTAACCCAACTATTCAGCACAGGTACACAAATGTAGTTATTGTTGACGAATTGCTGACAAAAATTCTGAAGATCAAAAACACACGAACACAGTTGAGTAAAAAGCAGAACACCTTTATCCAACACAAAGCTTTCGGGACAACTCCCTTTTTCAATGATTAACACAAGGTGCAGTTACATTCACATTTAAATACACCCACCACACATCACATGACCTGCAGCCAAGGTCATATGATCAACTGCATCAGTATTTAATATATCTACTGACATTTTTACTAAATGATATAAAATTCAAACTCTTATACATATACATATAAATATACACCTATACTTAGCTTTGCGTTGGATAAAGGTGTTCTGCTAGGATCCTGGCACCTGAAAGACAGCTAACAGTAACCTTCTCCTTGTTCAGCCTAGTGAGTGGGACGTCAGTATGCCTGACTATAGAGTCACCTATTACTAGGGTGTTGGGTATGTTATTTTGCCTTAAGGGCTGTGATTGCGTGGCACACTGGTTTTGTGAAGTATGTGTTTCATGGTTTGTGTTGGGGGGTGGAGGTTGCTTGGATGTCTGCTTTGGAGGTCTCTGTTGCTTTTGCAGATTTTTATTTAGTCTCCAAGTATGTTTTCATGTATTTTAACACAAGACACTTTACAAATACAATTTTAACATAAGTATCTGTACAAATCAGTTTGATATTCAATTAACATATACTTCTTTACTAAATTCCAGCTAGCTGTGCTGGCATGTGTTACACATCCACTGCCCTACTTCCCCTGGCATAGCTGGCAGTATCTCCTATCATCACAATATCTTATCAATGAACTCTGTGGAACAGGTAATAATAACATCATTTTGAAAAATGAAAACTAAAATGAGACAAAGTGGAATTTGATAATTCCAGATGATGTAAGGAGTAAAATAAACATTAGTAGTTCTGCCATGCAAGCAGAAATGAAAAAAAAAAATGCTTATTTACCTAAAGAGTAAGAGGATAGGAGGCGTGGCCAAAATGGCTAACTGAGAGTAGCAACGGTGAAAGCTCTGTGACTGAAAACTTTTCTCTGACATAAAATATAACCAAAAACTTTAAATTGGGAGGTACTTGTTAGCTAATTTTATTCAATTATAGTCAGAAAAAAGATTTATAATTTCAAGTTGTTCAAAAGCTGTAATTTTCCTGTCAGAATTTCAACTGGTGGTTAAGACAGAAGACACTTCAACATGAACCATGCAAGAAATGGTGATCAAGACTTTTGTGTTAAAAAAAGACATCCAGTCACTAATATCTAGTAAGCAGGATGTATTACTTAAAATGAACAAACTGGATGCCAAAATAGAAAGTTTCAAAGAAGAGACCAGAAAGAAGATGGAACATTTAGAAATTCTTATGAAACAATGAAGTGCAGAAACTTTAAATGATCATGAAGAGAGAATAACTGAAGATGGCCTGTACTTCTTAACTACAAAAGATAGTGAGGTCTACCAGGCATTTTGTAGCATGACAACCAATGCTGGGGTCTGGACATTTGTTGCCAGTGTTCGTGAAAACAACATACATGGGAAATGCAGAAATGGTGATCACTGGACAAGTAATCAAGGAAGCAATCAAAATGACCCAGCAGGAGATGGAAACTGGGTTAATGTGGCCACCTTTGGTACTGCAACTGCTGCAACTAGGGATGATGAGGACATATCTGTCTGGCATGTCCTTAATGACATACCTCTAAAGAAATGGAAACTGGATCAGATTCCGCAATATCACACTGAAAACAAGTTCTTCCACAAATTTGGAAACAACCTACAGGGGCTCTTCAAGAAATTGCCTCTCGCATGGAATACTGGAAGTTGTCCTGTGATTTTGGAAATGATGAAAAAACATTGATCCTATATGCACCCAACAGCAGAAGTGAATTCATCCCAGGTTTTATTTATTTTTTTTTTTGTTTTTATACATGAGAAGGCTACCTATGCAATTTGTTCAGGGGTTAAAGTAAATCTGTGTAACACCGAGCATTATTGTATTAGATGTGGTGACCTCTTCCCACAGGGAGATCCAGCAACATGCAAAAATTTCAGTAGATTTGCACGGAATGGTTATGAAACAAGAAAAGAGTGGAGTGTGACAAAAGAAATGCTGGAATCAGCCGTGTTCCTGTTTTACTGCTAAAATAATAAAAACAGTCATTTGACAATTCTATTCACATTTATTAGCATGTATTATGTCATTTCTGTCCCATAACCATATTATTTCTCATTGACATCTAGCAGTACTGCAATATTTTATTTTGATTAAACTGTAATAGCTAGTTTACCTTGTGTTATTTACAGTTTTGTAATAGAAACCAACTTTCTGATAGATATAAGGCCAAGGTAGTACAGACATTTTTTGTTGGGGGAGTAGATTTTGTCAGTTTAATTATGCAATGTTATAGAATGTGAAGAAGATGAAATGTATCTGTGAAGGTGCTGGAACCTGTTACTATGCAAAAGAATGGCTTAACCTGAAAAACTATTACATCATTTAGACTTGTGAGCTTTGTTCTATAGCATTTTTACAGGCTCGGAGAATTTGTTGGTGTCTTTATACAAATTAAAATATTGAAATTTTGAGTGCACAATACCAGTAAGTACAGTAGCCACATTTGTCTTGCGGGGGAGGGTCACACTGTAAATAAATAAGAAATGGAAAATCATTATTACAACTATCCGCTTCTAAGATAAACATCTAGTTAAAGAAATCTTTGACACCTATAAAAAGTTGTGCTTATTAAAAAGAAGTTACACAAACTTGTAATTATTAAACACATTGTGCAACATTATTGCATTGTCATTAACATGATGCAACTATTTTTACTATTGAAAAGTGAGAGGACAGTTACATATTTTAGATTGCCCAGTGGAACGAGTGTACACTTACATGAAATGCTTCAGTGTGAATGCTGGTAACAGTAGAAAGAGTTAGCTCTTCTCCTTTCAACAAACAGTGATGCTACATGCAAAGGTAGATGGAGAAATAAGGTTTCTATGACTAGACATAATGAGGAGACACAGGTATTCTTACAGTTGCAGCACTCACCTCTGAGGCTGAAGCCCAGCTATGCTGGGTTTGAATTCTACAGCTGCCTCTTACATGTTGTATCACCATTCCTGTCTTATTTGACATGAACGGCTGAAAAGAGACAATAACTAAACACATTCAAATAATTAACTAAGCAAAGGTAACTAAATAGGTAAATAAATAAATAAATAATCATTTTACAGGCTGCATTGGAAAGAAAGATATTCACAGAGATTCATAAACGTCAGTTATTTTTATTTATCTTAGAACGTCCCTAAGTATCTGCAGACCAAACCTGAGAACTATTGTGCTTATGAATGTCTGACTAAAAAGAATACTTAATAACATTTCACCCTAGTTTACAATTTATGTAGAACATTTTAGTCTCTAACAGTTTCAAATTATATAAATGTTATGTAGCCATATATTTTATAAACTAGTGCATCTGTGTAATTCCCTTCTCTAATTACAGTGACATTTGCAAACTACTTGTGCTTTATTTAGTGGGTTATTACTAGCATTTCCACTGAATTACGCTCATGTAATTTGTCATTGTCTATGGCTTATTCTATAGCCAGTCTCTTTCAATAGACGTGTAGTATACACAGCAGCTTTTCTCAGAATCTTAAAGTGTTGCAAATGCAGTAGAATTAAAGATAAACTGTGACATAAAACAAGCATACAACATCACTGATAAATCATTTAATAGTAAAAAAAGCCAGACAGATGTTTATTGTAAGTTAACTGGATGTAGCCACATCACACATTCCAGTGGGCGAAACAAGAAAAGCTGTATGTTATAAATTGAAAAAGGTGTTACGGTTCTAATTTATTATCATAAAGTAAGCATATGTGTTTATTGGCTGCTATCTCAGGCAACACATTCTTGGAAATATTCCAGTTCAACTCAAAGTAGCATGCCCTCATAAACTTTCATAAACAAGTTATTTCCCATTCCTTGCTGTTCAATTACTGTTCCAAGGCTGACTTTATAATGTCTTTCCAAAGGCTCAGCCACCAAACCTTAGTGAGAGGAGACTTCACTTTTTTCTTTAAATCAACTTTTTCTGAGCCCACTTTTTTAATTCCTAGGAAAGCACTAATAATAATCTGCTATGACATATGGAGTATCAAATGTTAAAGTTATACTTTGGGACTCTTCACTGCTCTTAGCAAACATTGTTTAGCTGGTAGCCAATAATGAATGTCTGACTCTTTTTTTTTTTTTTTTCACAGTTTTTGATGAATGGCTATCGAATGGATATTTTTGTCTTTATTTGTTACCTTTGGTTCCTTCACATCCTAAAAATCTATGCCATTCTGCTGTAATATCATAAGCTTTATGGTATTCTTTGTGGCATCATGACACTTTTCATTATGCTGTTTATTGCACTGTGGTGCCTTAACTGTCATAACCTACTTTTATATATCCTGTTCCTCGCCATCACAAGCTTTGTGTGTCATATTTTACTTTGATTATCTGATGCTCAGTCTTGCAAATGAGAATAACAGCTCAAAGACGTTGCAAAAATCAACAATTTGCAGCTAAATATACTAGTGAAAACTGACAAGCGTGGAATATGATGCAAGATAATGGAAACAAGCAAATATAAAATGAAGCGATTTATAACTTTATGTGCAACCAACTGGGCTCAGTAACTGTATTGTGAATAACTGGAAAAGGATGTTCTGCAAAGAAATGGTAAATGTTATCATAACATTCTTATTTATTGGCTGATCACAGCCTGCCATTTGTTAATTTTAGGAAACCTTCACAGCTCATAGGCATGATGATGAAAATGCAGATTATTACATTTTAAATTGCCTATGGTATTACCAGTTTAAAAAAAATCTGAAGGGCTTCTTTACAATTACAAAATAATAATTTGTAGAAAGAGATGAAGTCTGCACTTACTCAAACTGCATGTTAGACTACTGCTCGTTTCATTATTCTGATGAAAAAAGCATAATATGTATAGTATTTTCCTAGTCCAGTTTGAGCACCACATCTATCTGTAACTTATTTCAAGAAAGAAAATAAATGAATGCTGCTAGAGAATAACTAGCCATTTAAAAAGCACTATGGTGTGGATAATGTCTTATTTGTATGTTTATTTCTGTTAAAAGCTCCTGTATGATAGAGGAACTGGGAAAAAAGCTACAGATATAGGTTATACATATATGAATTATGTAGACAATAAGGCAGACAAAGTTATTAGATGTAAATAGGAAAGAAAAAGTAGAATGCAATGTACACAATGTTTGTGATTAAATTCTTAAATATACATATACATAGAAAGTAGCCCAATACAGAACATGTTAATAGGTATAGAGTATAGTTCTGTATCTAAAATCTTGTATTTTCATACATATATAAAAAGTTTATAGAGCTAAAAGCTTGAATATTAACACAGTTAACCCACTGCTGTATGTAGTATATGCAGTTATGGACTGAATTAAAAAGGAGAAGAGGAGAAATGCAGAGAATATTAGATAAATGATGAGAAAGGGGGATAGATGAATAACTAAAGGAAAGGATAAAACAGGAAGAGAAAGGATTAAAAAGAGAAGTAATCATAATTAGAGATGTTTTATAGGTGCAGAAATGTTATTCTTCTAGTTAGGATGCTGTGAGTGTATTTTGTTCAATTCCCTAGTACAGCAGATCTGAATGATGACATTCTGTATTTCTTTCTGAAAGCTACACACTCTATATAAAAGTTACTAAATGCAGATAATTAATAATGTGCATGTGTAAGTTAAACCCTTCATTGCTGCAAATTTTTCTAAGCAATTTTCTGAGGACACCCAATTAAGAAACAGATGTGATAATGCTAACAATTATCATTCCCTATCTTTACTTCCACACGTCAGTAGATGTGAAAATGTTACAAATGGGGAAGATGTAATATCAAACCACCAAACAGACCTGTATTGACATTTGAATTACATACCAGTCATCTATCAAATACAGGGATTTTCAATACAGGGAAAACAACAAACAATTATATTGTTTTTACATAGAAATCACTATGCTAGAGACATGTTCATAAGCAGCAGAGTGCATCTGTTTTTGTTTTTCAGTTAGCATTTCATAAATTATTTTGTTTTCAACAGATTGACTTTTTTTGCTTTTCTTCTGCTTGTGTATTATATTTAATAATTCTTGCAGCAACGCTATTTTAAAACTCAGATGATCTGCACCTTATGTTTTTATTGCAAAAAAAAAACTTTTGCACCAAGAATATAGATGTTACAAAATTGCCACGGAAAGGAGAAATGCAAATACAAGATTTTTGCCCAAAACCTGGTATGTACCTTTCATCCAAGTAATAGTGACCTTGAAATAGGTTACCTTATGTAGAAAGGCGTATGAGGGCTTATTCTCAGACGCAGAAGGAATATCAATCTTTAACCTTCTTGCCATCTATTGAGTCACTTTCCAGAAGCTGGTAGAGTGCCTTTGATGCCTTGTTCTCTGCCATTGCAACTGCTCTCTTAGTCTCTTTGTTAGCCAACCAGTATATGTTTTTATCCTGGTCCATCTTTTACACCTTTGATTTCTTCCTGTGTAGCTTCCTTTTTTGATAACTTACTAGACCTATGCCCTCAATCACTAGCTTTCCTTATGTACCTTATTTGCATACCTGTCTCAGAAAAAAATCGTATTTAATATATTTTTTAAATGTAATTTGCATTCATCCTTTATTTATAGGCTAGCTTCTAATTTTGCAGTTTAGGTATGCATTCACCATCATCTTCAGCATCTAGACTGCTGATCCTGACGTATGACTGCTTCCTTCGGTATCCAGAGCGCAATGATAATGACACCTTAATTTTAGTTAAGGATAAAAAATGATAACTCAAGAATATTCTGGGATTAATTTGATTTAAGTATCACACAGTTCAAGGGATGGACTATACTGTATGCTCCCTTTATACTATCCAAGCAGCATTGAGTCACTGTAGGTGAGAATGACACACTTCTACACTGCCAAGCACGCAAACAATTTCCTAGTGTTTATTAACAAAAAAGATATTGAAAAAGTAAATATAGGTAAGTAAGTGTACGCAAGCTGTTGTTTCAGGTTGCATGTTGACATGAATGAGGAGCAAGTATAAAATAACAGTATTATGCAGATAAAATGCTAATGTTAGATCAAATGTCAGAAATCATACATTTCAACTGGCTTGGATTCTAGGCCTGAGGAATCAGGCAAGCTTTGTTCTTCAACTGGGCATACATCTTAAGTCAGACAATTTTCTGCTAAGTTAGAAAATTTTGCCAAAGGCACTCATCTGAATACTCAGTAGTAGGCTTGATTCTGAGTTACTACAGCTTTTCACGACAAAGACTATAACAAATTTTATGTAGTTTGTTATCTGCTGAAAAAGTACATTCACATACATAGGCTATCAACTTTCAGAAAAGTAATGTCATATGGATAGATGCTATAAGTATTCTTTTTTATTGAAGAATGTCTTGATCTTTTTGTATGCTACAGACTGACATATCTTTATTATTATTATTATTATTATTATTCTAAGATATGCAAGGCAACTAAACCAGTTCATGAGAATTCCTGTCTAGGTTATCATTGGAGTCTCATTCAGAATCTTTATTTAGACTGAAAAATGCAGTGTGGCACCAACTAGAAAAAATAATGGTGCATCAGCTTAAGCCAGTGATTACAGATACATAAAGAGTCAAACAGAAATTAAAACATGTCTTTATTTGAATAACAAGACACTCAGCTGTTGAGTTGTTGGTTTCATTAATCACCCAGTGGCCATTGTTAAACAGAAATCAGACTATGAACTCCATTCACAGCAATAAACCTGGTCTTCTTCCATGTTCTTAAGAGTAGAAATAAGAAGTTGTATCAGAAGAAACAGAAACATTATCTACTCCCAGCATTACATGTTATTTTGTTGTGACTTTCGGCTTTTCCCGGTTAGGTGTCGCCACAGCGGAACTCCGGTCCGCTAATGATTGGCAGTTGATTTTTACATACCGAGTTGCCAGCCCTGACACACAACCTTCAACGAAGGTACGCCCATTCACGCATGTCTCCACACAGAAGACGCTCTGAGAGTTGAACTGGACAGCATCCTACTGTGAGGCGACAATGCTACCGCAGCACCACCACCGTGGATCAGCATTACATGTTATTATGCAATGTTATTATTACAGTTTCTAATTCTTTGGTCAAAACAGTTATTTAAATAGTTATATTTTTTTCTTTTGCAAATATGAAATGCTCCGGTTTTGCAAATAAGAATCAACAATGGTGAAAAAATATGGGAACAAATGCTTCAAAACAGACACTTTAGAAACTTCATAGGATAAGTCATTTGAATTATCATACCTTTTCTAAAGAAAAAATATCTCTACAGTTGTCACTGTTCAATACAATTCTTATTCTTACAAAATAAAATCTCATCATTTAAGAAGTACAGAGCAAGGATGAGATGGATGTTTGCTCAAGCTCAGTACAGAGGAGGTGAGAAGAGAGCAAAGGAAGGTGAACCCCAGGAAGGCTGCTGGCCAGACAACATACTGGGCAAGGTGTTAAAAGGCTGTGCTGATCAACTGTGCACAGTACTCACAGAGATGTTTAACACCTCTCTTGCCATGGCAAAGGTACCCTCATGCTACAAGGAAACAATAATCATTCCATTGCTTAAGAAAACCTTCCCCTCCAGCCTTAATAACTAGAAGCCAGTCGCTCTGACATCCACAGCTATGAAATGTTTTGAGCGACTGATTAAAAATCATTTGTCATTGGGCCTACCTCCCAATTTTGACCCTCTGCAGTTTGCTTACAGAGCCAACAGATCCACAGCTGATGCCATATCATCAGCGGTATACAGCTCTATGACAACTATGTGAGAATGCTGTTCATAGATTTCAGCTCAGCATTTAATACAGTGGTACCAATGCGGCTGAAAGAAAAACTGGCATATATGGAAGTCAGTAAACATCTCTGTAACTGGATGCTGAACTTCCTGATTGAGAGGCCACAGAGAGTGTATTATGTTAAGATTAATTGCATTGCATTGATCTTGTGTATCAAGATTAATTGCAGGGTTCCACAGGGATTTGTCCAACCATATCATCAAGTCTGCTGGTAATACCACAGTCGTGGTGCTCATCACAAAGGAGGATGAAGGAGCATACAGAGAGTAGGTGGCATCTCTGATCCATTGGTGTGAGGGGAGCAACCTTGACCTGAATGTAAGCAAGACCATACAGATTATCATCGACTACAGGAAAAAGAAAACAAACCATCCAGTGCTCATGATCAATGGTAAGAGTTTAGAGAGGGTTAAGTGTACAAAATTTCTAGGTGTTAATATATCAGAAGATCTCTCTCATGGTTGAGAAATACCAGCCAGCTGGTCAAGAAAGTGCACCAACACATCCATTTTTTGAGAAAGCTGAAGAAAGCCAAGCTCCCGCCTCAAATCCCCTCCACCTTCTACAGAGGTATTATTGAGAATATCCTCACCAGCAACTTCACAGTGTAGTTTGAAAGTTGTACAGCTACAGAAAAGAAGGCACTACAGAGACTGGTGAGGGTTGCAGAGAAGGTAACGTGTTCCATCGATACAATAACTTTACTCTGCAAGAGAAGCATCAGAAGGGCCACCAAAATACAAGACACCACACATCCAGCTCACAGCCTAAGCATCTGGCATCGGGTAGAAGATATCACAGCATCCACTGCAGGACTACCAGATTCAACAAAAGCTCTACCCGACAGTGGCCAGACTTCTGAACTCAGGCATAAGTCCCAGAGAACTGGACATTAAGTAATTCAGTTATTTCTTTTACTCACAAATACACATAATCTGTTGTATAATATATATGGGTTCCTATCAGTTCATCGAAACTTCAGCAGTTCGAACACCATGTGTTCGAACTGTGAAGTTTGAAAACTGATTATCGTGAAGCCATGGGACACCAAATTCTTTCCCTGGGAAAGAATTTGGTGGGCCGTTTCTGTGGCTTCACAATTTTCAGCACTGTTGTGGAACATTACAGGTCAGGTTCAGGTAAGTGTGCGATTGTGCAGACATTAGGGTTAGGGTGTGGGTTAGGTGAGTTAGGGTTAGGGAGCAGGTGAGGTGGATGTGCGATAGTGACAGACTTTAGGGTTAGGGCGGGATAGGTGAGTTAGGGTTAGGGCACGGGTGAGGTGGGTGTGCGATAGTGACAGACTTTAGGGATAGGGCGGGATAGGTGAGTTAGGGTTAGGGCGCGGGTCAGGTGAGTGTGCGATAGTGACGGACCTTAGGGTTAGGGTTTGGGTTAAGGTAAGTGGATAGATAGTAGTGTATGTACAGTTTAGTGTAGGGTAGATGTAGGATTTTAAGTGTATGTGTGTGGATTGCTGTTTTTTTTGGTGTGCTTGTGTTGTGTGTGTGTTTCTTGGAACAGCGATTTTTTTTCCCTGGAGAAAAAATCTCTGTTCTAAGCCTTCGATGGTTTTGCACTTCGAGGTTAGAAGTTCGAACATATGGTGTTCAAACTTCTGCTGTTTCGTTGAAGTGATATAGACCCATATATACCACACAAATTCCAAGTAAGGGCAATATTTATTTATATTGTCACTAACAAGTGTAATATTAGACAGACAACTTAGGCAATGTGCAATCGGTAATGTGGGGCAGTTGTAATAGCTTATGGGAGAGTATACTTATTCTGTATTCAAGTGTTGGAAATTTTCTACTCTTTTGTACTGTTACTGCAAGTAGGATTGTATATGTTAGTTGTTTTCATTCTTTTACTTGTATGTGTTGTTTTACTTTCTGTTTGTCATCTCAAGAAAGAGCTAATGCATGAAATTTCATTTAGGCTATACGTGTCTGGTTCTAAATGAGAATAAAGTTTACTCTGAATCTTTGAATCTTTGAAAACTATTAGGGACATCCCTTAAAATCATGGATGGTTCAGACATTCAATACTGATATTTAAAATAACAATAGACATATTTTATAGTTTAATTTGGATGAGCTTTAGCTTTCTTTGTTACCTTTTTCCCTAATGAAAATGTAAAGCTTTAACAATTAAAAACACATTAATTTAAAAATAAAAAACTTTGACTTTCAGCACTCTGATTTGCTGTCTTGGCAATCCCATTATGTAATTAAAAGGTTAGTAGTAAAGTGCAGTTGTGTAAGTAAACTTAGATAACAGTAAATGTTCAAATGCTCACTGCTGCAGTAGCCTTAGCTATGGGGTTATACCCTGCATAGGATATAACAACTGGCCAGGTTCCAAAGCTTCACGGCACCTTCTGCATACTCCAACTGTTAGTCAGCTGGAGCCGAGCTGACTAAAAGGGCAGGATTAGCTGCCAATCCTACAGAGTTTTCATGCCAACAGAGAGAGAGAGAGGCTGAGCCCTGAAAGGAAAGTGTTAAGAAAAACAAAAAGTAAATGTCCACACCCTGCATAAATAACACACCAAAAAACAAGGGGGGTGGAGGGAGGGAGTGACTACAGCAGCAGTGATCATTTGAACATCTACTGTTATGGTAACTTTACTTACACAACTATACTGTATTCATCATACTGATCAGTGCTGCAGTAGCCTTAGCTATATAGGTAGAGTAACCTGACTAACTATATTTGGGAGATGGAAGGAGAAGTGCCCAGCAGCCCTGGAGAATGGTCCTAGAAAAGCACGATCTACACCTAGAGAAGGAATCAAGCCTATAGTCCTGTGTAAAAGTAAGTGCAGCTTTTAAAATACTTATAGAATCCGACCCTTTCCAAAAAGCTATAGATGAAGCCAGTCCCTGACAGAGTAAGCCTTGACCCTGCCTGAAATAGTTTTACTGCAGTTGTCACACAGCCAGCCCAGCTATCTGGAATGTTGTAAATAAGTATAAGTCATTTGTGAATATTAATATGATTTAAATAGAAATGTAACACAAGGAGATACTGTCAGCCCACCTATCTGGAATTTAAAAAATAATCCTATATCATTTGTGAATATCAACATGATTCATATGTTTCTCTTACAAATGCACTGGAACTATGTGTTGTGTGTATATTAAACTGCTGATACAGAAGTATGTGTTGAACAGGGTTTCTACAGTACTGAGCTGTAAAGATGCATCCACAGTGTACCCTGCTGGAACATAGAAGATTAACTTGCAAAACTTAAGAATAGTTGAGGTTAAGTTAACTTACAGCTGAGCCATAAACAAAACATGATATCTCTCAGTTTCAGTGCAGTAGCAGACACAATGTCTAGAGCAAGAAGTTTTTTGTATCATCTTGAAAGAGAAGCAATTACGAGGTTTGAGATGTAGAAGTGTTTTATGGTTTTATGACTTCCAGGATCTGCAAATATCTGAGAGGTATGTATTTTTCACAATGAGATGTCAAATGCTACAATGGGGGTTTAGCCTGGGAACTGAACTCAGCTGACAAAAAGTGATGTTACCCAAGCTAACCTAGCAGTAGTATTGGATATTAATTTAAGAATTCTCTGAGAAGAGAGAAAGAGGGCATTTTGTATTTTGTCTTTGACATAACAACATCAGCTAGAAACATCCACTCATCTCTGTACTTGCCTTGCTGTAAATAAGTTTCTAGGGCATAGTAACTCTTTCATATTCAGATTATTATAGTAAAGTACGACTTAGATGTTTTCTTTATTTATTTGAGACTGTCCTGCAATGTTGTTTTAAATATTTCCTGTGATTTTGAACTCTGATGTAATTGATTACTTACTGAATACTGTCTTGTTATTTTATTTATTATTAAATATATTTAAAACTTTCAATTGTGGCTTGTCTGTTTAGAGATATTTAAGCTCTTAAGGTACTTGCATATCTATTTGGTGACACTGTACAGGCCACTCCTAATAGCCTGATGCTTGGTCAAAACTACAATTTGGATTAATAGTAACATTACAGAGTAGGATTGGACACCCTTTGTTAAGGGTCTTCAAGCAGCTGATGAGTTGGGTGGTGGCAGTGAAAACTACCTTAGAGTCTGGGCAGAAGGGGGCATAGTTAGTAAACCTGTGCCACCCTTCCCAAGGTATATGTGTGTGTGTTTGTATATAAATCAAATCCTAAGTTGTTTGTGTGTGCACGTGTATGTGTGTCAACTACTTGGGCAGGGATAGAAGCACTGGTTGCACAGAGAGAGTGCTGGAGGTCTTGGCTTGGCCACTCAGCTAAGATCTCAACCCTATAGCTCTGCCAATGGGGACTCTTACTGGAGGTCTGGAGAAAGAGGCAGAAACCAGCCCTGGACTGACTGTGGTCTCTGTGTGCTCTTAAGGGAAATTGCACTTGATGCATAGAGCTGCATCTGAAACTAATGTGTTTGTATCTGTCATCTTCCCAATGTATGCCCCCCCCCCCTGTTCTAGTGGTGAGAATTGAGGCTCATTAATTTCTGGGCCAGTGGTGAGGCATTACAATTCAATAGAAAAAATTTCACATAACCTCCTGTGATTACCTCCTAAGTTGCATTTTCATTTAATAATTCTGACACTACAAGAAGATACACTGATCCTCTCTTGTCTGCTGTTCTTATTGCAGTATCCATATTGTTACATGATACTTACTAACTTCTTCCTTGCAGAAATTAAACGTTTGTAATTCTCATACTTGGTTTTAAAAATAGGTTTACAAATCAAATATATACTGGTATAAAATCTGATAATGTTCTATATTTGAGATGATTTCATATACTTCAAGCAGTACCTTTAAGTTATTTCTTTCAAAAATGTACAAGCTAAAGACAGACATTATGAAAACATTAAACTTAGAAGGGAAAAAATCATTCCTTTTTCAGTGCCTGCTTTTTTAAATCATGCAAAGCAATATGTTCACACAAATCAATGATGCTAACTCAGTGCCTACATAGTACTTACTCATTTGAAAATTCCGCAGTACAGA
Source organism: Protopterus annectens (assembly GCF_019279795.1). Taxonomy (NCBI): domain Eukaryota; kingdom Metazoa; phylum Chordata; order Ceratodontiformes; family Protopteridae; genus Protopterus; species Protopterus annectens. The sequence goes on from NC_056745.1 coordinate 644,213,270, forward strand.
AAACTCAGTCACTCATTGCTCTTGGTATATCTTTTAACTTCTCACCCAAGATGCTATTATCTATCAGTGATAACAAGATATAAACTCTACAGCCTTCCCTAGCTCACTATGCCATCTTGTATTTCAAAAATAGCCTTAAGATTTTCAGTGGATTCCACCTCCTAATCAACTCCTGGCTCTTCATTACTAATAACCATACTTGGTTCTTTACATAAATTCTGCCAAGAGTCTTCATTCTCTAATCTCTCTATCTATCTGTCTATCTATCTATCTGTCTGTCTTTCTGTCTGTCTATCAATATATCTGTTATGATAGAACAAAAAATCTAATCACAGTGAGTAGAAATTTCAGCTCTGGTTTGTTAGCTTCTTTGAAGCCTGAGATTCCTGAGATGCATAGCTGTTTCAGGGGCTGAAAGAGTTTGGAATGGAATCTTAAAAACACTAAAGAAAATGTCTACTATGAGCGCAACAAAGGTCGAGCTGTAGCTTTCATTTAAAACTGGGTTACTTTTAACAAGAAGTTAATTTTCAATAAAGCCACCCCTGTTATTTAGCCAATTCAGCTAGAATTTTTGGAAGTTTTTAAAGTTATGTGAGATCTTCTGAAAAACAGTATCTATTAGACTTGCTAAACTCAGGTATATGCAATTGTTGTTCTGTACATTTGTGTTACTATTATATGTTTGTTCTGCAGTAATGAATAAACAAATGGAACTTGAGCAACTTTATTCAGTTTGCCTCTATAAAAAGGAAAAGCTTGTTTGTATTGTTGCTATGGCTGAATGAATATAGTAGCAGACTATCTCTATAACTTCAGAACTCTGAAACTTCCTGTGGCTGCTCTTTCACTTTTCATTTTCATACCTCAATCAAGAAGACATAACCTTAGAAAGTACTTTTTATTTATAAAGAAAAACTGTATGAGGATTCCTTATATTAATGCAATGTAATTATAGTTTACATTGATAAGCAGATGTTGCATGTATACTATAGAGAACAGCATGTAATCGACAAGTGTAATAGATTAAAATATTTATTCTAAGTTAGAATAGAATTAGTTATGAGAGTTCTCTACAAATTTGGAATTTATGTTAATTCAGCTATCAATCTTAGATCTTTTCTTATTCTCTACAATATAGAGATGTAATTGTGAAAAACTGAAAGGCTGCCAGCCCAGCTAGATAGAATTTTGTAGATAATTCTATGTCATTGTAAATATTAATATAATCCACAGGCTGTTTTACAAATATAAGAAAACTAAACGTAAGAAAAACTGTGTTATATGTTCCGAACTTCAAAAATGTAATCACAGTGTACCCTGTTGGAAGAAAGCTGATAAAGTAAAGCATTTTATGACTGTTTGATCTCAAAGCTCTGAGACAGGATGTCTGGATGAATAAATTCCTTCTGTTGTTTTGAGACAAGAGTTAATTGCAAGGTTTTACATGTATAATGTCTTTTATTGCTGTGGCTTCCTGACCAGATGTAAGTTTACTAAGAATTGTAAATTTTGAGTTTCTAGTTGCCTGAAAACCAGAGAAGTGTCAAGAAAGATGTAATCTAAAATGATCAGCAGTGATGAATTATCAATTTAATAGATCTTTGAGAGAAAGAGATAGTATTTTTGCATTTGTCTTCAGAACTGACAACATCACCAGCACTCTGCCTTTGCTCTATATGAAAGTAGAATTTAAAACAGTATTCCTCTTAGAGTTAGATAGGAATATAGTCAGATTTAGTCTAACTGTTTTCTATATTTATGTCAGACTATCCAACAATATTGTTTTAAGCATTTTCCTGTGATTTCAGAACTCTTGACTAGCACTGTGTTGAATTGAGGAGATTTGTCTTGTATTTCTAGTATTTATTATTAAATATTTTTAAACCTTTCAACTGTGACTGTTTTGTATAGAGACAATTTAAGCTCTAAAGTACATTACATGTATATAGTGATACTGTCCAAGCCACCCCATTAAGCCTTGCTGTTCGTCATACTTAGTAATTGGATAATAATAATATCGCATAGTAAAATTGGACACCCTTTGGTAAGGGCCTTATTAGTAACTGATATTAGTGGTTGGCGGCAGTGATTTCTACCTTACAGCCTGGGCAGAGAAGGGGGCATAGCTGGAGAACCTGTGCCACCCTTCCCCAGGAGTGTCTGTGTGTTTGTATATAACTCATATCCCAAAGTGTGTGTGTGTCAGCTACTTGGGCAGGGACATGAAGCACTAGTTGGACAGAAAGGGTGCTGGAGGTTTTGGCCTGACCACTAGGCTGAAATCTGTACCCTATAGCTGTGCCAGTGGGGAGTCTTATTGGGGATCTGGAGAGAAAGGGAGAAACCAGCCCCAGACTGACTGTGATCTCTGTTTGCTCTTAAGGGGAATTGTACTTTACTGTTTGTGTACTTGTTATCCTTCCCAATGTGCACGCCTCTCACTGGTGCTAGTGGTGAGGATTGAGACTCCTTGATTACTGGGCCACTGCATGGGAGTCACAGTAATGTTTATATATTTAACTTGCAATGTCTGTTGACCTAGCAGTTATTTTTATGTTTTACTGAATCTGCACATATACCTTCCATTGTGTAATATCTCATGCATATATTGCATCTCAAGGAAAATCTGCCACTTATTAGATTGTTTCATTAAGTGAATTTATAAGGTTAATTATGGCAAATATAGTAGTGTGTTTTCTTCAATACAAATAGATGTACATCAATATTTCTTTTTATTTTTCCTTTGGGAAATGTGTGATATAATATTATTTCATATCTCTTCACCATTCTCAATTATATTGTAACATTTAATAGGTACATAAGTTGATGTAATTAGTGGGAAAGACACAATAGTTGATAGTATTTTAAATGATAATCAAGTGTTTGTTAAATGGAAAATGATTAATTTAAAAATATAATTTTAATAATTGTAATTAATTTGCTTTGTCCTTCAAAACAGGTCTCAATTAAATTCCTTTAGGTAATTGTATTTTGATGTTAGTTACAGTAGCAACTTTCTTATATTTGTTGAACTTTTCATCTTTTTTCTAGTATGAAAAAAGGAACACTTGTATCCATGGTTAGCCAATATGTAAATATTAGCAATCAAATATACATAGTTTATGAATGTTGTTTCTTTCGGCTTTTCCCGGTTAGGGGTCGCCACAGCGGAACTCCGGTCAGCTAATGATTGGTAGTTGATTTTTACGTGCCGAGTTACCAGCCCTGATGCACAACCTTTAATGAAGGTACACCCATTCACGCATGTCTCCACGCAGAAGACGCTCTAGCTGAGAATCGAACCGGACAGCGTCTTACTGTGAGGCAACAATATTTATCAATATTATATCAAAATAGTTTATACTGTAGAAAGAAAGGATTATTACTGACGACATTTAATCACCACTTCATATCACAACGGTTCCCATTCAGAAGCCTGAAACATCATAAGCCTGAAAATCAAAATCCTGAAACCAAAAGCCTGAAAATTCAGAATCCTGAAAACTCAAAATCCTGAAAGCCCAAAATCCTGAAAGACCAAAATCCTGAAACTCAAAATCCTGAAAACACAAAATAGACATACTGATGTCATTGTGGCTTTGCTATTGTTAGCCCTGTGGTGTTAGGTCATGCGTTGGGGTCAGGTAAGTGTGCGGTTGGTTTTATTTTAGGGTTAGGGGCGGTTTAAGTGAGTTAGGGTTATGGCGCGGGTCAGGTGAGTGTGCGATAGTGACGGACCTTAGGGTTAGGGTCAGGGTCAGTTGGTAGATATTAGTGTCTTTATAGTGACATATTAGCATTATTTGTGTTTTCAGGATTTTGAGTTTCAGGATTTTGGTCTTTCAGGATTTTGGGCTTTCAGGATTTTGAGTTTTCAGGATTCTGAATGTTCAGGCTTTTGGTTTCAGGATTTTGATTTTCAGGCTTATGATGTTTCAGGCTTCTGAATGGGAACCATCACAACATATTCAATACAATGAAATTAATTTCTGTTAATATAAGTTGACAAAATAGCAATAACAAAATAAATGTGCTAATAAAATATCTTAAAACTAATACATGAGATATTATATTTCTACAAGAGACTCAATTGAAGAAAATATAGATCTGCTAAACAAATTTGGTTATGAACTCATTGCATTTCCATACTTTGGGGGAAAAAAGGAGAGGCACTGCAATACTGTGGAAAAAACAGTTAATGCCTAAAATCATACATACTATTTCTGATATCAAAGGTATGCAATCTAGAGCAAATATTAAATATAATAATAGGGTATACACATTTGCACACTTTTATTGGATACCGGGAATAGGAGTGAATATAGGAAGAAACCATTAAGAAATATTACAGGAACTTGAAAAGGTGGCCTTATATTAGCAGGAGACTTTCATTGCATAATGGAATAGAAAGAGTCAAGTACAAAAAATAAATAAATAAATAAATAAAAAAGGAGAAGAAGAACTTTAAAAAAAGGACCTATAACAAAAGTATTAAATAACTGGTTATCTAATAATAATGTAAAAGATGTACTAACAGTTACTGATAGTGATTCCATATATTTTACTCACTATTCACATGTTTATAGTACACAAACACGTACTGCTAAAATATTTATGAATTCAATGGCCAGCACAGTGGTGCAACAGTAGCATTGTCACCTCACAGCAAGAGGTTCTCATATTCGATTCTTGGCTGGAGTGCCTTCTGTGCAGAGTCTGCATGTCCTCCCTGCATTTGTGTGGGTTTAGTCTGGGTACTCCAGTTTCCTCCCACATTACAAAGACATGCATCTGGAGCCCCCCCCCCCGGGACTCTGCTGAAAATTGGCTTTGTTCCAAGTCGGACTTCCCTGGTAAACAAATGTTAAATAAATTTATATCTGCTAATATTATTGATAAAATTGTTAATTTTAAGACTATCCCATGTCCTACATCAAACCACAATGCCCCGTGTATGAGCATTACAATGGATAGTAGAAATTAGCAGCTAGTTCATAGAATACCAAGATATATGACTCAGATTAAATATTTTAAAGACTATCTCATAAAACAAGTTGAGGAATTCCTTGATTTTAATGATAAAGATAATTTAAGCAAAGCTATACTCTGGGACTTTCTCAAGATGCATATTAATGATACAATGAAGAACTGGTCAAATAAAATTAAGGAATGGAATGAACAATTACTTCATATTCAGGAGAAGTTTGATAAAGTTAGATTAGAACAGCAAGAAAGACAAATAATTGATACAAATATTATAAATGACTTAACCAAGCAATATCAAAATATTTCAAAACATAAAACTAAAATAGCATTAGAAAAACTTAGAATTCAAAGTTTTGCTATGATACCAAAATAAAATATGATTAGATTAGCTAATAAAAGTAAAACATTGAGTAAGTAATAAGGCTCATATTAAGGACATTATTAACATATTAACTAAAAATAAATCATCAGATATTGATGAAATGCTCCTTATTTTTAAAAATTATTACAAAGAACTTAATCAAAATAATAAAACAGTTAATGATAAATGAATACTGGGACAAAAGTATATCATTTAAACTAAATAAAGAACAGATCTTGAAATTTTTGAAACCCGTAACAATAAGTGAAATTGCCAGTGTAATTAACTACGGTAAAATAGGGAAAGCACCAGGGTTAGATTGCATATGTATAAAATCTACAAAATATTATCAGATAACATAATACAGAAATTGGGAAAACTTTTTAATTCTGCTGGTTCAATACCACCTTCGTGGAAATATACCTTAATTTCCTCAATTTTAAAATGAGGGCAAGATAATAGCTTAGTATCATCCTACATACCAACTTCACTGTTAAATATGGATTACAAATATTTCATGGCAATATTAGTTTCAAGACTAAGAGTAATAACAGATAGTGCTGTTGATAAGGTTCAGGCAGATTTCATTATTAACAGACTGGCTTATGATAATACAGAGTACTGACGGTATTAGATTTTGCTCCAAATCAGAACAAAAATTAGCACTAATAAGCTTAGATTTTGAGAGAGCATTTGATTCAATAAATTGGATTTACTTCCAAATTTTCTTTCATTTGGCTTCCCAAAGGAATTTGTTGTTTTAATAAAGAATATATATATATATATATATATATATATATATATATATATATATGTATGTTTCCAAAGTGTTTATTAAAATAAGTATGTTTATTTCATAATAATTTAAGATTTATAAAGGCAGTAGACAAGGTTGTCCAGTACCCTCTCTTTTATTGCCATTAGCAATTGAACCATTACTAGCAGTACTAGATTTAATGATAGTATAGATGGTTTTAACATAACTCAGAATTATAAAACTAAAATGCAACTATTTGTTGATGGCATTTAGTTATCATTGGGTAACATTCATAAATCCTTTGGAGAATTAATAAAATTAACATTCACTGATTTAGCATTAATGAAATTTAATGAAAATAAAAGGAGGTCATAGTAACTAATCAACAAGCAAATACATGAGTTAAAAAGAAATGTAATTATAAATGGGATAGTATGGAATTTAAATATTTAGGTATTCTAATAAAACATGACATTATTAAACTAATTGACACCAATTTTCAAAAATTGATTGCTGCCATAGAATCACTAATAAATGATTGAAAGACAATCCATTTCTCCTTTTAAGAAAGATAAGTTCTTATAAAGATGATGATTCTTCCCAAAATAATATAAGTTGTACAATCAACATCAATTCAGCCTAACAAGACTGTAATGAAAAAGCTAGTAAAGCTATTAATTTCCTTTTTATGGTATCATAAAAACTAGAACTCCTTGTAGAAATCATACCAGATTACGGGAATATGGAAGAATTAAGTTTCCAGATATAGTATCTGACTCCTTGGCTGCAATGTTTAGAGTAATACTGTTATGGTTAAACCCCAATTATAACAGCAAATGGAAAACTATTCAAGGAACATTATATTCTAAACATTTAAATCAAAACAACAAAACAATTTTGAAATAATTAATAATACATTCATATGGTTAAATAAAAATCTTTTAGAAGAGAAGATAATTCAAAAGACTAACTTTGCATATATTAATCTGAGAACACTGGAAAATATGAAGGTCTCTCCAAACACCATTATATTGGGCAACTTCAACTACCCAAACATAGACTGGGAGCATTACTCTAGCTCCAACACCCTAGCCCAAAGGTTCCTAGAATTTATAAACTCAAATGCTATGGAACAACTTGTTACCACTCCCACAAGAGGGGAAAACATACTGGGCTTGATCATCACCAACACGGGGACTCTATGCTGCAGACCAGAAGTGTATCCCTCACTGGTAAGATCAGACCATAAACTAATCTCACTGGATATTCACATCCCGACCCCACCCCCTGCCCAGAAAACCACAGTGAAAAACTTCTCTAAAGCAAATTTCACACTCCTCAAAACCGAGGTGGAATCCTTCAAAGCCCCCGGGCCTGTGGAAAATACGTCCCAGTCTGCAGAATCCTTTATAAACGCATTCTATGAACACCTTCAGGAATGCATGGATCATGTGATCCCAAATAAAACCAAGACCCAATCCTCCAAAGGTAGACGTCTTGTCTGGTGGACCCCAGCCATAAACAAACTATACAATAGAAGGAGGAAGCTACTAAATGATAGAGCAAAATCCCAAAAAGGGAAGGCATCACTGATCAGTATTAGCAAAAATACTACGGGCACCATAAAATTGTCTAAGGCCAGCTTTGAGAGAAAAATTGCACAGGACACTAAGGATAATCACAAGGCTTTCTTTAGTTATGTTAGGAACCTGGGTGGTAATTCCCAGATATGTTCAGAATTAGTCCAAAATGACAAAAAATACACTGAACCCACAGACATTGCCAACATCCTAGCTGACAGGTTCAGCGCAAACTCCCCCCTCCCACCAAAAGGGCAAATATCTATCCCAGCAGAGTGCTGCCCCCCTGACATCTCAGATGCTCAGGTAAGAGCCACCCTCTCCAAAGCAAAAAAACACAGCATCAATGGGACCAGATGGTGTCCCAGGCTGCGTCCTACATGAACTCCAAGAAGAGCTAAACCCAAACATAAAACTACTGTTCAATCTCAGCCTTACTACAGGATATGTGCCCAAAGAGTGGCGTACAGCAACAGTGGTCCCTCTCCATAAAGGTGGTGCCTCAACGGATCCTGGAAACTATTGCCCCATAAGCCTGACTAGCTTGGTCTGCAAAGCTATAGAAAGGATCATCATGGACCTCATAAATAAAGATATTGGGGACCTACAGACACTGGATCCTACCCAGTTCGGCTTTGTTAAGGGCAGATCCTGCCTCTTAAACCTGGTTGATTTCTTTGAAACAGTCACCAAGGCCATTGACGAGGGGAAGGTGGTCCACACAGCCTACCTGGACCTCGCAAAAGCCTTCGATACAATACCCCACTCGGGCATTATAGATATGCTCACCAGCTTAAATATAAACCCCTATGTCACTAGATGGATTGCAAACTGGCTCAAGGACAGAACCCACATGGTTAGAATTGCTGGAGCCATGTCAGACTCCAAACCAGTTACAAGTGGTGTCCCACAAGGCTCAGTCCTGGGACCTCTCTTGTTCGGTATATATTTCTCGGACGTACAGACCAACATGGAAGGACTGTGGCTGACCAAGTTCGCAGATGACTGCAAACTGGGTGCCATAATCGACTCTCCAGCCAACACAAGCATCCTCCAAAAGGGCCTCATAGAAACAGACAACTGGTGCCAGAGCCATGGCCTCAAGCTAAATGCCAAAAAGTGTATAGTCATCCCCTTTGGCAAAAACAAAGTGCCCACAAATTACCACATAGGTGGTAATTCATTAAGTACAGAAGAAGTAATTAGGGACCTGGGGACCCAAGTTGATAGCAATCTCTCATTTGACAACCACGTGGCCAAAGTGGTTAAAAAACATTTTATATAGCCCACCTAATCATGAAGGGATTCACATCTAGATCAGGGGAGGTCATCATGCCTCTTTACTCATCCCTCATCAGGCCCATAATTTAGTACAATGCCCCTTTTGGGATGTACCTTACCAGACACCTGCAGCAACTGAAAAGACCCCAAAAGTACCTCACCAAGAGGATCAAAGGGCTCAAACAGATGCCATATGCTGCCCGGTTAAAGAAACTCCAGCTCTACTCAGTGACATACTGCCTGTTCAGAGGTGATCTGTGCCTGACGTATAAAGCCATGTCCAACCCGGAATTAATGGACATGCTGCACCTCAGAAAATCCAAATCCCATCGAGCTACGCGCTCGAGAGACTTGAACCTCAGCATTGAAATAAATAGGACATGCTGGAGGGACAGATTCATAACCCAGAGGCTCCCTTCACTCTGGAATAAAATCCCAGTCCAGGTTAGGCAGAGTCCCTCATTGACTCTCTTCAAGAGGAATCTTGATGAGTGGATGGGAGATTGTAGGTTTACCCCGGGTATCACTTCTGTGTCACTGTTAGACAGAGGCACAGTATACTAACCTCAAAAAAGGGCATAGAAAATACATTTAAAATGGGTGGCGAAAGCCAAACACATTCTGGCTAGGCTTATAAATGCCCTAGGGCAGATAGCCTAGTATGAACCTATGAACCTATGAACTTAAAAGTTTTGGAAACTTCATCTATAAAATTTCAACACTTAAAAAATGGAAGTGTGCAATATCTCCCATTGCTTTTCCATATGTGTCACTCATATTGTTTCCCATTAAAGACGAACAGGCTAGGTAGTTCATTTATGTGCTTTATTACAAAGAAACACATCAGGATGGATAGCAGCAGTGCAAAATATAAACAAATTGTTTAACTGACAGACTACACAGGCATACATGCTTTCATCTCAACAGCTTACTACAAAATGGCAGTCAGGCTAGCACGTGGTCAGTGTTCTTACACTTGTGCAAGCCCCTAGAAAGCTTCTTAAAGGTATACATACATATTGATCTACATCCTCCCTCTTTAATGAATTGCCCACAATATAATTATATTTGAAAAGAAACATGCAATTGTATTGACAATTAGAAATAAACATAACGTTCATGTCCAAGTTGCCGTGTTTCTGGAACATGGTCTAGAAATATAACCTAATCTAGTGATATAGCAATTGGAACTGGGTTTAGCAACAGGCACAGTCATTGGTGAACAAATAGATTCTGGAGTTTTGGTATTCTTCACAGGAAAAGGGATATTTACTGGAACGTCCTCTGGAACTGGAATGCTGGATAACACTCTGAGATATACAGTCTTTCTCGCTGGTACGATTCTGCAATATAGGCTCGGACACTGGGACCAAATGCTTCCAATTCCACCTAAATTCTGTTCTTTGTAATTCCACAATGTATGATCTCAGCTCTGGACACACAATCTTCATGACACCAATCCGATCAAAATCTTTGGACATCTGCATCCTCACTATCTCCAATTCTTGTAATGGATTGAGCAGTTTGCTGGTCTTATCATAATAGAACTTCTGGGGTAAGTGCTTCTTTAACAGATTGGCTTGCACTGATCTGTTGTTCTTGACACATGGAACCAATAATGAACTACTAATTGGTAGTGTGGTTTTGGTTTGTCTCGACCAAAGTCTCTGTGCAGGTGAATCAAGATGTTTATCACAAGGAATATTTTTAAGATTCAAGAGATTCAAGAAAACATGACTATTGTCTTGTTTTGGCTTTTCAAGTAATTGTTTTGCACTTCAAACTGCACGTTCTGCCAAACCGTTTGACTGTGGGTACTCAGGGCTACTTAGGACATGAGTAAAGTCCCACTCATCAGCAAATCTTTTGAACTGCTGTCTTATAAACTGTGTACCATTGTCAGAAATAACTTTGTGCAGGCTACCATGAATTGCAAAATGACGCTTCATCTTAGTAATGACAGTACTGGATGCTAGATTAGGAAGAAGGTCAATCTCAAACCAACTGGAATAAGAGTCTACTAACACCAAGTAATGTTGACTATTCCATTCAAAAATGTTCTTTATGTTGATGTGGCTTTGTACTATTACATACAGAACAAAATGAAAGTACTCTCTCAATGTCTTGTGACATAGAAGGCCAAAATATTAGTTGCTGGTTAGCCACAATGCAAAATGGTAATATACTCTGATTGCAATAACCTTGGAACAATCACTTTTGGGCATTTCATGATGATACCATTGTCAAACAAAATCTCATCTCTGTAAGGAAAATAAGGTTGCACTTGTACTGGCAAGCAACACTGCTTTGATGGCCATCCTTGACTGATAAAGTGGTTGAGTTTCTAAAGAACTGGCTCATGAAGATGTGCAGAAGAAATGTTTCTCACTATCATGACTTCAAAATCAAGTTTCTCATTTTCATGCTGTTCAGTGGTATTTCTGGGTGATATGGATAATGTCTCAGCAAGATAAAGAAGTATGCCTCTTGTGTGAACAACATTGAAATTGTACTTCTGTAATTTGAGCATCATATGTTGCAATCTGGCTGGAGCTGTATGCATAGGCTTTCTCAAAATAGAACAAGAGGTTGGTGATCAGTTTTGATCTGGACAGGTCAACCATAAATATAATCATGGAACTTCAAACATGCAAACATAATTTCCAAAAGCTCTTTCTCAATCTGGGCATACTGTATCTTAGTCTGGGTAAGAGTTCTCAATGCATAGGCTACTGGTCTATCCTCTTGAAGAATGACTGCACCTAGACCAAACTTAGAAGAATCACAGGAAAGAATAACTGGTTTGAGAACATCATAGTTTCAGAGAGTTGCTGGGTTAGCAATTTTCTGTTTCAGGGCATCAAATATTCTTTGGTGCTGTTCTGACCATGACTAAATTACATCTTTGTGTGTCAACTCTGCTAAGGGAGCTGAAACCCATAGCCTGAATTTGCACTTCTGAGGATTCAGCTTAAGATTCACTTCAAGTGCTCTTTCCAGAACTTTTATGAGGTTTCTGTCATGTTCGACTTCACCATTGCCTCCTACTAGAATATCATCTACTATAAAAGCACATGGATAGCCAGAAAAACTTGCTCCATTGCACGCTGAAAGACTTCATTGGCAGAATGTATTCCAAATGTCATTCTCAGAAATATGTATCTTCCAAATAATGTACTGAATGTGGTTAACAATGACGATTTTTGGTCAAGCAAAATTTGCCAAAATGAACTCTTTGCATTTAAGACAGAAAAAAACAGTGGCATTTGGCATGAGGGCAGCAACCTCTTTGACTGTGCACATTGGATGATGAGGCCTTTGTAATGCTTTGTTCAGATCTCTTGGATCAATACATATTCTAATATCATCTGAGCTTTTCTTATGAGCTACCACCATGGAAAATACCCATTCAGTTGGTTCTTCTACTGGACAAATCAATCCTAGCTGCACCATTTTGTTTAGATCAGCTTTGACTCTGCTCTGCATAGCTATTGGAACCTTCTGTGGTGGTCTGATAACTGGGCTGAACTAAAAATTGTTTGGGCAAAATTTGAGCTGTTGTCATTCAGGCTTACATGGTGAACTTCTTAATTAAATGAAAGCAGTTCCATTTTCAAACTGGCTCTAAGGCCTAATAATGACTGCATGTGTCTCTTGACTATAAAAAATTGCAAGTCATATCTGTTCCCAGCAGACTAACATGAAAGCAATACTGAGCCTTCGGTCTGAATCTCTTCACCACCATAAGCAACAAGCTTTGCACACTTTGTCAAATCAAGTTGTTATGTAGCTTTTACTCTAGGAAATGTTTCTGCTGACAACAATGCACTTTGAGCTAGTATCTACTTTGAGCTCTACAGGACTCCCATTAATCCAAACAGTAAAAAAGACTTCATTCTTTGAACACAAATATACTGCATTGTCTGTTTCACCAACCACAAACACACCATCAACATAAAAAGTAGGGTCGCAGTTTTCTAATTGATCAGCTTGCCTCTTGGATTGCCCTCTTTTAATAAAATAATGTGGCTTATTTGATTTACAAAACATTTTAAAATGATTCCACTTATTGCAAGAATCACTCTGCTGACTAAAAGCTAAGCACTTTTCTCTTCTGAGTTTGTGATTTCCACCACAGTTACGACAGTTGACTATAAAGCTGGGTGGTGGCACATGTTTTGACTCACCCTTATGCTTCTCTGAGCATGTTCTGGAATTTGCTGGAAAGACTCAGGGTTTCCCATGGACTGTTACAGGACCTGCAGTAGCTGCCATGTGCCTGTGTTTTTAACCACTTGCTACATACTTTTTATCATTGTGCCTTCCACAGCTATTCTCATTTGTAAGCATACTTGTGCACTTTTCTGTAAGCTCCTACATCTGACAAATCTCAGTGGCCTTATTCACAATTAAATTACTGTCTTGAAGCAAAATCTCCCTCACTGTGTCATTATTAATACCATACACAAGCCTGTCCTTTATCAACTCATCTTTCAAATTACCAAATCTGCATATTTTAGCCTTGTCTCTCAAGTCAGTTATATATGCTGCAAAAGATTCACAAGGCTTTTGATCCATTGTGTAAAATAAATCCCTTTTCAGTTGTAATATTTGTTTGGAGGTTACACATCTCTCTAAATTTATGTTTTAAGCACTCTGGGTCTTCCCTTGTTTCAGCTGGTACCACTATATGACAGCCTTCCTCCTCCCCTGCAAACACTGCATGAACATAAATGAACGCTCTTTTTCAGTGGCCTCTGAACCAGCTAAATTAAGCAAAATAAATGCTTTTGCATGTGCATCTTTGACAGAAAAAGCAGCCTGTATGAAAATATTGTATTCTTGGTCAAACACTCTCCAATTTTCTGCAATACTGTTCTGAAACACAAGCGGTGTAGGTGTGAGAAAACCTTTTGCCATGCCCACAGATTATAGTAAAATATAATGCAGAATGGCCCTTGTAATTATGTATGAATATTCACACACACCAGGTACTTATAATAATATTCAAATGCAAAATAAGTTCTTCAAAATACTGTACTCTGCGAAATACACTTTGAAATAAATGTACTTTGTAAAATATTCTTTGAAATAATTTTACTTTGCAAAATAACTGCACTGTAATACTACAAATACCTGCAAACACTTTGCACACTTCAGATAATTTGAATAGCTTTAGTTAATATGAAAAAGCAGTACAAACAAAAAAAATGGTCGTTTTTCCTTTTTTGTATATTTTATGTGATGCGGATAATGTTTCAAACATTTTTGTAATTATTCTGAATATTTTTATCAGTATGTCACAGTTTCGGACATTTTGTTGAATAAAAAATGTAAAACTGTAAAAAAATGTAAAAATGTAAAACAAATGACTGATTTTGTAAATAATTTGTAGAAAGTTTTCTTCTGAAGTTTTGATGATTCTATCCTTTCTTTCTTTGTAAATGTTTTATATGGTAAAATTAATAAAAACTATTGAAAAGTATACTCATGTGGTCAAGGAAATAATAACAATTAGAAGCAAACCTCTCAACCATTAGCACAAGAAATCTGGACAAAGCCTAAAGGGACAGATTATAAACATTGCTCTTATAAACTTAGAAAATTGCTAGAACAATAGGAACTGTGTTTGCATTGATTTTTCTTCAGGAATCTGGACAAAGCCTAAAGGGACAGATTATAAACATTGCTCTTATAAACTTAGAAAATTGCTAGAACAATAGGAAATGTGTTTGCATGCATTTTCTTCAGGATATTAAATCTGAAACTCAAAAGCGCAGCATTGTTTAGTGACTTCAATCCTTGGTGATTTGCCAGAAAAACACAGATCTTAAGAGAAGACACCAAAAATATGAGGCAAAAATCTGGATATTATGAGAAAATCTGGACATCTGAAAGGTATGATTAGAAAACGTTAATTGTAATGCAAATAAGCAAAAGGGAATATTGGAAAAGTCTTAAATGAAAAAAATACAAAAGGGGTGATTTAAAATTAAGAATCTAAGCAATTTTACTTTCAAACAGGAACACATTAAGATATAGATTGATTGCATTATGCAATCAAGAATGCCAAAGTAGGTAGAAAGCAGAAGACAGAAAACAATTCCTGCCATTCCTTCATTATTGCTCCATTTCCATAAACTATTCCTAACAAATATAATTATGCATATTTGTGATTGTCAATGGAGCTTTTCTCCCTGGGCCTCCACTGAAAATGGGCTCTTTTTGGCCCAGTGGTCTCCACTGAAAATGGTCTCTTTTTGGCCCAGTGGACTTCCCTGGTCATCAAACTGAAATAAATAAATAAATAAACAAATAAATATATATATATTTCTGATTCACTGAACTTACTAACATTCTGTAGAATTATAGGACTGTGTTACAACATTATTGATTTTGCTAAAACTGTCTGTCTTTCGGCTTTTCCCGGTTAGGGGTCGCCACAGCGGAACTCCGGTCTGCTAACGATTGGCAGTAGATTTTCACGTGTTGGCTTACCAGGCCTAACACACAACCTTCAATGAAGGAACGCCCATTCACGCATGTCGACACGCAGAAAACGCTCTAACTGAGAATCAAACGTGCAAAGTCTAACTGTGAGGCGACAACGCTACCGTAGCACCACCACAGCAGTAGATTGATTTTGTTAAACAAATAGGAAAGTTGATTGATTTTGCTAAACAAATAGGAAACAAACAGTAATAACAAATACAACTTGATTTAATTTCAGACCTCTGTTCTTTGATACAGTGTTTAAGTATTCTAAAATCTGGCATTTTTATGTTTATTTTGTCACATGCATTCAAAACTTATGTCAAAGTAAAGCAGTTTTCTGTTTGTCCTTTTATAAGCAACACATGTCTTTGAATGAACTCTGTGTGCAACTGCTACCTGATGTAATTATACTAAATATATTTATTAGCATTTTGACTGACAAAGTTTTGTTATCTTCATTTACAGGTGTTGTCCGTCAGATCAAGCAAATCACCGGACCCTTCAGTAATGTTCTTAAACTGGAAATGAACAATGTGGTAGACGGCATTATTGCATCTCGTAATGTTGTCTATGTTCATATCTTTGTTTCCGAATACTGGTTCTAAAGATGCTTATAATTTGAAATACAGCAGGCAACCTTTTATGAAGCAACAAGCCTTAATCAGACAAACAAATAAATAAAAATCTACTATGCAAAATAGGTGTTTGTAAAGTTTCCATTCTACTCACCAATATCTGCAAAATGATTCAGCTGGCAACAAGAGAACATACATCTAAAGAGTCAAGTCTTTATAATATATCACATATTTAATGTGAACATAGCTACCTATACCTTACCCCCACACATACACAGAAATAGAGAAGATAGAATGTTTTTCTCATTTTATTTGCTTAAGGTATGGCATCATTTTTAATGTGTGATTCTTTATACTGGCATTATTTATCAGTTAGATCAGTATTTTTCTATCTGAAAATATTGACAATATTCAAATCATTTGGAAAGTTCAACATTCAGTTGAAAGAGATGACTGGATGCAGAGCAAAGGCTTTGAGAAATAATATATATTTTTTCTTTTGTGGCTGTATAAAACAATAGGTAGAAGGTGAATATTGTTGTTATAGTTTCTACCTGACATAATGAGACATTGAATACAAACAGACTTTCTACACAACTGTGCATATGTTATAATTCTGTGTTTCAAAAACATGCCATTACAGAAAATAACAACCAAAATTAAGCTCTGTAGGCCATTTTCATGTTTTTTTTTTTTTTGTTAAATGATGTCAAGTGAGATATTTTACAAACATTATTAGTTGACTATGGCCAACAATGCCTGTTACATAATGGATAATAACATCTATATTGTGTCTGTTGTGCATCTCCTTTACTGTGTTTAAATATAAACAGTTTTGCATGATGGTTTCATCACTGTAGAAACAGTGAAAAAAGTTGTTACTTACACCTAGGCTGATCATGTTTCTTTTACCCAACAGGTAAAGTGCAATACATTCAAGATAAATCAGAGACCATACTGTCATTATTAGCACTCATAAAACAAGACTTTTTAAACTGTAGACTTTTTATATTTGCTGAAGCTTGAGACATAGGCATAGAGAGGAATTTTATAAATGTATATCAACTTCCAGAATGTACACTCCTTTTCCCACAATGGTATACCCCTCAACTCCAAACCATGCTTATTTCTGGATAGTATGTATTTTCACTATTAAAAAAGGTCCAGAAATGACAGGTTTATAAAAAAGAAGAAGAAAAAAGAAAGCCATTTAACAAAATAAATAACTATAAACCATGTTAAATAGGGGAATACAAAATAACATTCAATGTATCTCATTCTATTAAATAACTGTAGAAGACATATGCTGTGGCATACATGGTATATGCCAACTGACCCTCAAAGCTGGAGTCCTGAAGGCAAAATACCTTGTATGCATCACTTCCATAGAGCACTGGACTTGACTTAGGCCTCAAACAGAAAACAGCCCTAGTGTAGAAGTCTGTTGTTTAACTAAAGAGAAAAAAGACAAAATAATCTGTGTCTGTTGGCAAAAACATAGACTAAATGGTACAACAACATGTTGCATGCCATACTGATATTTAAGTCACAAGATCCACCAATGACAGAATTTTGACACTGACAATCAATGGTATTGGTTACCACAAAATTACAGTGACTGCATAGGGGTGGGGTGGTTGTTGTAAAACTTATTGCAGGGAATGGGCAATGGAAATTATGCTTGACTCCCGGCTATTCACCTGCTATTCCCCAGGCAAAATTATTCATAAACTACCTCTTCTATGTACACATACATGACAATGACTTTCTCATCTATTTTCTGTATTTTTCTGCCTTCTACTCTTTTTATGATAAAATGCATATAATTTTATCTCACCTAATGATTATGTTGCTGCAAAATATACTTGTTTATTTCATAATTACTACTTTATTCTTTGCCACATTGTATGTAATGCTGCTAATGCTACCTGAGCATTCTGTATATTATATATTCATAATTATCTATTTATAAAATCAAATACTTATATGCAAAATGAAGTACAATGAGCATATAAAACCAAGTCGTACATTTATTTAGGTAAGTGCCTTCACCACATCAGCGTGGCTTCTTCAGACTTTAATGACACACGTTTGTTCAACATACACTTATAAAACATTTTAACTTAAAACATCCAATAATATGCATTGTTCCCCCCCTCATTATTAATGACATCATCACCCAAGCTTTCTTAAAGGCATATCATGCTTTATAAACAAAGTTAAGCATTTGAGCACTCCATCACAACTGAAATATATTTAGACTTATATATACACAAAGTCACCTAGGTAAGCCTCTAGCTTTGAGTATGGGTTTAATGGAAACCATTTCATTAAGTCCAGCTCCCTTCTCAGCCCTGAGTTTCAAAATCCATCCCAGTTCTGCCCCTTCAGTTTTATTCTCTTCATTACCCATTCTAGCTGTTTCATGTATAACTTCAATCACCCTGAATTTAAAATCATGCTCAAGTCTAGGGTTCAGAACATATTTAGCTATGGCATGATTTTTATTTCCATTCTTAACACTATATAAATGTTGTCTAATGCGTTCCCTAAGGGTACGATCTGTCTTCCCTATGTAAAATCTTTGACAACAGACACATCTTGCCATATACACTATATGTTTAGTGTTACAATCAGCCCTTACATTGAATCTATACTGTTTACCAGTATCTGGATGTAACTTTATCTGGATAACAAGGTAGTTTTTTTCATTGATTGGCAGTTTTTATAACAATAATTTGGATTCGTTCCCACCAGTTTAGCAATCTTTTCATCTGTTAAGAAAATGGGCCAATTTTTTCAATCACTTGCTTTACAGTGTTAGCATTACTGGTATAAAACATAGTATATTTAACTTGTCCGTACCCATCTCTTTTATTCATAGTCACTTCTGCATCTTCTTTCTCTGTTCTCACTTTCTCAAAATATGGCTTTGCCCTTCCCCCTCTCATTCCTTTCACTTCAGTCAAGATTCCCTTCGTCTCATTTTGTTTATATCCCCTGGCTCCAAAATTACTCTCCAGTTGTTCTGTCCCCTTATTGAAGACTTCCTATTTATGTTGTAACCCTGACATTCTCATCCCCTGGCCTTTAACTACATTTTTAAATACTCTCCTGGGATGCATGCTATCCCTATGTAGAATGTGATTTCTATAACATTCTTTTCTATAAAGACTGGTGGTAAACAATAAATCATGCTCTCTAGTAACCATAACATCCAAAACCTCAATCATATTTGAAGACTTAGTAGTAAACTTGAGAAAGTCAGATGTAGTGTGTAGAAACTCCACAAACATTTCTAACTGTTGGTGCGTTCCCTCCCAAATCAAAAACACGTCGTCCACAAAATGGTGGAAAAATGTAACTTATTTTTTAAATATGTCTGTGCAAAAAAACTCTCTCAGTTTCCCATTGTGCTACCACTGAATACGCATAACTATTTGCACAGCTTGTACCCATGGCCACTCCATGTTGTTGCAAATAATATTGACCATCAAACACAAAGACATTATTATTCAGCACCATTTCCATGAAACTGCATAATAATCTGTCTTTCATCATAACTACTACATTCCCTTAAATACCTCCTCATGTATTCAATACCTTGTTCATTGAGTATAACCATAAACAATGATATTACATCCATAGTTACCAACAAAGCGGATTCACTCAAAGAGCATGTATTAGTAAAAGTGAATAAATCTTGTAAAAAATGCTTGGTGTCTTTCAATATTATTTCAGATTTATATAACACAGATCTCACTTGTTTTTCTATAAAGATAGAAAAGGGCTCGGTTACCCACCCTCTACCCGCTACAATTGGTCTAAAGGGTGGGTTAACCAAGCTATTATGTACCTTTGGTGATGCATGCAACATGGGTATAGTTGGATAATCTACTGTGAGAAATTGCATTAATTCTGCCGTGATGGAGTAACTCATTAAATACTCATTCAACTTTATTTGAATCCTTCTAATTATTATATTTATGTATCCTGAAGTGATTTTATGATATACATCCCCTTCTCCAAGCATAGCTTTTACTGAATCAAACTCACTATCATACCCCCCCCCCCCTTGTCAGCAGGTCGAATGACAATGGATTCATCCCCTTTAATAAACTTGCTAAATAAACATACACTGACTTTCTCTTCTCTTTTCTGTATTTTTCTGCCTTCTACTCTTTTTATGATAAAATGCATATAATTTTATCTCACCTAATGTACTGCTATTTAACTGCACATAATACTGATTATTTTGCTGCAAAATATACTTGTTTATTTCATAATTACTACTTTATTCTTTGCCACATTGTATGTAATGCTGCTAATGCTACCTGAGCATTTAGTATGTTGTAAATGTACTACTGTAAATAGTTCTCCTGGAACTTTGTATGTAATGCTGCTAAATGTTACCTGCGTTTTCTGTATGTTGTATGTGTTCTACTTTTATTATCTCTAATGGAACTTTTCTCCCTGCCCAGTCAGATTTTCATTGTAAATAAATGGAAATGAACATATACATAAATAATAAAATTGGAATGTCAAAATTCCATCTGCATTTTGAAATTGATATAGCAGTGCTATGTCCCAAAATGTTTATTTTTGAAAATGATTATTCAGCTATAGCTGTTATTCATAGTAAAAACAAAAAAATCATTTTGTAAAATAGTCTTGTCAAAAAAGCAATACGATCCACTCAAGTCTCTGCAAAGCAGGAAGTATTTATATACGAAGTGCCTTTCCTTTTTACTCTAATTTGGAAGCTATTACTTTTATTGTATGTATGTATGTATTTATTTATTTATTTACTTACTCATGCTTTGCTGATGAGGAAAGTCCTGCTAAGCTAGTGACCTCTTTTTCAGGGGAGACATGAGGTGGCATTTATCCTACTAGGGAAATTTGACCAGGGCACTGGGAATTTTCTCCTACTCTTTTTGACAGGTGCCAGAGATGGGACCTTGGTTTAACATTTCATCTGAAGGATGAAACACTCAGGAGTCTAGCACCAGCTTATGCTACACTGTAGTGTCAGCAATCCAACTACCTGTTGTGGAAATAGAACCAATAGCTTTCTACATCAAAAGCGAGTGTGCTACTTGTCGCACTATTAACACTGACATGCACATATTAAAAATGCAGATGGTGAAATGTCATGTTTAAAGAGGTCAAACAGTGAATGAAGTACTGTTGGAAGGAACTTTGTTATAGAATGTCTCATGATTCCAGAAAAAGTGAAAGCTTGATGCTGAAACAGATTATAAGGATCTTTACAGAAGTTGTAGTATGGTTAATTAAACTGCTGCAAAATTCTACTGTAAAAGTTCATTGTAGCCATTCATTTTTTGAGTTTTCATTTCCCATTGTTGATTACTTAGAAGCAACGCAAGATCGTCTTGTTGCTTTCTATATTCCAGCTAAGTCAGCAGCATTATTTACTTAAGTTTGCTATGCTGTAACACTAGCTGGTTTTACACTAAATATTGTAAAGCACAGCTGAAACACTGTAATAATACTTACAGGGTTTGATTTAGTAAGCATTTTACCTTTATGACCAATTTTTGAATCTTCTCTTATTGGATATTTGACAGTTCTGGCTTCATGCTGAGATCTAGGTACCTTTAAACCAGTCCATTGAAGAATGCTATCGCTATGTTTCTAGGTTGATTTATTCTGATATGACAGTGTTTTAATCTTTAAACTAATTCACTGATGTAAGCTGGTACTGGATTGATTTATTCTATGTCATTCTTTTATTTTGATATCACACACTTCCTGTAGCTAAGGAAAGTGTGTCGCTAGGCTAAGTAGCTGAATCAGACATTGACTGACTGGAAACTTTAGCTGTAGCATTCAAACTCGTTTCCAGCCTGCAGTCATCAGACCTAATTTAACACAGAATCTGCACACTAGTAATGAAAGAAGTTTTCTCATATTATCTGTTTCCAGGAGAGAGTCAATTTCTAGAGCTCTGCCACGGAATCTGGAAATAACTCAGAAGAGTTATTGGACATGCAATAACATTATGATTTCATATAATTGTAATGGTGTTACTGCACATAAAAGGAAATGGCAGTGGCTTTACTTAGCCAGGACTGTTCTACTATATCTATGCTACAGTTAGCCACATCTAGAGAAAACTAAACAACGAAACAGATTCACTTTAGAACCTTCTTCCATCAACTTAAAGGAAGGAAAAGAGGATGCAAAATATATTGGTGTATAAACATGCATCTTATACAACAGACTGAAAACTTTGATAATTATCACCAGGGAAGAGGTTGCAGGAATAAAATCACAAAAGGTGAACCTGGATTTGTTATGCAAAGAAAACATTTTAATATCTACTCTTGTTTCTTTTTCCTTTGGTGTTTGTGGTTTATCTAATCTAAGAGGTTGCAGTGCCTAATGCTAGCCTGCTTAGGCAAACACTTATGCTGGCATTAGTCTATTTCATACCTGCAACTAAAGCTAAACCAATTAGCAGGAGTGGACCAAACGTACGGACCTATCCAAAGGACAGACCAAGTTTTCCAAAATAAGGAAATCAATTTAAGAGATGACCAGTTCTTAGGTTCTACAGTGGGAGTAGGAAAAATCCACCTTGACAGTAGTGACAGAGAAAGTCAGAGAATCCTGAGGAACATAGTGGTAGCATTTTTAGAGGACACCATTCTCCAACAGAGTGACTAATGTGATTTCATGGCGAGAAAAAGCTCACAGATAAGCCTAATCTACTTTATGGATTATGATTTGGTTCCCAGTGAACTTAAAGTGAATTACCAGTAGCTGTGGTCTGTCTGGACTTTTGTATTTTAGCAAGGAGTTGGTGTCTTCACACAGGAAAGGTTGGGCTAGGAGTGAGACGGGGGAACTGCACTGCTGCATGAATGAATGGTAGGACACAGAGAGTTATAATCAGTGGAAGAATGCCAGGAAGTAGGAAAGTGTCCAGTGGAGTACTACAGAAGACATTTCTGGCTCTGGTACTCCTCAGTGTGTTTGTCTCAGACTTATCTGAGATAATGCAGAGCAGTTCTTCACTGGGAACACAAAAGTGCTGAAATGTATGATAAGTAGAAAATGCTAGGTAAGGATTTGGAAAAGCTGAATAAGTGGGCAGATAAGTAACAGTTAAGGTTTAATGTAAATAAATGAAAAGGGGAAGACTACAGGCTTATTGTTCCTTCTGCTATCAAACAAATATAATATAATATAATATTAAAAGAGATTAGGGCACAAAATAATAGAGAGGTAGAATATTTCAATCTAGTAAGCTTCTGCAGAATTACATTGACCTGTAGCTGATCTCTCTCAGGAAAATACTGTTGTGGGTATTAGCACTGCTTTATTTTCTAATTACAACATATTTCAATTTAAAAGTACTTAAGGACTACTATTAAAATGTTTTCATGGTGTCTGCATCCAGTGCTTTTACAAACAGCAGAAGTTAAAAAAGAAAAAAAAATGGAACCGTTTGAATTTCGGCTGGAAATAACATTACTGGCATTTCTTCAGCCACAGTTTGTGATGGAGTCAGTAACAGTTACAGGTCTCCTTATGCCTCAGGTTTACTTTAAAAATAAAAACAGAGGCATCAGCTTCTAATTAAAAAGACACAGTTTAAACTAGTTAACAAAAATAAGTAATAATGAATTCTGAATTCATGATACCTGCTAAGCAATACGTACAACACTACCATAGCAGTGGCTTAGGCATAACTTAATATAATTAAGATAATACTCTGCAGCCAGTGGCAATTAAAAAGATTTTTAGGAAAGAAAATCACACGCAAGAGTGGCTGGATGTTGCAGATCTGACAGACACCAAATTTGAGGCTATGTGTATTTTGCTGATAAAACTGCAGATTTTTAAAACAGTGTACAAAATCAAGCCTATTTGTTAAACATAAAAAAGAAAGCAAGATATAGCCAAGTCACAGAAATAGCAGTTGAATCAAGATATCAAATATTATCAAACAGAAAAGCTGAAAAATGAATGGCTGTGGTAGGGTTGACCAAAGTGTAGTTGTATAAGCAACATCCCAAAGCTCTCCAGTCAATGTTTCTTAATTTATTTCATCTTTGCTTAATAGTAAGCAACTTCACACATCACAAAACTATGCCCTGATTGGACTACTGCACAAAAATGGAAAACAATTCCAAATTAGTTAAAACATAAGACCAACATCTATCCTGGAATGTAATCCATGAGCTATGTGTTACCATTACAGTGCAAAAATTGACTGCAGTTATCTCCATCATTATGCATAAGCGTTTAGACAGGGTTTACAAAAGGCAGTATAACTGATGAAAATGAAAAGCCCATTTTTTCTAGATCACTACTAAAATGTAAGCAAAGCCACCATTTTCTCAGCCTCGATACACAAATCCTTGACAGTTGCATGACCCACTCTGTGGCAATTCCTGAAAGCTGTGGGGGTTTAATTACTGTTTTATTTGTGCAAGGTTAATTACTGTTTTATTCTTATGCAACACTTATACTGAGGTTTTAAGGTCATATATAGATTGATGCATACAATGAGCCACAAAGTGGCACCCATCAAGGCTGGTCAATTTCATCACACTTTATTAGACATTCAAGTCAAGTAATGATTAGCTATGAACATTAAAGAAATTATAATAGGCAATTGCACATACAGGTCATAATTTTATACAGACAATATGCTGCTTGAATTTAAAAAAACTTTAAAGTTATACTGAGATTATGATGTTTTCTTAATAAGTTTTCCAAAGTTCCAGGCAGCAACTAAATCAAGCTAAGAATGAAATGTCAGTATATTTTAGGTACCCTAAGCAACTTAAGGTGGTCTGACATAAGTTTTTTTTTTCTTTTTTCTTTTTGTACTACATGTCATATTTTTGGATTCAGTTAAGAAAAATGAGCCCTTAGATCTCACAGATGTATATCACTAGAGTATCTGCAACATTCTTCACAGTCTGATGCAATTGCTGTTAAAACTGGGTCTACATTATATGCTCTAAGAGACTTTTCTTCGAACATATAATCGACACCTAAACAGCGAACTCTAAGGCGTGAACAGCCACATGCACAAATTTTTTCCTCAGAAAAAAATTCACGGGGCCGTACAAAAAAACACAACCTTCAAAACCCTAATCAAGTGGGAGGCTTCCCCCCCCACCTCCCACGTGGGGGGGGGGCTGTGCTCCCCACACCCGCCTAACTAAATATACCAACACTGAGATCGCTCTACATTGGGGAAAAGGGCAATTCCCGATAAAGGCCAAATTAATTTTTTCCTGAGGAAAAAATTTGAGGATGTGTCCGTTCGCAATTTAGAGTGCTCTTTAGGTGTCGATGATTATATGTTTGAAGAAAAGTCTCTTCGAGCATATAATATAGACCCACTAAAATTGCACATATAATTTCCACACTGATATCTGAAATACTACAGATATTTCAATGCAGCTGCACCCAGAAAAGAGGCCTTAGACAATAGAAATCTTATCATAAACTATGATAGAATCTAGTTATTAGGTTCCTCATGTGAGTAACTTTCAAAATGGAATTTGGTGTCTTTGTTTGGTTGTCATAGAACTTAATATAATCCACAAAAATAAGCCTACCTGCTCTGGGCCAGTAACTCTTTTCATCTGAACAGAGTATACACAGGCCAAATTAAATGCCAGACTCACAAACCATTAACGAAGTTTAGACTGTGGGTAGATGTTTTTCAATAGTCTACAAAAGATATATATAGAGAGAACAACTTTAATTTCCACCTTACAGAAGAGCAGACTATCATGGCAGCATATCTGAAAAGGTTAATGGCCATGATGGACAGAGTTCTGAAAGCACTACACTGTCAGTCTTTCTTTTAATATTATGTAAAATACTAGATCATGAAGGTAAACATCCATTTCTATAGGCATTGTATGTGGCTATCAGACAGGATGGCAGACATTTATGTATGACAGTCTTTAATGAATGAGACAGGTACTCTCTCTAACAAGCAATATTTACAAATAAAAACTGTAAAAAAACATTAGAAAATGTTTTCTTAGTCCTTGTGCATGTAAATTGCAGAATGTGAGAAACAAAACAGTATGAACCAATTTTCTAATAATCTCTGCTAAAGAAACTGGAAAGTGCAGACAAACATGTCACAACAGCTCCAGCCCATTCTCTGGAACAAGCTCCATCTCCAAATTAAGCAATGTGAAACATTATCTGCCTTTAAAAAGAGCAGGACATCTGGATGGGTATTCATAAGCTCACCTCTAGTATAACTAACCTGGTCATCCTTGAAAAGAAATGCAAGCACTAAGGGTGGATATTGGCAAGGTGGAAATGGCCACGTGGCTCAATTGCCTTGTAACTACTATTAGTTTATGACATAGTATGGTTTGAGCTAGTATGTAAGTGCTTCCAGAATAAGACTATGGCGATCTATAAAGGGAATACTTAACAGAAATTACAACAGCTATGCTAAGTAATAAGCGACACATACTAACAGACACATGGCAATAACAGAAATAAGAGTTAGAAGATTTGCTTTTTACAAAAATACTGTATAATACCTTTTAACAGAAATGTAGTATACTGTGACTAATGACCATATCATTGAGGCAGCAGTGGAAAGTGTTGGCAAATTTTCAATATGATTTAAAATTATTACGAAAGTTACTGGCTTTAATGAATACTGCATACTAAGTAACAGGTGTTGCAAAGTATAATGGATTGGTTTAATGAAAGTATTTCAGCAGAAAGTAATTTAGATGAAGAAAAGCTTCTAATAAAAGTTGTTATAAAAAAGGGCACACATTGTTATTCCTTGCAGAGTGACAGTGTTATTGCTTTCAACCTTTTGGACTTTTTGGAGATTCCATTTAATAATTGTTTTTATTTTCTCTTTCTTTTTATAGCAAGCAACAATAAGACGTGGTGCATTTTTTTTTCTTTGTGTATTTGGTGGTATTGTGAAAGTACTTACTTTGTCTTCAGAAATATATATATAATATATATAATAAAATAAATATATATAATATATATACGGGAGTGCTACAGAATCCTGAAAGCCCAAAATCCTGATGCCCAAAATCCTGAGACCAAAATCCCTAAAAGTTCAAAATCCTGAAAACTCAAAATCCTGAAAACACACAGGATACCAACACTTACTATATTCCAGCACAAGTACATACAGAAACAAATAAAACACAAACCATATTACTCTTCTCCAAATATAAGCAAGAGAGCTGCACCCCCTACACCCCTGCTACTTAAATATATCAACTCTGAGATTGCACTTAGTGTACTGAAGTGCAATCTCGGAGTTGTTATATTTAAGTAGCAGGGGGTGTGGGGGCGCAGCATCCCACATGGGGAGTGTAGGGGGGCTTGCCCCCTGTATATAGTTAAAGGGTAGTATGTTTCTGCATGTGCTTGTGCTGTAATATAGTAAGTGTTGGTATCCTGTGTGTTTTCAGGATTTTGAGTTTTCAGGATTTTGGTTTCAGGATTCTGTAGTGATTACATATATATATATATATATATATATATATATATATATATATATATATATATATATAGTTGCGTCTTTCGGCTTTTCCCGGTTAGGGGTCACCACAGCGGAACTCCAGTTCACTAATGATTGGCAGTAGAGTTTTACGTGCTGGCTTGCCGGACCTAATGCACAACCTTCAATGAAGGAACGCCCATTCACGCATGTCGTCACACAGAAGACGCTCTAACTGAGAATCGAACGGGCAACGTCTAACTCTGAGGTGACAACGCTACCACAGCACCACCACTGCAGTTATATATATAATAAAGAAATATATATTATGTGCTCAGCTTTAAATAGTGCCCAAGAAATGAACACCGCAGCGTTAGACCATGACCAAAGCCCACCACACTCACATAAAGTTCAGGCTGTACCACTAGATGGCAAACTACAAGTATTGGCTTCTCAGTGTTTCAGCTACTTCACTCTCCATCTGCTTTCTTTAATTGCTATCTTGCTAAGAGTAAAGTACATTTTAATTAAAACTACTACTTTCACTCACACACACACACACACACACACACACACACACACACACACACACACACACACACACACACACACACACACACACACACACACACACACACTGGTTTCCAATTATTATTTCTTTCTGGTTTTATAGTACCCCATTGCCACCATCCATACTTAATACACCAAGATCACAATTGCTATGCATTCTTAAAATGGACCAACTGTGCGACTAACTTATAGTAATTCACAATTGCTGTATAATGTTAAAATGAGATAACTGTACTATTAAGATATGGTAGTTATAGCTAAGGAGTCCCTCTCCCCAGACTGCAGACAACAGCACTTAGAATTCATCAGCTTTGAGCAGTTAGCACTTGATGCATTAATAATCAGCTATCTACAAACATTTGAAACTAAATAAATAAAGACTTTACTTAAAACAGACAGCATACTTTAAAAATTAAATACAGAGATAAGTTTACTCTGGTACAAGGAAAACAAAGTAAATTGTTTTTGAATAGACAAATGTCAATAGAAACAAAATCCCCTATCTGATATCACTACTACCACTGTATGAAAAAAACTATAATCTAGCTACCTCTGAATTTTAAGAACATTTAGCAGTTACAAAAGACTCAGAATCAAAATATATATATATATATATATATATATATATATATATATATATATATATAAGCTCAGCGTCACTGGGCACCACACTGTCATTTGTATAAATTAGCTCACTGAGTCTGAAACAGGCTATCTGTTTTCTCAACCACAGTCAATGAAATGTTTCGTTACCAGTCCAAGACTTTGCGGAATAATACACTTAGAAGAACTCAGAAACTGACGGAATGACTTGAACAGATGCATTCTGAAGAAACAGTCATGTTAGCTGAAGAATTTCCAGATGGTTGTCCAATAAGACAACCAAACAATATTCAGTTATTGTGGTTATTTCACACAAATTCTCACCCCCATTTGGTTTTGGAGAGAGAATACTGGCACTTCACTTCTCTAGTGAGTCAAATGTTTGAATCCAAAGCAAAGTTAGTTAGATCACCAGAAAGTTCCAAATCTAAATAGGGTATAAATAAACATTTGACAAAGCAGTCTATGGAATACTAAACTCAGCTTGTGTGTGTGTGTGTGTGTGTGTGTGTGTGTGTGTGTGTGTGTGTGTGTGTGAATCAGTTCACTTTCCAAAGCTCTGGCACATTTCTATAAAGACATAAAAAATTACTGAAGAAATCACTGCAATTTTTGTAAATTTTTTTCACATTTTATATTTTTAGTGCAACTTTACTGAAAAGAAAACAAAATAATACAGGTTTTATACACATATTCCTATTCTCCCCCTTTTCCAGACCTCAAGCAACTTTTTCTTCAGATACTCTTAAGAAACATAGCTTAGGTTAAAGGAGACTCCAGTAAGTTACACTACCCCATTTCCATGTCCCGACAGACCTTTTTTCACTTGCATTACTGGCACCCCTCATGTGCTTAGATTGTCATGTTGTAAGACCATACTCCAAAGATCTACCTAAGAAGCTTACTATTTTGTCTATTGTACCATTGCAAACACGTTAGGGGTTTGTGATCTGTAATCACTGTGAATTTGCCATACACTTGAAACCTGAAAGCCCAAACATTTCTTGTCCAAAGCCATAAAAAATTCCTTTCTTAGCGGAAGTCTGTGACTAAGATACTATACTGAAGACTCTTCTCCTTTTAAACAAATGGCTGTAATAAATAAATAAATAGATAAAGTACAGCCCCCCCAGCGCAGACCATTGTTTGAAGCATTTAACAGCACAATAAAATCTTGACTATAATCTGGGCTGGCTCATACTAGAGGGTCACTCAAAACCACCTTGACTTCTTGCAGTGCCTGTTCACAAGATAATTTCCACATAAATACATCTAGACTGTTCTTTCAGGGAAGGTATGCAAGAGGAGTGGCTGTTGTGCAATAGTGAGGGACAAATGTCCTATAATATCCCACTGTCACAAGGAATACCCCCACCTGTATTTTGGTAACATGGGTAGGCCATACCTAAATACTATCCA
This sequence comes from Protopterus annectens, assembly GCF_019279795.1. Classification (NCBI taxonomy): domain Eukaryota; kingdom Metazoa; phylum Chordata; order Ceratodontiformes; family Protopteridae; genus Protopterus; species Protopterus annectens. The sequence continues at coordinate 644,243,397 of NC_056745.1, forward strand.
CCTTGGCAGGCTTTTTCTGGAGTTTACTATCATCCACCTGATGACTAAGATATAACACTTCAGACATTTCTATCTGGCATTTCTTTGAAAATTTAATTAACTCTGCCATTTTAACATGGTTAGCACCTCAGTCACATGTTGAACATGGCCCTGCCAAGGCTCTCTGAAGATAGCACCTATATAAGCAAAAGCATAGTCTCTTACTCTTGTCCAGGGACGTCAGTGTGCCTGACTATAGAGTCACCAATGACTAGTGTGTTGGGTATGTTGTTTTGCCTTATGGGCTGAGGTTGAGTGGCACACTGAATTTGTGGGCTATATATAGTTTGGGTAGTGTTAGCGGGTGGTGATTACTTGTGTTTCAGCTTTGGAGGTCTCTGTTGTTTGGGCAGATTTTTATTGAGAGCCTCCATGAATGTAGGTGTGTGTTTTGTGTTACTATGTGTGGGTTTGGGTGGTGCAGGTTTTGATGAACTATATGTTGAGTGCGGGATGGGGTTAACCTTCTCCTCTTGACTGTCTAGTTCAGTCTTGGCTGGAGAGAGCTTGGCTTCCAGTTTGGCTATATATGTGCATCTCTCACAGGTTGTAGTGTTGGGTGGTAGGATGAAAGCGTTGTCAGTGTACATGAGGCAATTGCTACATTGCCCCAAGATGCCCAGATTCATCAGGTGGACAGGCAAAAACACTGTGAGCTGACCCTTGGACATGCCTGGTTAGTGCTTATTTATTTAAGTACTGGGAGCTGATTTCCTCTTGATTAGTGAGGAAAGTTGAGTGCTGCAGTAATTTGTAGATTATTTGGTGCTTGGAGCGAGAGTTGGACAAGTGGTGAGCACAAGGAACAGTTTGAGTGCTAAAACTAGAAGGCTGGCTACTTCAAGGGAACAGAAACAGTTTTGAGTGCTAAAACTGGAAGACTGGCTAGTTCAAGAGAACAGAAATGGTTCTGAGTGTTGAAACTAGGAGACTGGCTAGTTCTAAGGGAAAATCTGAAGAGCAGACTTTCTGGCACCGGGAATAGTTTAACAGCAGATAAACGCCGCTGCTCTATGTGCAAAACTGCATAAGCACAGGTTTTTAAATAGAAACATGAAAGGAATAGAACTAGCCAAAAACGGTCAATAAAACTGCAGATTCTGAGCTGAAACCACTCCTGCGGGTGACAGGTAGGCTGTTTTAAAGCTCACCACTCTCACTGATAAACAGAGAAGATTCCCTCTATCTTAGAAAGTTCTGGGCAACACAGAATTTACAAACAGCCCAGAATTCAGCAAAATCTGAAAACCGAACTCTACTAGCTCTAGAAAGGGTGGAAATGAGTACAGAGATAGGATTTTTTTTCCTGCCTCCCTGAACAGGCTCTTCTTATCTACTTACCTAATTACACAGTGCTCAACCTCATTGTGTCAGGGAATTTCTAAACTTTAACTATTTTTATTTCAACTACCCCCAAGCATGAGCATCCATTTGTAATATTAGTCCCATCCTCCTTGAATTCAAACATCGATAGCAGCTAATCACTCACCATACTAGTCTCAAACTTGTTTCCAATAAAGTTGCACATTTTCCCATAACGTCATAACCACTTTACAAGTTTGGCACATTTACCTAAAAACACTCAAAGTCCTGCAAATCTCCAGCCCACAACTGTCCTTTAAGTTCTATATAATCTGTGAAACCTGTTTTGCATAGCTCGTATATAGAGCCTAGTCCCTTTATGATAATTATTAATGCCTATATGTTGTGCCAAACTTCATTCAATCTCTATCATCTTCAGTTATCCCTCTTTCTCAGAATAACAAAACTTTCTTCTGCAGCCTTCTCTGCCAAATCTCTGTATTCCAACTACCATCCCTTTTTCTTCCCTAACCATACATTAATAAACTCTTATTTATATCATTCCCCTAATTCCTTCCTTTTTTCAACCTATCTTTCATCACTGCCCATCCTTGCCTTATTGCATTAAAGATTATCTAATCATCTCCTTCTAACTCCTATATACAAAACGCCTGTTCCAAATCCAGAGCATTTTAGTACTATATTTTTGTTTTAAGTTTACCATAACATTTTCTTCACAAATTCTCAAATTGTAATTAATCTTAATGCTGAGAACGTGTGTAATTCCCACTATTTCCTTCTGACTAAGTCTACTTTTATTCAAAACAACAGTTTTATATCTTTATCTGTATCTCTGCATATCTTCTCTATCATTTGAAAGGTACCAGCCTCTTTATTTATCTCCCATTTAAATCCTTGTTGTTGTTGTTCCTACTAAACCTAAAATCCAAACTTAAAACTGCTATCTTCTAAATATGTGATACCCCACTCCCCTTTTCTCCACTGGTCTATATGTTCCCCTCTCTTACCTTTCTACACAAGTCTAGCATAGATCCTTTGCAACTCTTGTATCCTTGGATCCTGTGGACATGCTGTCAAACATCTGTCTGGCAGTTAACATAAAACTAACACTTTGAGCTGTTGAGTGTACCCTGTACCAAAGGCACAGGGCTTGATTCCTTCCTCCTTCATTGGCACAGGGCCTGATTCCTTCCTCCTTCATTGGCACAGGGCTTGATTCCTTCCTCCTTCATTGGCACAGGGCTTGATTCCTTCCTCCTTCATTGGCACAGGGCTTGATTCCTTCCTCCTTCATTGGCACAGGGCTTGATTCCTTCCTCCTTCATTGGCACAGGGCTTGATTCCTTCCTCCTTCATTGGCACAGGGCTTGATTCCTTCCTCCTTCATTGGCACAGGGCTTGATTCCTTCCTCCTTCATTGGCACAGGGCTTGATTCCTTCCTCCTTCATTGGCACAGGGCTTGAGTCCTTCCTCCTTCATTGGAACAGGGCTTGATTCCTTCCTCCTTCATTGGCACAGGGCTTGATTCCTTCCTCCTTCATTGGCACAGGGCTTGATTCCTTCCTCCTTCATTGGCACAGGGCTTGATTCCTTCATCCTTCATTGGCCTGCTGTCCAATCACTTAAACAGTCAGTGCTCCCAGGTCACTCCCGAAGAGGAACAATTATGCTCAGCAGGCTTACATGGTCAAAAACAAGTAAAATAAAATTGCAAAAAAAACAATCCTTTATCATAGCTAAGAGCACCATCCTAATCACTCTAACTCCAGACCCCAGGTACTTAACCCTATTAGAGAATCTGTCTACAAGAATGCTGATCCTTGCTTTCATTTGCAGCTAGTTATTGCTGCAAATATCTAACAGAGTTGACTAAACTTTAAACCACAGGTATTTCTCACCCCTCCACTATAGTTAGTTATATATTCCAATTATTTTTAGGCCCTGTTTCTAATTCAAGTCTTTTCAAAATTCCCATAATATCCGACAGTAAAGCTTCCACATTTTCCTGAAAGCAACATGGAGTCAACTGCAAATAATCTTAAACTATTTCATTCCCCAAATCTGTGCAAGTACTCCAAATAATTCCTAACCCTTTCTGCTAACTTTTCCCCTAACTAAAATAATCACAGCCAAGGAAAGGGGGCAGCCATGCCTTGTACCTATTTTAAGCCACACCCTCTCTGATAACACCCTCAATACCAGCACTTAATGCAGCTGCCTCCCTAAATAACATCTAAACTACAATTGCTTAACTATTTTATTGTATATTGTATTCAAATTTTGTACATTTTTCTTGCTTACTTGTACTGTGGAGCTTTCCTCTCCGGGCTTCCACTGAAAAAGGGCTTTTGCTCAGATGGACTATCCCTGTTAACAAATATCAAATAAATAAATAAAATAACTCTCCTCAAAAATTTCCCATTCGCTGCTACTTGCCCAGTGTCCTGTTCTGCCTGCCTCTGGGTTACCTGTGCACATAATATAAGGGATAAAAAACTACCATGGAAATGCGAGGCTACAGCCTAGTAAGTATCCATGAAACAATGAACCTATGACCATTTCTAACAGGCACTCCCAACTTAGTGCATCAAATGCCTACCGAATGCCAAAACTATACCAGCTTTCCCCTTCCCCCATTTAACCTTGCAGCAGATCCATTAATTCCTTCAAGAGATCTCCTTAGATACAATTCTCCAAACACTTCCCTGATCACTATGCACAACCCTGGGTAAATGCCTTTCTAATCTAGCAACAAAGACACCTGCCATAATCTCCTCGTTAATGTTACACAATGATATTGGGAGAAATTTGCTGGGCTTTCTCAATCACTGTACCCTTTTTACTGAACTAATGTTATGGTCTCCAACATAAATGTAGGTATAATACCTACAGCCAAAATGGGTCCAAAATTGTGTATTGAGGAGCACAGTGGTGCAGCAGTTAGCATTGTCACCTCACAGCAAGAGGTTCTGCAGTAAATTCCCAGCTGGCGTTCCTTCTGTGTGGAGTCAGCATGTCCTCCCTGTATTCATATGGGTTTTCTCTGTTTGTTCTGGTTTCCTTCCTCATTCCAAAAATGTGTCTGGAGTGTTTTCCCCCGGGTCTCTGCTGAAAATGGGCTCTTTTCCAATCGCAGTTTCCTTTTAAACAAATGGTAAATAAATAAATAAATAAATGGTGTTTATTAAGGCAACCACATTGTTAGCCAATTCAGTACATATGCATCTTTCCCCATTTCATATGCTGCATTGCTGCTATCCCAACTTTCTTATTCACTTCTAGAAAGACTCCTTACTCTCCAGTACAGGTCCCCATCAGTCACTAAACAAAATTCAGACTAGCAGCTTATCAACAGCACTACCCCATCTGATTCCATAAAGCCATATGGCAGCTAATTACATCAGTTACTAGAGTCCACAGAAGTACTGGTAGACAAACACCCTTAGGTTGGATTCTTACTAATAGACTCAACAAAATTAGTTCAGCCATTAGCCTTCCACACAGCCACCAACATACTTAAGCTCTCTGAAGTTACAATATCCAAGATAAACATATAATTTACAGCCAAGTTCATAACTAAAAAAACTTTGCCAACAAACATTTATCAAATCTTAAAAAAAATATAACTGGAAAATACTAAAATCTATGCGCTTTGACTCTGCTGTCTCACACGTCAATGAGATATTTCTAACAATTTTCAATAACCTTGCCCCAGTATGTACTAAAAGGTCAAATCCAATCCTGCACCATGGCTAATAAAAGAAACTAAGAAATTAATCCTACAGTGTGACAAAGCCTGGAAAGAGTAGCTCAAAAATAGAACACAAAATACATTTAAACTTTTCAATCAATGAAGGAATAGGACAAAATAGCAAATAAAACATGACAAGCAAACCTATAATAACATCATCCTCCAAAACATCCATCAAAACAACCCAAAACTTTTCTGGACATGCATAAACAAACATTTACATCTGGACCAAATTACCACCTCCAAGCCTACATTTGACAGTAGTACTGATTCAATTTCCACACAGTTTAATAACTATTTTATACAGACTATATTGTCCCTTTCAAATATTAATACTTCCACTACCCTTTCAGAACTTGCAGTACCAGCTAAATATCTTCAGCTATTTGACTTTTGCCCAGTACCTACCTCCACCATTAAAAACTCTGCATAAAGTAAAGCCAGCTACTCTAGCTACTGACCAGATCCCCTCAGACGACTTAAAAATGTTTCCAGATGCTGTTGCTTTTCAGGTCTCTGTATTAGTAAATAGATCTATATCTGAAAAAATATGTTTCTTCTATCTGGAAAAAATTCATTATTATACCTTTGCACAAAGCTGGCACATCTACAGAGTTTAATAATAGCAGGCACATTGCAATTCCCTCCCCCATCAAAAATTCTTGAAAAATATATTCACGCTCAGCTTCTACATCACCTAAATTCAAATAATCTGTTATTGGAAACACAGTGCGGTTTCAGATCCCATCACAGCACAACCACTGCCCTCCTTCACTTCACCAACACTATATAGGAACAGTGGGAACCTAGTGTCAACTGTGTTTCTAGCGTTATAAAAAGGTTTTGACACTGTATCTCACCAATATTTACTTACTGAGCTCTTTTCTATGGTCTCTCTCAATTCTCCCTTAAATGGTTCTTTAGTTATCTAGACCTGTCTTCCTGTTACCATAGGTGTCCCTCTGGGCTCTATACTAGGACCCCTTCTCTTTGTCTTTCTGTTACCATAGGTGTCCCTCTGGGCTCTATACTAGGACCCCTTCTCTTTGTCTTTCTGTTACCATAGATGTCTGTCTGGGCTATATACACTAGGACCCCTTCTCTTTGTCTTCCTGTTACCATAGGTGTCCCTCTGGGCTCTATACTAGGACCCCTTGTCTTTAATATTTTTATAAACAAGCTTCATACTGCCATAAATCAAGCAAATATAATACAATACACAGATGAGTCAACTTTAATAGGTGCAGCTCCCACAATAACCAGACTCCAAGAAATCACTTAAATTTCTTTCTCTTTAATTGAAACCTGGCGGACAAATTCAAACCTGTTCCTTATCTAAATAAAACAAAACTGATGCACTTCACTCCAAAACATTATGTCAATAAAAAAATCATCTTCCTTGGTTACATCTGCAAATAATACTAAAATTGAGGTAGTACCCCATACAAAATTATTGGGCATTATAACAGATGATAATCTTAAATGTAATCACCATATTCCTCAAACAAAATGACCCACCAGAAACTTGTTTCCCTTTACAAGGTAAAACAGTACCTTACAGATTCAGCAAGCTAGCTTCATAATATTTGCTTCCACCCTTCTTATATGTCTCTTCTTTACAAAATGTGTTCCCTTCTGTATTATCAGTCCATTTACACCCTGCAAGATTTTAGAGTTACAAGACCTGTACACACTTATAATTTTTGAATTACATACTTTACTGTATATACCTGTAAGCTGTGGTGGTGGTGCTTCGGTAGCATTGTCGACTCACAGTAAGACGTCCTGTTCGATTCTCAGCTAAAGCGTCTTCTGTGTGGAGACATGCGTGAATGGGCATACCTTTGTTGAAGGTTGTACTTCAGGCCTGGCAAGTCGATACGTAAAAATCTACTGCCAATCATTAGCAGACCGGAGTTCTGCTGTGGCGACCCCTAACCGGGAAAAGCCGAAAGATACAACTATATATACCTGTTTTGTAATTATGTTTTTTTTTCTTCTGAAAAATGTAACCGTTGTTTTTCTGAGAACTGTCCGAAGTTCACTTTTTTTTTCTGAAATGCACTTGTTAATATAAATGTACTGTGATGGGGGTTTTCTTCCCAAGCCTCTGCTGAAAATGCTTTTTGCCCTGTCAGACTTTCCCTGTCAAGAAAAATAAATAAATAATAAAAAATAAAATTTAAATCTCTCTAATTTTTCTTCATTCACCCCTTCCAGTTTTCTTGCAGCCACCACAATAACCTTTTGCTGTCCTTTAACATGTACTTCCTCTCTATATACCATTGTCCTACAGCTCTTAAAATTTATGCAGCTTTAATCTGTCTCAGTCATTCATCCCTACAATTCCATCTTCTACTGTATTTTCTGAAACTATATAATACACCATACCCTACACTGTAATTAAACCTGATTTTGCTATACCTTATGGAAAGAAGAATTGTCCTTTTGATGTATTTTATTTCAAGTGAAATTTACACCAAGAGCAGTTTGCTTAAATGGCATTCACTATGAGTGTATCCATACTTTCCTGAAGTGAAGGATGGCAGAATACCTGAGAAGATGGAGGAGTAAAAGGTTGAGAATGGGTTACATCTAGCATCTGAGCTGATATTGACAGTGGCACTGGTCAACCAACTGATGTACTTGCCCTCTCTCAAACAGTAACACAGACAGGTACAACACAAACATGCCTGGAATACAGTCTGACCATAGCAACATAAACAGGGGGTGGTATCAGGCAAACAGAGAGGACTGGTCTTTCAGGGTCACCCACATAATAGGGATTGTTTCTATGTCCAACCAAGCACCCACTGCTGCTGAAACAGGCACTACTGTGTACAGAGTTACCAGCAAGGTTCACAGGACTGTGTACCATATCAGCTGAGTTTATGGGTCCAGACTGGAGATCATGCATGACAGAACCCTCATCCAAAACACGTGTGCATAATTAAGATGTAACTTCTTTCAGCAGACAGCTAGATCCCATTATCTGTCACCACCATCATCTGGAAATTGTTCTGCCTGGTTTGGATGTAACTGTTGTCCTGCTGTATGATACCAGCAGTAGAAATGCAGTGCAGACGTGTACCATTATTGCAGAGCTAGCATCTGCCATGCAGTGCTTGTAGGCATACCTGATATCCAAAGGGTACAGAACCAAGTTGTAATGGATTTCATTCAGGTTGTCCTGTCACTATAATGCTCAGCAGATATCATGCATAATGCCATTGTGAAGTAGACATGGGAGTAGATGTGAACTTGTGTGCATTGACCCATTCTCATGCATACATAAAATATGTAATTTACATGATGTTCTGGTCATGGAATGCATCTGCCAATCAATTGTTGACCATTATTTTTATGCTCTGCATGGCATGTAATAATCATTCAGTTAAGGAAGTTGTTAATAAAAAATAATAAAAAAGAAGACAGCCTCTATGCAAAAAAACTTGCCATGGTTTCCAGATTCTAAACTTGAACAACAGAGGTGTGTTCAGCTGCTATTTATTTCTGCCTTTAAGTCACTATCAATGGCAGCTGAATTACTGAATCTTATAAATTGTATAAGGAATAGCCCTCAAAACTTTTCTTTTTAACTCTGCCAGAAGCTTTGTGATTTTGGAGTTAGTTATTTTAATCTAGAGGGTGAAGAATCTTGCATTAGTGCATACATAGGCATAAGGATTTCTCTCCATGTAAAAAGGACGTTGCTTTTATGATTCCCCATTTGATTTCTTGAGACCGATCATTCCTGTATCACTGGCAAGTGACTCAAATACACTTCATTTAATGAAGAACATAATATTTATGTACTATATATTGAAAGAACATAATTTATTTATTTATGTATTATATACTTATTACCACCCGAAATATTTTACGCAATCTGAAACAAAAATAAAATGGCTACTGTGAGTTATGTGCTAGTAATGATTTTATGCCCTCCTTGTTCCAATATATTCAAGTAGTAAACTTTTTAAAAGCTTGATTTTATGCTACTTAAGAACACTGAAAACAAGACTCCATAATATTATCCTGTGCACACTTGTGGTAGTGAAAAGTAGCTAATTTCATAACAGTAAGGTATTTTCTTGTTTTTGACTCTCTCTCTCTGCCTGTCCAGTTCTCGAATATTATTTTTTATTACAACTAACCACCAAGTTTTCTAACTAAAGTACTTTTCTCAGTTATGTTTTCAGAAAGTAGCAACATTTTGTATAGCTGCGTTTATTTATTTTTTATTTATTTATTTTATTTATATTTGTTAACTGGGATGGTCCGACTGGACGAGGTCCATTTACAGCGGAGGCCTGGGTAGAAAAGCTCCACTTAATTAATACAGACAATGATAATAATACATAATGTAAAGTAAAGACTTTGTTATTGAGCAGTATTTTGTGCATAATAGAACAGTACACAAAGAAAGATCATATCAGCAATATATACAAGTAAACATTAAGTTAGTCATCAAAATATACAGATAGATCACAACAACATTTCCAAATGTCAAGGGATACCATTTGTTACTTCCATTTTTACAGAGGATATGATAATTGGAGCGAAGAGAGAAAGATGGTGGTAGCATACACTAGGATTAAGTAATACATGGACATAGCCAAGAGCTAATAAGATGAGCCTTAAGGGAGTTTTTGAATTGTTTGGTTTTAGGTGCAGAAGTCACCGAGGGAGGGAGATTATTCCAACTTTTTGCTATATTGTGAGAAAATAGAGCTTTACCTGCTGTGTTGTTGGCTGTGGAGATAGAGAGGAGTGATTTGTTGGCAGAGCGGAGTGGTCAATTTGGAATGTAGTCATTCAGTAGCTCCCTAAGGGCTGGAGTTTTTTCAGGATATTTTAGGTTGTTATACGCTATGACTAGTTGGTGGTAGGTTAATAACTGTGGGAGCTCAAGCTACTGAAGTTGCCTAAGAGGTATACAATGGTATGTTCTAAAGAGGGAATTTTTTGCAAACTTGGCGATTTTGTTATAACATGACTTAAGTTTCTCCAGGTCAGATTTTCTAACATAGGTGAGAATAGGTTTTGCATGCATGAGTGTGGAAAGAAGGTGGATTTGAGCTAGGGTGACCCGAGCTTGATCTGATAAAAAGTCTTTTTGTCTGTATAGAGACCCCATTTTTTGTGTACCCTTTTAATAGTTTGAGAGATATGGATGTCAAAGTGAAGGTTGTTATCTATTTTAACGCCAAGCAGCTTGGTGTGGAGAGAGGGTGAAATGACAGTTCCATTATTGAAGGAGATAGAGAAGGAGAGTGGAGTGGCTTTTGATTTGTTTGGGGTAAATAGAAGTAGTTTTATTTTGTTGGGATTTAAGATAAGTTTAATATATGTGATCCACCTTTCTACTGAGGTAAAAGATTCCTGGGTGAGATGCTGTAGGGTGGTGCGATTTGGTGCAGAGCAGATCATGGTGGAATCGTCTGCATACTGTATGAGTGATGCCTGTAGGGTAGAGGTATGTAGATTATTGGTAAAGATAGAAAAGAGGATTGGACCGAGTATGGAACTTTGAGGCACACCAATGGTAGTTGGGAGTAAAGATGATATAACTCCTTGCCACTGGACAGCTTGTTGTCGGTCTGACAGACCATTTTTTAAACCATGCAAAAGTGTTAGGGGCTAAGGATAGAGAGGTAAGAGTATCTATTAGAATGGAGTGGGAAACCATGTCAAATGCTTTGGAGAGGTCCATGAATATAGCAGATACAAATCTGCTGTTATTTTATTTGTTTTTCTCCTCTGTTTGGGAGGGAGGGAGATTATTCCAACTTTTTGCTATATTGTGAGAAAATAGAGCTTTACCTGCTGTGTTGTTGGCTGTGGAGATAGAGAGGAGTGATTTGTTGGCAGAGCAGAGTGGTCAATTTGGAATGTAGTCATTCAGTAGCTCCCTAAGGGCTGGAGTTTTTTCAGGATATTTTAGGTTGTTATACGCTATGACTAGTTGGTGGTAGGTTAATAACTGTGGGAGCTCAAGCTACTGAAGTTGCCTAAGAGGTATACAATGGTATGTTCTAAAGAGGGAATTTTTTGCAAACTTGGCGATTTTGTTATAACATGACTTAAGTTTCTCCAGGTCAGATTTTCTAACATAGGTGAGAATAGGTTTTGCATGCATGAGTGTGGAAAGAAGGTGGATTTGAGCTAGGGTGACCCGAGCTTGATCTGATAAAAAGTCTTTTTGTCTGTATAGGGACCCCATTTTTTGTGTACCCTTTTAATAGTTTGAGAGATATGGATGTCAAAGTGAAGGTTGTTATCTATTTTAACGCCAAGCAGCTTGGTGTGGAGAGAGGGTGAAATGACAGTTCCATTATTGGAGGAGATAGAGAAGGAGAGTGGAGTGGCTTTTGATTTGTTTGGGGTAAATAGAAGTAGTTTTATTTTGTTGGGATTTAAGATAAGTTTAATATATGTGATCCACCTTTCTACTGAGGTAAAAGATTCCTGGGCGAGATGCTGTAGGGTGGTGCGATTTGGTGCGGAGCAGATCATGGTGGAATCGTCTGCATACTGTATGAGTGATGCCTGTAGGGTAGAGGTATGTAGATTATTGGTAAAGATAGAAAAGAGGATTGGACCGAGTATGGAACTTTGAGGAACACCAATGGTAGTTGGGAGTAAAGATGATATAACTCCTTGCCACTGGACAGCTTGTTGTCGGTCTGACAGACCGTTTTTTAAACCATGCAAAAGTGTTAGGGGCAAAGGATAGAGAGGTAAGAGTATCTATTAGAATGGAGTGGGAAACCATGTCAAATGCTTTGGAGAGGTCCATGAATATAGCAGATACAAATCTGCTGTTATTTTATTTGTTTTTCTCCTCTGTTTGGAAACATAACCATTATTCTTCAATGAACAAAGCTAGTGGTGACAGCTAAAAGAAATGACTCCATTTTTTATGAAATAAGCATGATTACTCTTATGGCGAGTGGCCTTATTTTTAATGTTTCATAAAGAGTTGAAGAGTCAAAACATTATGCTCTGCAAAAACAAGGCCTGTTTTATGGTATGTCTGCAGTACATTGCTTAATAATACCTGTATATGTCTGCACATCAGTTGCCATTATTAGGTGTATGATTACAGTATAGTGGGAACTTCACAGCAGGTTTTCAATTATTTTTTCTTTCTGAAGAACAAGTATCAGTACTACTACAGCCAACAGTTATCTAAGACGCATTGTTCACAACCCATATTTCTCTCTACACAAAGTAATTCTCAGTGCAGAAAAAAAAAATCTATTTATTTAGCCTTCAAATATATTTCATCTGTTTAGCTTTACATCCAGCACATCATTTGCAACTCATTACTGCAAGACAATTATGTAAATGTTCTCATTAACTACAGTTGAATCACTATACAAAAACTGGGCTGTATGCGTATGTAATCCACATCCATGCATATTTTTGTAGAACTGCAAAGTACAAGTTGACTGGAAACAAAACATTTTCAATTGCAGCCAAACAAAGTGCTCAACAGGTAAATTAATAAAAGTGAAAAGAAAAAAATATATTTTATTGAGTTAAGAGACTAAGGGCAGGATTCACGATGGCTTGCATGGAGTCTAAGAGTAGTGTAAGACTCCATGCAGCCATCGTGATCCAGGAACAGCCTGAATGTGCGTGTAAGAGAGCACCTAAAACGGCTCTTACACAGACAGAGTGTGGATATGCTAATTACTTCACTTGCAGCCAAAAGGCATGCAAATGAGGTAATTTTGCAATCCAGGAAGCAGAAACCTGCCCGTGTAAGAGCCGTATTATCTGCAGAAATGTACTCAGTTGATAACTGAGTACCGTTCTGCAAATAACACAATGGAGCCTTGTCAGCTCCAAATAAAGGTTGCAAATGTCCCAGGCAGCATGCCAATGGCCAAATATGTGGCCACTGGCAACATACCCCGATGCAAACATAAAATAAAAATGTTTTTTTTTTTTTTGTCGGCGATCGGCAATGTTTAAACTTAGTGCAGCGCTGCGCAAACGGGCTGCACTATAAAAAAACAGAAAAATAAAAAAATTAAACCCACAAACGTGGATTTATGCAAAGCATAAATTTACAATGGAAGGGAATAGCAGGTTAAAACAACATGGCCACCGAGTAGGGGTTGCTAAGGGGGGAGGCTGAGTGTAAGACATGTAACTAAGCATTAGTAGTATGTAAATGAGTGGTAGGATAGTGAATCGTACTGTTACATAGGAAATGAGCACATTCCATGCAGTGTAGGAGTAGGATAAGGGGGAGTAACAGAGTAGGAGATAGGTGACATCACAGGGCGGAATGTATGAAAGAAAAGCAGCTCATTGGAGCACATTGCCATGTGAAAGATGTCAGTCACACATCATGGAAAGAGGAGTGTCAACAAGTAGGCATGGGAAAGCCAAGAAATGGAAGGTGTACACTATGGATAACACCAAAGTTTCTTGCAGGGTGTGCATGCACGCAAGTGCGCGCTGGTAGGCAAGAGTAAGCTAGAGTGCGCACGTGTTAGCGTGAGTGCGCACGTTTAAGGCAGAATACGCATATAGGAACCTGTTTAAACACCTGTAAGCTTGTTTGCGCTGGTGTGCACGCGTTTTAACCCAAATAAGCAGATTCTAGTCCGTCTAAGCATGTGTGCGTGCGTGTTAGCCACTGTGAGCATGTTTTTGCCGGTATGCGTGTTGCTCCCTCCTGAGGAAACAGAAGGGAAAAAGGAAGCATGAGAAATAGTAGGAAGCTAGCAGGGATTACTGGCAGAGCTAGCAGGTGAAAACAATCAGAGGAAGGCAATTACACAGGCAGAACAGTAACCCAGCCCAGCACTTAAAACTCTGCAAACAACAGTGCAGAATGTTTCTCTCAAGAGACACTGCAACAGAGGAGTAAGCTATTAGAAGTGAAAACTGAAAAAGCTTCACTCAGACCAAAAATGCTAGGGGCTGCCATAGCTGTTATAAGGAGACATATGCAACTTGCTGAGGGTGGTGGCTATGCAAATGCTGCCGGACAACCCACAGTGAGGAGACGGAGAAGAGTGTACAGGCCCAGGGTCACCTACCAGAGGTTACATGAGCTGGAGATAGTGGAGATCTATAGAGTGGACAGAGACCTCCTACAGCAAATTGTTGAGCTGTGCAGGCCACGCCTCACACACAGAACCAACAGAGGGGAACCCATCCCAGTGGAAACCAAGGTATGTGTTGGCCTAAGAATACTAGCAACAGGTACCTTCCAGAGACCAACTGGTGATATGATGGGGATATCACAGGCATCAGCATCCAGGGTACTGCACCAGTTCCTGGATGCCATGTCAGCACATGTCGGTGATCATGTATATTTCCCCAATTCCCATGAGGTATTGGCCAGCAATATGTGTCTCTTCCAGCAAATAGCTGAATACCCTGAGGTAGTGGGTGCAATAGACTGCACGCATATATGCATCAAAGCACCAGCTGGTGAGCAGGGTAGGGCCTACATTAACTGCAAGGGCTTCCCCTCCATCAACTGCCAGGTCGTGTGTGATTCCCAGGGCATAATAATGAATGTGTGTGCTGGCTGCCCTGGAAGCTACCATGATTCCCATATCTGGCATCTGACACAGCTGTACCAGACATTTGCCAATGGGGACATCCCACATGGCCACTTAGTGAGGGATGCTGACTATGCACTGGAGCCGTGGCTGATGACACCCATCAGAAATGCACACACACCTGAACAAGAATGCCATAATGAGGCACACGCACAAACACAAAATGTAATCGAGCGTGTGTTTGGGATGCTCAAGTCACGGTTCCGGTGCCTGGACACATCTGGTGGAGCCTTGCAGTACTCACTAACTACATGTATCCAAATTGTCATGGTATGTGCTATGCTACATAATATGATTCTGTGAAAACAGCTGCAGCAGGACCAGCATAGGGCTGGGCCAAACAGCCCCCCACCATTGCCAAGCCAATCACAGGCAGAGCATGACTCAGAGGAGGAACAACCTGAGCCTGCCCCAGTAGGCAGAAGGAGGCGTGCCCAGTATGCCTTGGCCTTGGCAAAGCGGCAACGCATAGCACATACACTGGCTCAGTAGGAACCCTGGAAATGATATCACTCTCTGACTCACACATATAGTAAAAAAGATGCCTAAGTTGACACAACCTGCTTTCAAACATGTACAGGGAGTGTAGTATGTGCATCCAACATAGACAGCCCTGCAGCACCACCTGAGGCATGATTGCCATGTGTTAAGAAAGGTAACACCATGTAGTATATGCAAACTTGATGACCCTGACTAACATCCTACCCTCACCAAGCATGATGCCACAATATGAAGATGAGATGATCAATTACAATAATTGGCTTAAGTATTGCTGTTAGTCAAAGGGGATCCAATGCATGCCAGCCTGGGATGACATGCTGAGCAAGACACGATGCTCCACCTGCTAGGGATGGCATGCACCTATCAGTCCTGGCCTTTTGGATACTGGCAAAGGCTGTTGTCACCCCCACCATGCCTTGAATAGGTAAGGCTCAAAGCACAAACCCAAATCCATAGGTATCACAAGGGATAAGAACCTAGACGTAATGCTACCCAATGCCAGAAGTCTAAACTGCAAGATGCATTCAGTCTAAACTCCCCTCAGCATGGAGAATGTTGATATCTGTTCTGTAACAAAAAACTGGGTCAAGGCTCACAAAAGCACCCTAACACTACCAGGTTACAGCCCCAAAACATGGAACAAACTACAAAAGGAGGGTGACTAGCAATAATTGTCAAGGATAACCACACCCCCATGTTGGTACCACAACAAGAAGCAGCATGGACTATCCATGGTCAAGTAACAGTTGCTAAAACTGCCTCCCAGTTTGTAGCCTGCTACAGACTACCCTCCTAATGCCAGGAACTGCACTTGGCCTACGTTGGAACACATGAAAATATCAAGCTCTCCAAACAACATTATATTGGGTGACTGAAAATACTCAAACATAGACTGGGAGCATTATTCTAGCTCCAACACCATAGGCCAAAGGTTACTAGAATTCATAAACCAAAATGCTCAGGAACAACGTACCACTCCCACAAGAGGGGTAAGCATACTGGATGTGATAATCAGCAACATGGGTACTCTATGGCCAGATGAGAAGTGTATCCCTCACTGGTAAAATCAGACCATAGAGTAATCAGACTGGATATTCACATCCTGACCACAGTCCCTGGCCAGAAAACCACAGTGAAAAACATGTGTAAAGTAAATGTTGCACTCCTCCAAACTGATGTGGAATCCATTAAAGGCCCTGTGCCTGTGGAAAATATGGGCCACACCTCAGAACCCTTTATAAATGCATTCTATGAACACTTTCAGGAATGCATGGATTATGCAATCTCAAATAAAACCAAGACCCAATTCCATACACACAGGCATCTGGCATGGTGTATCCCAGCCATTACCAAACCATGCAAGAGAATGAGGAAGCTACTACATGACAGAGCAAACCCAAAAAGGGAAGTAATCTCTGATCAGTATTATGGCAATAAAACATGGCCACTCATAAATTCCACTACAACATGTTGAATCTGTGAATCTTGAGGCAATGTTACACCTGCCCCATGTACACAGACAACCCCCTCCTCCCCCCAAGAAATACAAATATATGTGAGAGATCCAACCATTTATCCAAACTGGAGGCTCAGCTCTCTCAACTCAGTACTGTCAAAACTAGTCAGAAGGAGAAGGTAACCACACACACCACAAATCCAGTCTCACATAGACCTATCACAACTGCAAACCAAAGACATAAACACACAAAAACATTCCTGGAGGCTCTAAGTAAAATCCACCAAATCAACAGAGGCCTCCAAAGCAGACACCCAAGCAACCACTACCTCCAAACATAGCACATGCAACACATAGTACACAGAGTCAGTGTGCCAAACAGTCACAGCCCTTAAGGACAAACAACATGCCTGATACACTTGTAATAGGTGACTCCATAGTCAGACACACTGATGTCCCGCTCACCAGACTGAACAAGGAAAAGGGTACAGTAAGCTGCCTGTAGGCTGCTACAATCTGCCACATAACACAAGCACGCAGGTCACTCCAAAGCAAGTACAAATATGACTCAGTCATTGTCCATGCTGGTGTGAATGACCTGAGACGTACCTCCCTGGACTACATGAAAAGAGACATAGAGGAGCTCTCCGATTATGTAGGCCAGGCCAGTATGACTCTGACCATGAGCAGCATCCTACCCTGACCAAGAATGATGCCACAGTACAAGCACAGAATGATCAGCTTTAACAATTGGCTCGATTACTGGTGTCATTCCAAGGGGATCCAATGTCTGTCTGCTTGGGATGACATGCTTGACAAGCCACACTGCTTTGCCAGGGATGGCTTGCACCTGTCACCCCTGGGCATCTGGATATTGGCTAAGGCTCTTGCCACCTCCATAGTGCCTTTTGTAGGGAAGGCTGAAAAGACAAACCCACCTCCCTAGAAAACATAAGTGGAAAAAACATAAGGGTAATGCTGCTCAATGCCAGAAGTCTAAACCTCAAGATGCATGCTCTCGAGGACCTCCCCAGTATGGAGAACATCGATGTCTGTGCAGTGACGGAAACCTGCATCAAGGCTCATGAGAGCACCCCAGCACTACCAGGTTATACCTCATATCATGCTTTCCGGCCCAAAAACCTGGACCAAACCACAAAAGGAGGGGGAGTATCCGTATTCAGCAAAGATACCCACACGTCCAGGTTACTGACAATGCACGAAGCATCGGAGACCATCCATGTGCAACTAACCGTAGGCAAAACTGCTGTACAGTTTGTAGCATGCTATAGACCACCCTCTCAAACCCAGGAACCCCACTCAGCCTTCCTGAAGACACTGGAGAGTATGAATGTCTCTCCAAATACCAAACAAGGTACTCACAAATTACCACATAGGTGGTAATCCATTATGTATGGAAGAAGTAATCAGGGACCTAGGGACACAAGTGGATAGTAACCTCTCATGTGACACTCACATTGCCAACGTTGCTAGGAAGACCTTCTATATTGGCCACCTTATCATGAAAGGATTCACATCTACATCAAGAGAGGTCATTGTGCCCCTATACTCTTCTCTTATCAGGTCCATAATTGAGTACAATGCCCCATTTGGGATGTACCTTACCCGACACCTGCAGCAGTTAGAAAGACCTCAAAAGTACCTCACCAAGAGGCTAAAGGGTCTCAAACATTTGTCATATGCTGTCTGGCTGAAGACACCCCAGCTGTATGCAGTCACATACTGCCTACTCAGAGGTGATGTATGCCCGATGTACAAGGCCATGTCCAATAAGGACATGCTCCACCTCAGAAAATCCAAATCCATCAGAGCCGGGAGAGTGAGAGATGTCAACCTCAACACATAAATAAATAGGATGTGCTGGAGGGACAGATTCATAACCCAGAGGCTCCCTACACTCTGGAACAGAATCCCAGTCCATGTTAGGCAGAGCCCCTCACTGACTGTCTTCAACAGGAATCTTGCCAAGTGGATGGGAGATCATAGATTTACACTGGGGGTCATCACTGTGTCACGTCTTGACAGAGGCACAGTAAAGTAAACCCTAAATGGGCATAATATTCACATAGCAAGGGGTGGCAAAAGCCACACACACTCTGGCTAGGCTTATAAATGCCCTAGGGCAGATAGCCTAGTATGAACCTATGAACCTATGAAGATACAAATTGTACAGGACACTAAGGATAATCACAAGGCTTTCTTAACTGATGGTAGGAACCTTGGTGGGAATTCACAGATATGCTCTGAATTACTCAAATATTACAAACAATACACCAAATCCACACACATTGCCAACATCCAACCTGACAGGTTCAGTGCAAACTCCCCCCCCCACACACACACCAAAATGCCAAATATCTATCCCAGCAGAGTGCTGGCCCCCTGACATTGCAGATGCTGAGGTAACAGCCAGCATCTTCAAAGCAAAACACACAGCATCAATGGTACGAGATGGTGTCCTGGGCTGTATCCAACATGAACTCCAAGAAGAATGGAACGCCAAATAACACTACTGCTCAATTTCAGCCTTACCACAGGATATGTATTTAAAGAGCAGTGTACAGCAACAGTGGACCCTCTCCACAAAGGTGGTGCCTGAATGGATACTGCAAACTATCACCCCAGAATCCTGACAAGCTTGGTCTGCAAAGCTATGGAAAGGATCATCATGGACCTCAGAAATAAAGATATTGGGGACCTACAGACACTGGACCCTAACCAGCATGGCTTTCTTAAGGGCAGATCCTGCCCCTTAAACATGTTTGACTCATTTGAAACAGTCATCAAGGCCATTGATGAGGGGAATGTGGTCCACACAGCCTATCTGGACCTTGCAAAAGCCTTCCATACAATACCCCACGTGTTCATTATAGATAAGCTCACCAGATTAAATATAAACCCCTATGTCAGTAGATGGGTTGCAAACCAGCCCAAGGACAGAACTGACATGGTCAGAAATGCTGCAGCCATGTCATACTACAAACCAGCTACAACTGGCATCCCACAAGGCTTGGTCCTGGGACCTCCCTTGTTTGGTATATATTTCCCATAGGTACAGGCCAACATGGAAGGACTGTGTCTGAACAAGTTTGCAGAGGACTACAAACTGGGCACCATATCTGACCCTCCAGCTGACACAAGCATCCTACAAAAGGGCCACATAGAAACAGACAACTGGTGCCAGAGCCATGTCATCAAGCTAATTGCAGAAAAGTGTATAGTCATCCCCTGTGGATAAACAGTAAGTGCCCACCAATTACCACATAGGTGTTAACCCATTAGGTACTTTAGAAGTAATAAGAGACCTGAGGACACAAGTTGATAGATATCTTGCATTTGACAACCATGTGGCTGTAGCGGTTACAGTAACATACCATATACCCATCTAATCATGAAGGTAGTCAGATCTAGATCAGGGGAGGTCATCGTGCCTCTTCAGTCATCCTTCATCAGCCTCACAATTGAGTACAATGGCCGCTGTGGGATGTACCTTAGCAGACACCTTCATCAACTGGAAAGACCCCAAAAGTACCTCACCAGGAGGATCAAAGAGCTCGAACAGATGCCATGTGTTGCCTGATTAAACAAACTGCCACTCCACACAGTGCCATACTGCCTGCCCAGAGGCAATCTGTGCCTGATGTATAAAGCCATGTCCAAGCTGGAATCAATGAACATGCTGCACCTTGTACAATCTGAATGCCAGTGAGCTATGCACATGAGAGACCTGAACCCCAGCACTGACATACATAGGACATGCTGTAGTGATTGATCCATAACCCAGAAGCTCCCTCCACTTGTGAGTAAACTCCCAGTACAGGTTAGCCAGAGAGTCCCTCATTGACTCTCCTCAAGAGGAATCTTGATGAGTGGATGGGAGATGGTAGGTTTACCCTGGGTATCACTGTTATGTCACGGGTAGACAGAGGCACAGTATACTAAACAAGACATATGACATGGCAAAATCCAGTTACAATGTGTGTTGAAGGACAAACACACTCTCTGACTAGCATTAGAAATGGCCTAGGGCACATAGCTAGTGTTTGTCAATGTCCACCCAAGTTGCGGAATACACTACCAATGTTGAACAAGCCTGGTTTAAGTAGTCCATATCTGAACAAAATGCAACGTGGTCATATGTGCACAACTGGCCCTTAACCAGTCTGGTGTGCTCACTATGAATATTTAAAGCAGTGATAGGACTGAAACCCAGGATACTGTCCACCACAGTGAAAGTACTGAACCAGTACACTATACGATATTACAGTGTTTGGTCAGTATGAAAGGATGTTGACAACTATATGCAAACTATCCCATGGAAACCCTGCAGGCACAGTATAATCCCTGTTGGGTTCAGACACAAAGCAGTTGGGCAGTAAGTACACAACATAACTCCCAACACACAACTATAAATGTGAAATATTGCTGAAGTTCACACACAACCACAAATGTGGTGGACTGCAGATTTCAACATATGGAAAGCTCACACTGGGCATGCTCGCACACTTTGATAAATGAGACATATGTCAGGCAACAAGCCATGGAAAGCCTGAACTGGGCGTGCTCACACACTTAGGCCATGTCTCAGTTTAGCAGTTGACCACACATATCTGGTATTTGTATGTGTTAATCCAGGAACCTCCCACAATACAGCAATCTGCCCAGTGCACACAGTTAAATGACTACAGAGACATAAGTTAAATAGTGGATCCCTCTCATATTCAAACATCTTCCACAGATACACAAGTTGTTCATAGAAACAAGGAAAGCTATGGCAATAAAGATCTGCAAACAGTTTATCAGCAACAAATATTGTGCATCTGAAAATTAAACATATGGGTGTAGAGGTCAATACTAGGCTGTTTGCCCTAGGGAATACAAGCTTAGCCAGAGTGTGCTTGGCATCTGCCTCCCCAGTACAGTAGGCTACTGTGCCTCTGTAAAGTAGGTCACAGAAGGCACCGTTTAAGGCTAGTGTACTGTGCCTCTGTCAAGCAGGGACACAGTGGAGATCCCAGGAGTTGAATTTGCAATGTCACATCCATGTGGCTGGTGTTTGCTGGAAGAGGGTTGGTGAGGACTTATAACAGTAATTGGGCATCAATTACAGACTGAGGGGAGCCTTATCTGCAGTGTCTGGACAATTTCACTGTCAACACTTTGACGTGATGATTTTGAGGGATCGAAGTGTCATGCCAATACTGTTCAGAGACGTCCTCCCTCTGTGGGATATTGCTCTGTAATGTATTAGCTCCCTCCTTCTGTTGTACAGCTTATATATGGCTGGTGTACACCAGACAGGTCTACTGTTGTGGAGGAGTCTTGGGTTTATTTGGGATAGCATGATCAATGCAAACCTTCCAGATGCTCATAGAATGCAATTGTCAAGGATTATGCAGAGTTGCCTGTATAATCCCCCAGCATGGGTCCTTTGAAGTCTTCCACCCCAGTCTTCACAAGTGCAAAGTCTACTTTTGATAAATACTTTGTTTGCAGTGACTTCCTTGCCTGGGGGTGGGGATGGGATATGAATGTCCAGGGAAAGTTGGGTATGGTCAGATATTAACAATGGTGGTCTACCTCTGGTGTGGAACATAGAGTCCCCATGTTGCAGATGGTCAGGTCCAATATGTATTCCCCCTTGTGGCTGTGGTGAGTGGTCCTGCCATAGCACATGGATTCACAAATTGTAGTGGCTGTAGGGTGATGTTGTTGAGGCATGAGTAGTTCCCCCACACAATATACCTGTACCTGAAGTTAACCACTGTAATGGTGTATGTGAACACCTTCATATCCTACACTGTTCCCAGGGAAGCAAAGTGTGTTTCCTGGATATGGGAGGGGTGGTCAACTGGTTGTGCTGTGTGTTACAGGTCCTGTGGTCACGAAGCATGGTATAAAACATAACCTGGCAGTGCTGATGTGCATATCTGACCCTGAAGTAGGCGGCTGTTAATGCATATATATGCTATCCCCCTAACTGACATAGTAATAGATGTACATACCTCTTTATAAATAATGATGTCAGCACCCTATAAATACTGTAGGAGAAGAACTGATACGCAGTAATTCGAATAGCTCGCTCCGCTAATGCGTTTCTCTCAAGTGTCATAATATAGTTAGGTAAGGGTTTGAATCCTGCAAATGCTGAGTGTGTGTGTGTTTGGGTGAGGGGGATTAGTGTGTGTGCAATTCTTTGTGAAAGAAATGTTCCTTTTGGCAATTAGAAGAACACACTACATGATGCACATTCCTCTTTCTAAACACTGATGATGTCAGCACCCTATAAGTATAGCAGGAGAAGGGAAACCTCCCAGTAATGCGAATAGTGCGCTCCGCTAATGCATCTCTTTCAAGTGTCATAACATAGTTAGGTAGGGGTTTGAATCCTGCAAATGCTCAGTGTGTTTGGTTGAGGGGGTTAGTGTGTGTGCAATTCTGTGTGAAAGAAATATCCCTTTTGGCAACTAGAAGAACACACTACATGATGCACATTCCTCTTTCTAAACACTGATGATGTCAGCACCCTATAAGTATAGCAGGAGAAGGGAAACCTCCCAGTAATGCAAATAGTGCACTCTGCTAATGTGTCTTTAAGTGTCATAACATAGTTAGGTAGGGGATTGAATCCTACAAATACCATGTGTGTTTTTGTCACACAGTTTGTCCATGTGTGTGGGGTGTTGCTCTTAATATTGTATGACATAAATTATATCAATAATGTCAATGCACACATGAGGTATGTGTGTGCCACATAGACATATGTACCTGTGACCTTAAATAGTTCCCATGTCTGAAGCCTGCCTCATGTGAATACATGGAATTTGCATTACACAACTTTATGACTGTGGTTTTCTGTGCAGGGGCTGCATTTGGTATGTGAATATACAGTGAGAGTAGTCTATGGTGTCATCTTACCAGCAAGGGATACACTTCTGGTCTGGAGCATATAGTCCACATGTTGGTGATGATCAGTTGCAGCATGTTTTCCCCTCTTGTGGGAGTGGTAACAAGTTGTTCCATAGCAATTGAGTGTATGGATTCTGGGAACCTTACACCTAGGGTGTTGGAGCTACAGTAATGCTCCCAGTCTATGTGTGGGTAAATGAAGCTGCCCAATATATTGTTGTTTGGAGACACCTGCAGATATCCATGTATTCTTAAGTAGGCCAAGTGGGTTACCTGGGTTTAGGAGGGTGGTCCGTAGCAGGCTATGACCTGGAAGTCAGTTTAACCCACTGTTAGTTGCATGTGGATAGTCTGTGATGCATCACACTGTGGCAACAACCTGGGGGTGTGGGTATAGGTACATAGGTTCATAGGTTCATACTAGGCTATCTGCCCTAGGGCATTTATAAGCCAAGCCAGAGTGTGTTTGGCTTTCGCCACCCATTTTAGATTAATGTTGCTATGCCCTTTTCTGAGGTTAGTATACTGTGCCTCTGTCTAACATTGACACAGAAGTGATACCGGGTACACCTACGATCCCCATCCACTCATCATGATTCCTCTTGAAGAGAGTCAATGAGGGACTCTGCCTAACCTGGACTGGGATTTTATTCCAGAGTGAAGGGAGCCTCTGGGTTATGAATCTGTCCCTCCAGCATGTCCTATTGATGTCAGTGCTGAGGTTCAAGTCTCGGCAAAGCTCGATGGGAGTTTGATTTTCTGAGGTGCAGCATGTCCATTACTTCGGGTTGGACATGGCATTATCGTCTGGCACAGATCGCCTCTGAGCAGGCGGTATGCCACTGAGTATGGAGTTATGTTAACCGGGCAGCATATGGCATCTGTTTGAGCCCTTTGATCCTCTTGGTGAGGTACTTTTGTGGTCTTTCCAGTTGCTGCAGGAGTCTGGTAAGGTAAATCCCAAAAGGGGCATTGTACTCAATTATGGTCCTGATGAGGGATGAGTAAAGAGGCACGATGACCTCCCCTGATCTAGATGTGAATCCTGTCATGATTAGGTGGGCTATATAAAATGTTTTTCTAACCACATTGGCCACGTGGTTGTCAAATGAGAGATTGCTATCAACTTCAGTCCCCATGTCCCTAATTACTTCTTCCGTACGTAATGGATTACCACCTATGTGGTCATTTGTGGCCACTTTGTTTTTGCCAAAGGGGATGACTATACACTTTGTGGCATTTAGCTTGAGGCCATGGCTCTGGCACCAGTTGTCTGTTTCTATGAGGCCCTATTGGAGGATGGTTGTGTCGGCTGGAGAGTCAATTATAGCGCTTTGTTTGCAGTCATCCGCGAACTTGGTTAGCCACAGTCCTTCCATGTTGGCCTGTACCTCCAAGACATATATACCGAACAGGAGAGCTCCCAGGACTGAGCCTTGTGGGACGCCACTTGTAACTGGTTTGGAGTCTGACATGGCTCCAGCAATTCTAACCATGTGGGTTCTGTCCTTGAGCCAGTTTGCAACCTATCTAGTGACATAGGGGTGTATATTTAAGCTAGTCAGCTTATCTATAATGCCCGAGTGGGGTATTGTATCGAAGGCTTTTGCGAGGTCCAGGTAGGCTGTGTGGACCACCTTCCCCTTGTCAATGGCCTTGGTGACTTTCAAAGAAATCAACCAGGTGTAAGAGGCAGGATCTGCCCTTAAAGTCACACTGGGTAGGATCCAGTGTCTGTAGGTCCCCAATATCTTTATGTATGAGGTCCATGATGATCCTTTCCATAGCTTTGCAGACCAAGCTAGTCAGGCTTATGGGGTGATAGTTTCCAGGATCCGTTGAGGCACCAGCTTTGGGGAGAGGGACCACTGTTGTTGTACGCCACTCTTTGGGTGCATAACCTGTGGTAAGGCTGAGATTGAACAGTAGTTTTATGTTTGGGTTTAGCTCATCTTGGAGTTCATGTAGGATGCAGCCCCGGACACCGTCTTGTCCCATTGATGCTGTGTTATTAGCTTTGGAGAGGGCGGCTCTTACCTGATCATCTAAGATGTCAGGGGGGCAGCACCCTGCTGGGATAGATATTTGCCCTTCTGGTGGGGAGGGGGGGGAGAAGTTTGCGCTGAACCTGTCAGCTAGGATGTTGGCAATGTCTGTGGGTTCGGTGTAGTTTTTTGTCATTTTGGACTAATTCTGAGCATATCTGGGAATTCTCACCCAGATTCCTAACATAACTAAAGAAAGCCTTGTGATTATCCTTAGTGTCCTGTGCATTTCATCTCTCGAAGCTGGCCTTAGACGATTTTATGAGTGCCTGTAGTATTTTGCTAACACTGAACAGAGATGCCTCCCCTTTTTGGGATTTTCCTCTATCATGTAGTAGCTTCCTCCTTCTATTGTATAGTTTGTTTATGGCTGTGGTCCACCAGACAGGATGTCTGCCTTTGTAGGATTGGGTCTTGTTTTTATTTGGGATTGCATTATCCATGCATTCCTGAAGGTGTTCATAGAATGCATTTATAAAGGATTCTGTGGTCTGGGCCTTATTTTCCACAGGCCCGGGGGCTTTGACGGATTCCACCTCGGTTTTGAGGGGTGTGGAATTTGCTGTAGAGAAGTTTTACACTGTGGATTTGTGGGCAGGGGGTGGGGTTGGGATGTGAATATCCAGTGAGATTAGTTTATGGTCTGATCTTACCAGTGAGGGGTACACTTTTGGTCTGGAGCCTAGAGTCCCCATGTTGGTGATGAACAGGTCATGTATGTTTCCCCCTCTTGTGGGAGTGGTAACAAGTTGTTCCATAGCATCTGAGTGTATAAATGCTAGGAACCTTTGAGCTAGGGTGTTGGAGCTAGAGTAATGCTCCCAGTCTATGTTTGGGTAGTTGCAGTCCACCAATATAATGGTGTTTGGAGAGACCTTCATATTTCCAGTGTTCTCAGGAAGGCCAAGTGGGGTTCCTGGGTTTGGGAGGGTGGTGTGTGCCAGGCTATGAACTGGAAGACAGTTTTACCCACTGTTAGTTGCACATGGATAGTCTCTGATGCTTCGTGCTGTGCCACCAACCTGGAGGTGTGTGTATCTTTGATGAATATTTATACTCCACCTCCTGTTCTGGTTCGGTGCAAGTTTTGGGGCCGACAAGCATGGTATGAGGTATAACCTGGCAGTGCTGGGATGCTCTTGGGAGCCTTGAACCAGGATTCTGTTACTGCACAGATATTGATGTTCTCCATGCTAAGGACAGTTTCCAGTGCATGCATCTTGAGGTTTACACTGCTGGCATTGAGTAGCATTACTATTAGTTTCCTATCCCTTGTGATACCTATGGAGGTGGTTTTGTCTTTTGAGCCTTGCCTAAAAAAGGCACTATGGGGGTAGCAAGAGCCTTTGCCAATATCCAAAGCCCAGGGTGACAGGTGCAAGCCGTCCCTAGCAAAGCATCGTGGCTTGTCGAGCATGTCATCCCAGGCTGACAGGCATTGGATCCCCTTTGAATGACACCGAAACTTAAGCCAATTGTTGAAATTGATCATCTTGTCTTCATATTGTGGCATTATTCTTGGTGAGGGTAAGATGCTACTCAAGGTCAGGGTCATACCAGCCTGGGCCACATACTCAGAGAGCTCCTCTATGTCTCTTATCATGTAGTCCAGGGAGGTACGTCTCAGGTCATTCACACTGGCATGGACAATGACTGAGTCATATTTGTACATGCCTTGGAGTGACCTGTGTGCTTGTGTTATGTGGTGGATCATAGCACCTGATAGGCATCTCACCGTGACCTTCTCCTTGTTCAGCCAGATGAGTGGGACATCAGTGTGCCTGACTATAGAGGCACCTATTACAAGTGTATCAGGTGTGTTGTTTAGCCTTAAGGGCTGTGACTGTTCAGCACACTGGCTTTGTGAGCTATGTGTTGCATGTGTTCTGTTCTGGGGTAGCGGTTGCTTGTGTGTCTGCTTTGGAGGTGTCTGCTGCTTAGGCAGATTATTATTTAGAGACTCTGAGTATGTTTTCGTGTGTTTATGTGTTTGGATTGCTGTCGTGGTAGGTCTATGTGAGACTGGAATTGTAGTGACTGTGGTTTCCTTCTCCTCCTGACAGGTTTCACCAGTACTGAGTTGAGAGAGCTTAGCCTCCAGTTTGGCTATATGGTTGCATCTCTCACGTGTTGGAATTTGTTGGGAGGAGGAGAGGGTTGTCTGTGTACATGAGGCAGTTGTAACATTGCCTCAAGTTTCACAGATTCACCAGCTGGACTGGAGAGGAGATTGACAACTGACCTTTGGACATGCTAGAATAGCATTGGGAATTCCTTTATAACTGACAATGGGGAACAAGGTACTCAAGGTGAGTTTGTGAGGGTGTAGTGCTTTTAATTTGTTAGTGCTGGCATATATAAATGCTTTAGTGAGCAAGTGCCAGGTAACTCAAATGCAATGTGTTACAGGTAACTTAAATGCAAAAATGACAAACAGTAACTTTCTTTCAAGTGAAACAAGGAAATAAGTACAGTAAGCAATGAAGATGTCACTAGGGATCCACAGAGGTGGTGTAAAGTTGCGTTTCAGGTGGAATTAGTGTTTCAGGGAAATAACAAGCAAACAAGCATACAAACAAAGCTACATTCAGCAGGCCTGGATCTAGTCTATGCTACAGCAAACAAGGTGTACCAATTTCAGTAAGAAACAGTTCAAATATGCAGGCACTATAAGCCTTTAGCCAGAAATTCCCAGCTCAGACGGGCAGAGTCCAGCCTCTCCTCCCACAAGAGTGCAGACCATGAACCTTCATAATATAAAATAACTAGTCCGAAGCCCAAGTGCTTAAACCAGAACTAATACACATTTAGAATAACAGCCACTGAGCCCTCAATCAGCAGTTCCCAACTTAGTAGGATGTAAGCTACCTGTCCTGCCACCACAGTATCCTTGACATTTAATGAGACTCACCCTCCTGTCATAGTTAGTTCTGTGTTTTGGGGCTGTCAAGCATGGTATGAGGTGTAACCTGGTAGTGCTAGGATGCTCTTGCGAGTCTTGAACCTGTTGTCTATTACTGCACAGATATCAACATTCTCCATGCAGCATAGAGTTTGGACTGCATGCATCTTGTGGTTTACATGTCCATCATTGAGTATCATTACTTCCATTTTCTTATCCCCTGTGCTACCTATGTAGGTGGCCTTCTGTTTTCAGCCTTACCACCAGAATGCAAAGATGTGCAGACATTACACTGTGGTAATTAATAGGGGTGTACCAAACAATACAATAACAATCATACTGTTAATGCATCAGGCATGCTGGGATATACCCACAATGATATCATTACACTGTACTGTTGACAAAATGATAATATTACTACACTTCTATGTAGTCACCCTGTGCATCAGCACCATGTTAACCTGTTCCTGCATCAATGTTACAGATTGCAGGAGGTGGCACAGTTTCATCATATGCACAGGGTGTGTACTTGGTATGCCTGAGTCTGCCACTGATACAACCAATCGACATGTATGTGTGTGTGTGTTAGTGAGGGACAACAGTACAAGATGGGGCAATGTTGATGCAGTGTGAGCGTGTATGTGTTAGCCCTAGGTGTTAGCATTATGCATGTGTGTATGCATGCACACAGTTCCACCTCGTGGCTGCCATATACGGGTGTTTGTGGACAGCCACAGACTGTACCTGCCAGGTCATACAGATCACTGTCTCTGGCCACGGACACGGTACCTGTGCCTGGCAGGGGTGCTACGGACAGTATCAGGTACTAAGCCGAACTGGGTACTGTCATCAGAAGCAGTTGATTGATGACTGGAGACATGTCCCTGCTGGGACTGTCCAGAGCCACGTGCACGTGGTCTCCTAGGGCGGTCTGATGACAGCACAGACCCAGCATTGCTGGGGCTGGTACTGGCACTATGGGAGCAGCCACGGGTTTGTTGTCATCTGCGACGACTGCCAGCTGCTGATGTTGCTGGCATACATCCACGTTGACACCTCAACCGTCCTGCATTGCCCTGGCTCATGGACATGTAGTTGTGGAACAGATCTAATGTGTCCCCCCAATGTCTGTCAATGACCTCGGTGAAATTACGGATGGCAGCCGCAACGTCATGCATAGTGTCATTCATAGCAGTGCGATGTGCTCTTAGCTCCCTCAGACCCTATCTGGTGTACCGTTCCATACGTGACTCTGCCTGCATTACAGCCCGGAACATAGCTGAGGTTGAAAGACCTCTGTGGGCACGTCTGACAGGGGCAGTACGACCACAGATGCTCCCACGAGAACCCCTGGACATCTGCCTGTGTGGTACCATGTCAGGACTCTGGCCATGGCTGCTGTGAGGGGATGCATGTGCCACTGATACCACATTACCCTGGTCAATGCCCACTGTATGTTGTCTATCACCTAGGGACATTGGTGACAATGGATGTATTGGCAGGATGACTGTGCGCATTGATGGGGTTGACAGCTGTGTACTGTCGATTGGCTGACCAACAATGGACCCTGGCACACCTCCCTGTGCCATTACACAGGTATCATCATTATCACTATCCCCAGCAGTGGATTCAGGTTCCCTGCTGCACACCACCAGAGCAACACCAGAACCTGTGAGAGGAAGACAGGAAACACAGTTTACAATGTGTACACAATGTTACCACAGATGCACACGGGCACATGCACACATGTGCACATGGGCACATGCACACGTGCACATGGGCACATGGGCACATGCACACATGCACACATGGGCACATGCACACATGCACACATGCACACATGGGCACATGCACACATGCACACATGGGCACATGGGCACATGCACACATGCACACATGGGCACATGCACACATGCACACATGGGCACATGCACACACACACATGCACACATGCACACATGGGCACATGCACACATGCACACATGCACACATGCACACTCCTCAGTACATGAGATACAAACACACAGACACAAACACACCTGCAATCAAACACATAGCAATACTGTTTGAGGGTATTATTACTATTATTATCATTAGTATTAAAGGTATTGTTATTACACACTCACCAGCATGGATTGGCTGCCTTGCTGTTATACCAGAGGGACCTGCACAAATAAGACATTTATTGTCAGTGGGCACAACTGTGCCATTGATACTGTGAGTATGATACAGTTCAGTAATACAATAGTTGGCTTTCACAGGTCTACTGCTGATATTGAGAATATCACTCTTGCACAATAATTACCAGGATAACAGCTACAAATGCAGTACACACCTCACACATGCATAAACTACCAGTGTAGAGAACAGTCAACTATAGATATGGCATGTTACCTGCACGCTCCAAGTCCACATGCTGGGTGGCTCCAGCCCCCATCACTACACATATCTGTGGATATTGTTGTTGTTGGGCTGGAGCCACAACACTTAGGAGGAGCCCCTCCAGTCTGGTGAGGGGGGGTGTATAGCCACCCCTCCACCTGTGGCAAGCTGTTGCCTGTGGATATCAGATGCACACTGACGGACATTTCTAATTAAATCATTGCAGTGATGGCGTACCTGCTCATATGTCCGGTTATGCATGCCTATGTCATTTACCCGAAGGACAAGGTCTTGCCATAGTGCAGCCCTCTCCTGCTGGTTCTGGCTGGTGTGGGAAAAGAGTGTGGCAAAATCCCGCACCAGGCTCTGGTGTATCTCCTCTTCCTCTGCAGCAGAGTATGTGGGGTTGCGCTGGTGCACCATTGCCCTGGAAGGAAAAGAAAAATATGTGAGCAAGTGATATGGCACACATAATACTCTACTGTAGTGATATCACTGAACTGCCATATATAGTATCTGTCTGTCTATTGGGGGATACACATGTAAATTACCACATATCAGTGCTCAGCCAACAACTGTGTGACAGTACCTGGCACACTCCATACAACAAACTAGTATACTCCAGCAGTCGGCACACTGTTTGAGGTCCAATGCACAACCTCACACTGGGGGTTTGTATCAAGGTAATGTATGGGGAACATTGTCAACCCATGCAATGAATGCAATGTACAGTAAAAATTTCACTGGTAATGCACCCTAGTCTTTGTTGCCATAACCCTACCTACACTGCAGTCACATACAGGGGACCACAGCACAACATATGGCAATGTAGTATGTTTGTATCCCAATACCTGACACATCTTTCTCTGGCCACACACCAAGGACATACACTACCATGACAGACACAAAGTCATGCTGAGCAATCACACCATTACAGACCTTGCACACAGTCAGTGGCACACTCATTCCACCTGACATAGTTGGTATTGCAAAGAGTACATGTGTGTGTGTGCATTGTGTAGTATGCTATTGGCCCTGGGCCTACAGCAGCATACTGTTATGCTACCCTGCCCCTTGGGACACATGTAATGTGATTGTACTTGCTCCTGTCAAACAGTTACACAGGGTGACTCATATGGCATATTACCTATCTGCATAACATTCAACAGGGGTATGTCTGACATCTACTAATGGGGAGCCTTGCTTCTTAATGCTGGGTGGTTTACTCCAGGGTATAGCTTATTTGTGGGTAGGAACCTGTACCTCCATCATGTGCTCTTTACTGCGGTGCCAAGGATGACAGACATAGGTCATTTAGGTTGGGGATATTGTAAGGTGTTACCATGGTTGTTGGACAACTGTTATGGGTGTGACTTAACTATGTATATCCAGCAGTGGTAACCTCTGTGTAGGTAGTATGAAAGGCACTCTATCTGTGGTTTTGTCAATCACTCTGCATAGGTAATGTGTTTGAGGGCATTATCACTGTTTGTTAGGTATGACTGCATCCTTCTCCCTTTCTGTAGTTGTCATGGGAGGTACATACCGTGTAGGACATTGTGAGGTGTAGAGGGGTACAGTGACCTACATTTCCCTAGCTGACACACCATTTGTGCTGACACGTACCATGTACAGGTTTTACAAGACTAGTGTGCCACTGTGAATATCAAAGGGGAGGCTATTGTACACTTGTTTCCCATGTTCCCTCCTGACACATCCAGTAGTAGGCAGGCAACCCCCTATGTGGTGGTTAGTGGTGTAAGTGTTTTGGAATGGGGTATGGTACTCCAGTATCCACACTGGTGTTCAGTCCATGCCTTTGTCACCAGGCACCTGTTGCAATACATCTGCACACATGTGCCTCTCTCAGTATATATATATATATATATATATATATATATATATATATATGTATGTATATATATATATATATATATGTATATATATATATATATATATATATATATATATATATATATATAGAGAGAGAGAGAGAGATAGATATTCATATACATACATACCTCTAGACATTCATATATGTCTGTATATGTGTATGTAACTATATATATCTATATATGAATGTGTCTATTACATATATATGTATATACATATTCTATCTATCTTTCTATACATGTCTATCTATTTATACATCCCTCTCTATCTATGTATACATATTATATATATATATATATATATACATATATAAATATACATACATATACATATAATATATATATATATATATACATATATATATATATATATATATATATATATATATATTTATATATACCTTTTTATTTACACATACGAATACACACACTAGCATACTGCTAAACATCCATTACTGTACAACCTACATTGTATGTTGCACTACAACCTACATTGATATGTGCACATAGCAACCTTCAAATACATATGTATGTCCAGCCTTCACTAACAGTTGTAGTATGTCCCCTTCCCTATGCACATCTATATATAGATACAGACTGCTAACACATATGGAGAGTTCACAGTATGTAGACTATTAGATTATTAGTTTACATCACCTTTGTTTGTCACTGCTGTTTGTGATGGCTTGCTACTTGGTGGCCTGCTGCTGGTTAGCTTGCTGATTTTTATTGTTTTTTTTTTTTGGTGCCTCTCTCTGTGTCTCTCTTTCTCTTTTTCTCTTTTTCTATCTCTCTCTCTCTGTCTCTCCCTCCGGATGTTGCAATGAAAGTATTGCATGTGTGGACTGGGAGTACAGGCTGCTTTTGTAGGTATATGCAGATGTGCATGTGATGGCCTCTGCACCAATTGTTAGCCAGCATTTACTAATTGCATGCAGCCTGCTGTGTGGTAATTGAAGTTCTCACTGTGATTTCAAGACAGTGCTATAAAATGTTAGGTTAGGCAGGCGTAGCCCTTTCAGATTTTCAAGGTGGGGACCATGCTGGTATGCTGTGGACACTGTTCTGTGAGTGTAAAGGTTGGTATGTCTCTCATATTTCAGGCTGTGTTGTGAGCACTGAAATGCCTGTTGTACTGAAACCTGACTATTGCTTCCTCCAGTTTATTCTTCACAGTGTGTATGTTAACTGACACCTAATAATACTAATACTAATACTGTTTAAATGGGAGTATGTGCTTTCCTGTGGGACTTGTGGAATAACTGGTATACAGTAGTGACTCTTGCAATTTGTTGCTATGGCTTCACTATTTGCCCTTTACATTCACTCCTTGAATGCCTGCTAGGTGTCTTTACTGGAATGTGTTGCTATGGCTTTCCTATTTTCCATTTACATTCACTCCTTGTAATGCTTGCTATATTTCTTTCAGCAGCAATTCCTTATATGTTTGTTGTGGTTTGGTGGTACTGCATGCAGTCTGGTCTGGCCAAGGTGTGGGGCTTGACACCTACAAGGGTATTTTATTTTGCTGCTGGATAGCAGGCTCATGCAGCGCTTGTAAACTGCTGTACTGTCCTTATTTTATTAGTTGACTACATCCTTTGATATTTGTGGGTTGTACACCTACATGTGGGTGTGCTTGTGGAAGCTATTCTACAGCTATTCACAGAGTGTGTGACAGCAGACAGAATGATATGCCTGTGAGTTTGTGACACTTGCAGGCCTCAGATACTCTCAGGTGTATCTTTTATCAGCCTCAGGGAATGGTACATATCAGTGGGATACACCCGTGATATATTTCAGATATTCTGCAGTTGTGACTGTGGGGTATTTTGAGCATATGTATTACTGCACCATTTCTGACATGCAAGTAGTGCATACTTTCAGTAATTGACAGTTACCATTACGTGGGATAAAACACCTTTCTGTCTACTGTTAGTACATTTCACAGGGAGTCAGTGGGGCACAGTTAACATTTGTTTTCAAATCAGGGACATCCCTGAAAATCAGTCACAGTTGCAAGGTTTGGCCTCTTACCTATTCAAATATGGCAGTGTTTATCCTGCTCTGATAGTGTGTGTGGTTTGCAAGGTGCTACTGTCACATTATTACCTACTAGCTACTGACTAGCATGGCTGTTTCTCTTCTCTCGCTAATGTTATACAAATCCACAAGAATTGCCAGTAAAGATACAAGAAAAGCTTTGCGTAATAGCCTTCCTATATTCCCTTTACATTCAGTCCTACTATTTCATGATATATTGCTTTCAGCACAATGTTCTTGTATATCAGTCATGGCTTAGTGGTAAGTCATGCAGACTAGTGTTTCCAAGGTCCTGGGTTCGAGACTAACAGAGGAATTTTATTTTGCTGCTGAGCAGACTACAGGCCTTGTCATTCAGAGTGACTAAGGCACTTTTAAGCAGTTGTAAGTGGGTTAGCGCTGGTTTGCGTGGAGCTCCCACATGCGCACTGTCGCTTAGCTTCGCGCACACACGCTTAGCTAAGCACACACAAGCGCAAACCCGCTTACAACTGCTTAAAAGTGCTTACTCTCGTGCACACCCACGCTAATTTCTTTGAAAGAAAAGAAAATGGGGAGATAGGAAAGTGGTGAAAAAGGGGGCACAAAGAGGGTAGGACAGCAGGAAAACAAGCTCGGGATTTGCAGGAAGGATGTAGGAGAGGCCCATAGCTGCCCATTTCTTTATAAGCAACAGCTGTGCATATGTGTGTAATTTGGTGTGAAATTTGAAACCTTCCACCCCTGAGAGAGGGGTGAGGACAACAAAATATGTTGTACAGCTAATTGTAATTACCAGTTCACATGTCCAGCAGACATGTCTGCAAAATGGGCAGCTATGTATGGGGCATAATTTTTTTGCAGGAACAGAGTGCCTTTTTTAATTTTTTTTTTCAGGTGAGAGTGGAATGTGAGGTACAGGAAGTAGGTATATTTGGGGAGGTAGGTAGGGGAGGTTAACAGACAAGACAAACAAGATGCAAACAGGGGCGGAGTATGACACATGTGGGGGGGGGAACACAATTGACAGGGACGGATGTTTGGATATCGCGAGCCCGTGAGCCCACAGATGGCAACAGTGGAACTGAGATCCCCACCCATGGGCAGTTGCCACTGTGCCTTCACAGCCCAGGACGGGGCTGTGCTGGGGGCTGTGTAGGATGGGCAGCAGGCACACCCGTGAGTTGCGCCACCCGAGCCTCAAGCTGGCGTAGGGGTTCAAGCACAGAATTCCTGATCTCGTTACGCACCACAGACCAGACACTTTGGAAGGTGAGTGGACAGTCTCCTCCGGCCAGGCTTGCAGAGGGGGGACGAGCCCCATCCCCTGCAGTGCTTCCACCCGAAGGTGGCACAGGGCCACTCAAGGAGGTTCCAGCCTGGGCACTAGTGCCAGGTGCACTCACCAGCTGAGGTGGGAGAGGTGGGTCCGCTGGAACCCGCCTTCCCTGTTGTCCTATGTTTAACAAACTTTTATGACATTTTGGGTTAGTAACAAACAATACCATTCAAAATTAGTTGTAACAGCATGCATCAGTATTCCCATTAACCAAACACCCATGAATTCCAAACATTGAACAGCAAGCATAACACATGCATATTTTGAACAACAGTAAACAATCCAACAGCATGCAGGGTTGATTGAGGGCAACAGGCCATCAGGTTTGGAGATGTGAACAGGGCACATGCAGCAACGTACGTGCAAATATGTTTGAACCAACAGGACAAATGTCCATAGGAATTAATTGTGAATACACATACCCAGTTTGTTGTGGAATGGCATTATTTGTGAATATAGGGTAGGGTGAAGAAATATTTCATTAACAACTTCAACTACCTATACATATGCTGTCCATCTCTAGTAGCTGCAGATATATATACCCTACAGGTCTTAGTACAGTTTCCTATATGTAACCTTAGGAATGTTGGTGATGGGACTGTTACTGCTACATTAATATACATTGCATTTTTATTCATACACATTCATATCTGGCTGTGTTCAGGTACACCATCCTGCTACATTTGATTTATATGGCTCTAGACAACTGTGGATGTTCATTATTTCATACAACCATACTATCTCCATATTGCAAGGGTACAGCAACATATCCAAATTGTGGGACAGACACATTCCAGCTTCAGTACTTTATTTCAAACATTTCACTGTTTGGTTGTGGCTGTCTCATTCATTTCATTATGTACTGACTGCAGTATACTTTATTCAGAAGTTATAACAGCTTTCTTGGTCGATTCATACCTCTTTCTCACACTCTCACTTGTTTTATTTTTACAATTCAAGATGGTACTTTATTCTAGGCGTTATTAACATGTCATACTTGGTTACAACAATCCTTTCCAACAGACTCACTTGTTTCATATGGCAGATTTTCAAAGGGGATGTATTTGACACATGTCTATTATCTTTAGCTTGTTTACCACTAATTTTCAGGCTGCAGCAGGTTAGCTGATATTACAATACAGGTGGGATATCTCTATTTCAGACTTGTTTAATTTTTATTTCTGGATTACAGGCTGCATCACTTATGTAATCATACAGTACTAGCAGAATCTTTCTTCTAGTGTTATTTGAACTTTATTAATATGTAACTACACTGAACTCTTTTACAAGCTGTCACTTATATTGTATAACAATTACAGAAAAATAATTACTAACCTGCCTGGTGGCGCAACCGCTCCAGCCTATCACCATAGGCTCGCCGATTCGCAGAACGCGCACCTGCAGCTGTAATGTAAATGAAGTAATATTGGAACATACATCTCCATAATATCAGCTAGGATAATTCCTTACATACGTGATTACATGGATACTTACTCAGTAGTGGGGCGTTGGGCATTTGCCGGGCCTCCTGGATCCAACGGTTCAGTTGGTCCTGCTTTCGTCTCTTCAAGTCCGCATGGTGGTGACGGACCTATTCACCAGTCCTTGGTATGCCTGTGGCACTGGTGAGATCATGTGCCAACTGGTTCCATGCCTCTGCCTTGTACGCTCCCCACAGAACCTGGCCCTGCATGAGTTGAGCCTCATGATCATGGACTAGGAGCCAAACCATATATTTGGACTCCTCAACACCCCACCTCTGTGCTTGGAAGTGACTACCCTCTCCTACACCTGCCATCCTGACTGCAAATAGGTTCCACAATCAGTTATGCTGTGTATTCCTGCCTATGGGGCTTATATATGCCGTTTTCCCGCACTTATCTGTGATTGGCCATTTTGGAATTGTATCAGCTTAAAAAACCTGCTTTGTCATGCTTCTATTTCCATTTATTCCTATATATATGCTAATACTGCATTTTTCAGTACAGCTGTCATGGCTTAGTGGTTCAGTACTTTGACTATGATGCACAGTATCCTGGGTTCCAGCCTGGGCATTGCTTTTTTTATTTTACTACTGTCTAGGCAGGCTAGGAGGTGTGTCTGTGTAAAGGCGGCTTTGATACAGGTTGCTCAACGTTGCCCGCCGGTAAGCCGGTTGGCGCGCTGCGCAGCTCCGTGCAAATGGGTTACGCTGGTTAATGCGTTATTTGGCTATAAGCACGCATATGACGCTATGAGAAATGTTGCTCAACTACAGGCACACAGTTTCAGCATGTTAAAGCACTGCTCAACTCCGGGCACACATATTACACCTATTAAACCACTGGTCACCTGCGGGCAGTTATACTCAGCTTGTTTGAGCGTTGCTCAGCTATGGGCACTTATAAATTTTTTTTTTTTATTGCATCATATTTCTTCAAAATACATGGCCCATTTCATTACATTTTACTTAAATTATAGTTATAGATATGTACATATATGTCAGGGGATTGTTTCGTGCTTATTTCACTAAAAATAAAAAATGATGTTGTTGGGGCTCGAACCGTGACTGCCTCCTCTTTGGCCGACGTCTCTACCGCTATGCTATTGCCACTTGGCTTAATTTGCATATTTAGAATTTATATGCTTTTTCAATGACTGCTAACTGTGGCTGAGCGAAGGGCACACCCGCGCAAACGAGTGCAATTACAGGCAAACATTTTTGAAATTATAAAAAAAAAATTAAATTGTTAAGTTTTACATTACAGTTGGGTTTATAGTCTGTGAGGGCATGTGTGGTGTTGTGTTTCGTGACATTTCCGCGGACTCGCTCGTGGGAGTTCCCTTTCGGGACTGTGATTCTTCTGGGGGCGTGTCCCTTTGCAGGACTCGCCGTTTGGACACACCCACTACTTTGCTATACAGACCGTGTTAGCCTAGAGTGTGATTCAGCATGCCCTCATGAATATGCATGGCATGCTGACATCACCCCATTTAACTGCAGCTCCGTGTAAGACTTGCTAACTCTTACACGGAGGTTTTGTGAATCCTGCCCTAAGTGAATCAGCAAGCAGCATAGTAATTGCTAGCTAAAAACAAATCATATGTTTCATAATTGTTGCATGTGGATGGCTAGGTACACTAGTAAAGGACATGTTTATCTATCACTGACAGAAAATAAGAAAAGCTTGTCTTATTGCACATTAATTCTGTACACATTTCTCAACATCTTAGCAGAAGAATTCTAGTCAAAACCAACAATAATGCAGTGTCAAAGAACACAAACAGGGAAAGATTTTAAAAATTGCTCTTATAAAGTTGCTAGACTAACATGTTTTGTATTAGCAAGAATTTAATGAAGGTTATGAAGTCTAAAACTCAAATGTCTGTCATTATTTAGTGACTTCAATGCTCAATGGTTTGTCAAAAAAAAACACACATT
This sequence comes from Protopterus annectens, assembly GCF_019279795.1. Taxonomy (NCBI): domain Eukaryota; kingdom Metazoa; phylum Chordata; order Ceratodontiformes; family Protopteridae; genus Protopterus; species Protopterus annectens. Next base: position 644,282,997 of record NC_056745.1, read on the forward strand.
TGATGAAGAACACAACAAAATTGTGAGACAAATATCTGAATAGTCTGAGAAATTCTGGACAGTTAAGATGTATGATTCCCCATAATGCAGATAACTATTAATGTATAGTTGCCTATTAAGCCTTCCTTTTATTTAAGACTTTAATAGTTATGGGAAAGAGTAGTGAAAGCTAGGTTAAGAAGGGAGATGATGATTAGTGATCAGCAGTATGGTTTCATGCCAGGAAAGAGCACTACAGATGCGATGTTTGCTCAGAGAGTGTTGATGAAGAAATATAGAGAGGTCAGAAGGAGTTGCATTGTGTCTTTGTGGACTTGGAGAAAGCATATGATAGGGTGCCCAGAGAGGGTTTGTGGTATTGTATGAGGAAGTCAGGAGTAGCAGAGAAGTATGCAAGTGTGGTACAGGATATGTACGAGTGTAGAGTGACAGTGGTGAAGTCTGCAGTGGGAGTGACAGATGCTTTTAAGGTGGAGGTGGGATTACATCAAGGATCAGCTCTGAGCCCTTTCTTATTTGCAATGGTGATGGACAGGTTGACAGACGAGATCAGACAGGAGACCCCATGGACTATGATGCTTGCAGATGACATTGTGATCTGTAGTGAGAGTAGGTACCAGGTTGAGGAGACCCTGGAGAGGTGGAGATATGCTCTAGAGAGGAGAAGAATGATGGTCAGCAGGACTAAGACAGAATATGTGTGTGTGAATGAGAGGGAGGATAGATGAATGGTGAGGATGCAGGGAGTAGAGTTGGTGAAGGTGGATGAGTTTAAGTACTTCGGATCAACAGTTCAGAATAATGGTAAGCGTGGAAGAGAGGTGAAAAAGAGAGTATAGGCAGGGTGGAATGGGTGGAGAACAGTGTCAGGAGTGATTTGTGACAGACGGGTACCCGTAAGAGTGAAAGGGAAGGTCTACAAGAGGGTAGTGAGACCAGCTATGTTATATGGGTTGGAGACGGTGGCATTCACAAAAAGGCAGGAGTCAGAGCTGGAAGTGGCAGAGTTAAAGATGTTAAGATTTGCAATGGGTGTGGCAAGGATGGACAGGATTAGGAATAAGTATATTAGAGGGTCAGCTCAGGTTGGACGGTTTGGAGACAAAGTCAGAGAGGCGAAATTGCATTGGTTTAGACATGTGCTGAGGAGAGATTCTGGGTATATTGGGAAAATGATGCTAAGGATGGAGCTGCCAGGTAAAAGGAAAAGAGGAAGGCCTAAGATAAGGTTTATGGATGTGGTGAGAGAGGACATGCAGGTGGTTGGTGTGACAGAGCACGATGCAGAGGACAGGAAGAAATGGAAACAGATGATCCGCTGTGACGAACCCTAACAGGAACAGCCGAAAGAGAAAAAGAAGAATGTGGGTGCTCTATACAGCAAACCTTCAACTATACTTGGTCCACTATCTCTGAGAACATGCTGGTTAGTCCATATATTCTCTTCTCTTCTAGTGGTGAACTTGGTCCTTGTGTCACTATTGAACATGCCTTCCCACCAAGCCAGTTTTCTTGGTTATAAATCATCTCTTTTTTTGTGAAATGCTATCAAAATTTACTTTCAGGAATCCCACAGGCAGCTTAAAATACATAACACTGCAATGAACCTTGCAGTACTTCACACAAAACAAGGCCAGCACAGCTCTCAGATAATGACATATGAAAAGTCAGGCTCAAGGGAAACATCCACACCCAAGATGCAGAACAGGAACAAGAATGGCAAGCCTATACCTAAATTAGATGACAAAAAGCAATGAGGAGAGGCAGAAGTAAATATTCTGCACGGATGTGCCATGTCACTCTCAGAATGAAAGCAATGTAAACCAGAGAACATGAAGAAAATCTGAAGACAAACATATACTGTTGTAGCTATGACATGTTATGCAATGTAACATCATAACATCAGTCAAGCTCATACTGACTCAACAGAGGATACATTTGTGATATACTCATCACAATAAATGTCAATTTCACATTGTCACCAGTAAATATTATTAATGCATAGCTGGCCAACAGACATAAATGCAAAGGCAATGCAAATTTGAGAATTTGTACTGTATGCCAAATGGTGAACATGTGAATCCATAGTATGGATAGTGCTTATGCAAACAATGTGGATTTCATGATTTTTTTTAACAAATGTTGTTTGCCCGACAGACAAAACACTTACAAAATTCCTGAAATCCACTTTCAGCAAACATGAAATAAATCTTTTGTGTTGAGGGACCTCTCGCTGCATTGTGCAGAGGGATACCCCCTACCCTTCCCAACCTATTTATCTATAAATATAAATATATATATAGACTCCATTGTCACACTGCAGTGGAGAAAGGACAACACTACATTTTCATTGAAAGTGGCTTTCAGTGATAATATCATGCTGACAGTTGGGCAAACATTATTTATCACAAGAAAAGATTCTGCCAATGTATAACAGGAACAGTGAAAAATACATGGTGAAACTTTACTTTAGTAGAAGCTACTTGTGCAATGCATGAGTTTACAACAGTAAACTTCAGTAAAGTATGGTATAGTGAGCTATACTGTATAATAGATTCAAACTGAACAGTGTATCCTGTTACAAGGATTATTAAGACACTGTTTACACTGCTATAATGCTTTTTTTTTTTTTTTGCATTTTAAGTATGGTTTGCCCTGAAGAATATCAGCGTCTTTAGACCTTGATAACATATTTGGCTATTAGCTGTGCTAAATAAAAACATTTCCTGAAAACCATAGTCACATGATGGCAAAAACATCAGGAATCATCATTGAAGAAGCTGCTGACAACATATTAATTTTGCAGTGATGTACTACCTATACAGTATGATATGGGAGAGGCTGTCTACCAAACGTGATGATACTACACTTTTTAACATTTAATTTAAGCCTATTTCTAGTTCACCAAGAGTTTAGGGAGAATTCATTCTCGAGGGTTTGAGTAACAGATTATGATTTAACAATAATCCTCAGTTTGCAGTTATCTTCAAACATCGATAGCCAAAGATTTTGACTCTCTGCTTAAAGATCTGAGAAGTAAATGTTATAAAAGAGAGGTCCCGGCATTAAGCCATGAGGAATACTGTTGCTCACTTTCATACTTTCTGATGAGGCACCTGTAACTCGCACTGTATGGGTTCTGTCTTTCTGCTGGTTAGGAGTCCATTTGACTACATATAGGTCGAAGTTTAAAGCCTTTAGTCTCTGTATGATGCTTAAAGAATCATAACTAAAAAAGTGAGCGGTTACCACTGAATGACCAAGAAAAAATAAATAAAAAAAATAGTAACCAGAAGCCACAACCAGGATTCTTCTATAAAATAAAACATATTATTTATTGATGACCAAACCTATTAAGTGCTTTCATCCTTAATACAAACAGGACTTCATCAGAATCAAACCATATCACCAAAATGGCCTTTTTATACAAAACCAATTAATTAACCACTTATCCAATTAACCTTGAACAATGGGAAAAATCATTAATGTATAATAAAATTCAAGCAAAGCCTGTCTCACAAAATACAAAGCATAAAACTTTTAAAACTTTCAACCCATTAAAAGTTATTCGCCCTCATAATTAAAACAGAATGAAAAGAAGTATATTCATTTAAACCTGGGTAAGAGGTTGCTTATAATTGTAACTGCCATTTTAATTTTTTTTTCCTAGCAACACTTTGGTATGCCCACCCCTTTGATTAGGGTCTATGTCAATTATTCAAATGCTTAAAATGTCGAACGTTATATGGTCAAGACCATATGTTCAACATTTCAAGTATTCGAAGGTGGACTTTTAACGGCGCCGTATGGTGCAGAATGGGAGAATTTCTCTTTTCTGTACTGAAGTGTGGTCTCGGAGTTGGTATATTTAAGTAAGGGGGGGTGTGCAGGGGGGATTGCCCCCTCCTCCCCCTTTTTTTTTTTTTTTATTAGATATTCAAACTTCCAAATATCAACCATATAGTCTCGACCATATGGTATTCGACATTTTGGAAGTTTGAATATTTAACATAGACCCTTTGATTACAGCTGACTGATTCAATAATAGCAAAAGAAACCTTAGTAAATGAGGAACAAACTAATGAATGTTTATACAAAGCATTATTTTCCTTTTTGTTCTTAATATCATAAAGATGTCAATAAATACATCTACATAAAGTTATCTCTGTTTTACCTACATAAAAACCTGAACAACCTTCACAAAAAAGCAATGTATACAACCCATTTAGACAATTATCTTTTACAAAAAACATCTTTGATCTTAGGGTATTGTTTAAAACAACTTCCTCATTTTCACATATATAAGGACATTGATTACACATTCCACAATTGGTTGTATGAACTGCTCCCCTACCCCATTTTCCTCTTGTTAAAATTACCTTTATCAAAAAAGTTTTTAAAAATGTTTCCAGTCTTGTATGTAAACAAAGGTTCTTTTCCAACTATCCCAAGAATGCTGGGGGTGGTTTTGAAACTACTCAAGTTATTCCTGAAAATATCTTTAACTATTGATGTTTGTCTGGAATATTTTAATGCCATGGCATTCACAAAGTTTTTTTTTCTTCTGGGGTTTCTCTTTGTTCGTCTTTGTTAACCCCATTTTGTAGCCCTACCCCAAACAGGGGTAAATATTTCTTTCTCCATTCACCCTGAACATATTCACTAATACTTTTAACCAAGGGAAGGGGGTAATTTCTATCTAAAAACATTTTAGTAACCTTATCACATTCTGATTCCAGGTTAGCCCTATATGAAGTCATCATAGCAATTTTCATATATATCATCCTTTGACAAAGCTCTTTTTCTGGCTAAGTGGATGAAAACTGTTAAAATCCAGATAAGAATTGATGAATGTTACCTTACTATAAACTCTTGATTTAAAGCCAAAAGAAGTATGTTCAATAAATGTATCTAAGAAATTAACACCCTCCTTATGAAACTTATAAGTAAACTCCAAAAATTTAGAGGAATTATTCCAAAATGTAATAAACTTAACAAAATGGTGAATGTTCTCTTCCAAAATATTCCAGGGGATGAATATATCATCAAAAAAGTGAACATAGAGAGCTATATACTGAAAGAATGTAGAATTGAATACACAATGGGTTTCCCAAGCCAAAATGGCCATGTTTGCAAAAACAGGGGCACAAGAGGCTCCCATGGCTACTCACTTATTCAGTTTAAAGAACTCCCCCTCAAAAAATATAAAATTATTGTCCAAAACTGCAGCCATCATTTCCTCTATAAGCCTGATATATTTCTCAAAAAGGGAGACATATCTGTTCAAAGTTTCAAAAATAAATAAATCTAACCCCTTGCCCCAGGGAATAGATGTAAAAAGATCTTAAATATCAATAGTGATGAAAATCAGGTTATTGGACCAAATTTCCTTTTTCAATTTCCCTAAAAATCCCAACAATCTATAAGGAGATGAGGGACCTGTCTATAAATGGGTTTAAGCCACCTATCTATACATACTGACCAAGGGCAGGGTTTAGAACTATTGGCTGCCACAATAGGCCGCCTAAAGCGGGGGGGGGGGTTCTCTGACACTCTTATGAATTTTAGGGATGCCAAAGAAAGTGTGAACTCTGTAGTTATTAACTTTCAAAGCTGAATGTGTTTCCCCAGATATTCTCTGTTCGACCAGGTACTCCTCTAAAAGAGAATCACTTTCTCTGATAGGCAATATGAATCTCATTTAGTGAAACCAGGGCGTAAATATCTAAATCATATAGCAATCTAAACATAGCATTCGAATAATCCAAAACAAAAACATCCCTCCCCCTTTATCTGGCTTCATAATTCGAATTGGTTTATATTGCCTTAACTGGTTCAGTAAAGTCCATTCTTCCCTGTACAAATTATAGACATGACTTTTCTCCCTCCTACTACTAAAGGAATAAAGTTCACCACTCACTGCTTTCTTCAAATATCTGTAAAGTCGTAATGACTGGAGGATTAAATAAACTTTTTTTTATTAAAATTATTGGTCTCTCTTTGTGCACCTTTTATTTTATTATCTTCACCAATTTGGTCATAAATAAATAATATATTTTATTTCATAGAAGAATCCTGGTTGTGGCAGGTTACTATGCTGGTTGCTATGCTTAAAGAATCATGTTAAAGACCTTGGCCAGCCCACCATCTACAACCTCTGTAACCCTTTTTAAGATGTTTATCAGATTCAGTACACAGGATCTACCCTTTGCAAAGCCAAACTCCTGAGGTTCAAGTCAAATGAAATTCTTGATATCATAGTTTTTGAGACCAGTTACAATATGTCCCACAGCTCTGCAGATAGGGCTTCTAAAGGTGATAGGTCTGTAATTACCTGGATCAACTATTAAGGCTACCCCTGTGGAGAGATATCACCACTGCAGCGTACCATCCATTAATCAGAGATAAAATTAAAAGCTAAAATTAGGTTAAACTATTAAAGGAGTAGGTCTGTGATGGCATGTTTAACCTATTAATTTAAGAAATAGATAAGTTGTCAGGTCCCAAGGAGGTTATTTTTGGTACCAGATCGCAATTTCAGTAAATGATATTTAGGAGTTAATTTGGGGAGTAAGGGATTTGGGTATTTCATGGATCTGGATAGAAGTCTTGGGGATTAACCTATGAATAATACCTTTGTAAAGTATATTCTTCTTGTGTATAGTGTTTTTATTTGGTGCTTTTCTCCATGGGCCTCCATTGAAAATGGGTTATTTGATACCTAGTTGGAGTATCCCAGTAAACAAATGAAATTAACTAACTAAATAAATAATAAAATAACATAGCTAAAGAAGGATTTGTAAATAGCTTTAGCATTAGATTAGGTCAGTGTAAGTTCAGAAGCTCCTGTAGTGTACCTTATAGTGTTTATCTTTCTATATTTATTTATTTACTTATTGTTTTTTTTTTGTTCTGTTAGGGACTGTTCTTTTAATTTCCACAAGACTTTTGGGTTTCCAATACCACGACTGAAATGGACCACATCCCTAACTCAAAGTATGATTAAAGTTTATGAAATGAATATTGTTTCAATCACTGATGTTAACCAAAAGTGCTCTTTGCAACACCCACAATGTGACTAAGACCAACTCCTTCTGCAATTCATACAGAGTTAAAAGTATCAGTAGCATATCTACATATGACTGTAAATTCTTTTTTATGAGATCCACTGCTCCTACCAAAATAGTAACTGTCTGGGTATCCTTCTTCCACACTGCCCTCATTTCTGCCTGCAAATCCTGGCATTTGATCACTTTGTGCCCCTCTGTATGTAAGACACTATAATCACTGCGTGTAGCAATTTCAATGATCAATGCTACTTTTGTTTTCTTTTCATGGACTACTATACCTGGTTTTCTCACATCTGTTTTTTGAAAAGTTGGTAATGGGTGATCCCATGTGATATAAACTTCATCATTCTCTAACACTTTGAGGCTCATGTTACCAATGCTTCTCAGCTACTTCAGTATTGCAATGTTTGAACAACCCCAGTGCAACAGCCTTGCTACATCATTATGCCTTTCAGTATACAGGCCCTCTGCCATTAGTGTATCCCACCCAGCAGCAAGATGTGTGAATGTTTCCAGTTCTGTTTTACAGAACCTGCATTTGTCTGTTTCTCCCATTCCTGGGCCACCAATACTAACCTTTCATCTTTTGGTTTAAATTCACCTATCCTTAACCATGCCTCCATCCGATCCTGATTGACATTAAGTTGTTCCAGGAATTTTCTGTACCTGCAACTATATTATGCCTTTTCCACATTTCTAGCCTTCTTATCTGATGCTTCTCCTTATATTTTTTCTTTTGTTTTTTTGGCATATTCAGTTGCTGCCTGATTTTTGTCTACTTCTGGTTTGAATTCCATTCCCCCTTGACACCGATATGTTTCTGCCACACTAAACAGGGAAGTCATCTTCGACTTGTTCTCCTCATGTTTTAAAACTTTCACTATGTTTGGATCTGGTGAAGTCATCAGATATGTATGCAGTTCTACAATTGCAGAGCTATACATGTAATCAGTTTCAAGGAGGCCCACACCTCCTTCAGAATGAGAAATAATAAACACTGATTTTATAAATCATTTGATAAGTATGAAGTATTTTTCTTGTTTTCCTGTCCAACTATCAAATACCTTTTGGAGCCTGTCAGTCACCCCAAAACTGTTAAGTTAAAACAGGAAGAGCAAATTGGATTATAGCTTGGACTTTGTTCCTAGATGTCATGGCTTTTTTCAGTATTATTTTTAGTCCTTCTAAAATATTCCTTACTGAGTTTTGTTCACATTTGTTCATGTTTTATTGTCAACCCATCATCAATTCCCAAATATTTATACACTCCCTCCTGCTCAAATTCCTTTATATCACATTATTGTCCCAGACTGATATTTTCTTGGTGTTACAGCTTTCCTGCTTTAAATGTTGCTTTTGCACATTTATCAAGACCAAATGGCATTCGCATATCATCTGAGAAAGTTTTGACCAATTGCAGTTCTGCTTTGTGCTCCTCATCTGATGAACTATATGGTTTTAAATCACCCAAAAAAAGATGAGAGGTCTTTATACTTTGTTGTTTTCTGAGAGCTAAACTGTAACTATGACCTAATCCGTTAAATGAACAATTTAATGGGTTAAGAGCAAGATAAAAACAGCACTGAAAAACAGTCACCATGGAATATCCTCCTTTGAATTTTTAACTCTGAGATAATAACTTTTCCCTTATCATAGCTTAGCTGCAAAGTGGTTTGCCATTGTTTTACTGTCACTGTAATGCAATCGATCAATGTAGCATGTATCTTATACATCTGTAAGCACAACTTCAACCATGAATCTGGAATGCTGTCAAATTCTTTTTTGTAATTTAGCCATGCCATACATAGATTCTTCCTAGTTTTACAGTTCTCCATTATGACTTTATTCAACAACAAATGGTCTTTGTTCCACATGACTTTTGTTTGTTAGCTGTTCATTCTATTGCCATGATTGAGTTTTCTTCTAAAGGACTATAAACTCTGTCGGCATCAATTCCAGTATATAGTTTATACATTGCTGAAAGACATGTTATTGGTCTATAGTTTTTAGGATAGCTTGCAGGTGTTCACTCTTAACGTGCAGTATTGTTTTTCCTATTGTTAATCAGACTGGTGTCTGTTCAGGATGCTTATATAAGTAGTTCTTATTCAGGCCTAAATCTTCATGTAAAGATTTTAATACTTTTAGCCATAAGTTAGGTATTGCATCTGGGCCTGGGGTTTCCATTTAGGAACTTTTTGTAATTTTGTTTTAATTTCTCTGGCTATTACTTCATCCCATTTCATATCCTGTAATTTATACTTCTTACATTTTCTTTTGCTTCTTCTGTCTATTCAGCATCTTTTCTATGTTCCACAGGGTCTTCATTAATATTTCCCAAAATGTGTCTGTTTCTTCTTCTTTTGGTGGTGTTTCTGTATATCGTGCTTTGTTACCCAATTCTCTATAAAACTTTTTGGGTCATCAATGAATTTATTATTTTATACTTTTCCTTTATATTTACCGGTGTATCTTATAAGTTATTTTGCCTGTGCTATCTTTAGTTTATTATTTGCAATAGTGTACGACAGATCCTGGTCTGTCCTGATAATGTGTGTTTCTTTTATCACATCTATCTTTCTAAGTATTTTTGTTGATCTGTTCAATAACATCTTCCTGTGATATATTCTCTTCAGATAGATCCTACATCATCCATTCCTTTTTCATATGGGAACTCACTGGCCTTTCACTCCACAACATTGATTGTGTCAGAGTTACCTCCATTTACTGATCCTTCCCTTGCTTAGCTACTCCAGCTGAGTTTTCATACTGGTTTCCTACAGAAGGCTCCAGAGTATCTTCATGGGCAAGTGATCAGATGCTTCTCTTAAGACCTGTTTCTTCTTAATTTGGGGACTCATTGCTCTATCATGCTGTGATGTTACCATAGTTGGATTTTTTACACTAAATCCTTCATTTTGCAGGTAATCCATAACTTCAGTTTTTATTTCTTTAATTTCTCTATTACTAATCCTATTTTCTACTTCCCCCTTTGTTTTCTTATTTGTTGTATTGTGAAATGTTCTCTATCTGGATGCCTTTGCATGTATTTCTCTTCAACTATCTTTGGTGCTGCTTTTTTGTATTGATTAGTTTTGCTTCACCTTTGCATAAATATTGAACCTTATATATCTTTTTCTATCTCATATCCATATTTCTTCAGGTGTCTCCCCCTCCACCTGTTTCTCCTTACTCAAGGGATTAATTGTTCTATCGTACTGTGACATAACCTGTGTTAGACTTACTACACTAAATCCTTTACTTTGCAGGCATTCCATAACTTCAGCTTCTATTTGTTTAACTTCTGCTTTACTAATTTTCTGTTCTGTGTTCCCAATTTATGATCTTATTTTAGTATTGTGAAATGTTCCATATCTGGGTTCCTTTGCCTGTAGTTGTCTTCAAACATCTTTGGAGCTGCTATTTATGGCTTTCTCCTTTGCATAAATATTGCACTATATCAGATCTCTCTTTCTTTCCCATGTCCATGTTTCTTTTCAATCAAGTTCACAAGTTCCTTTAGTGGACCATTTAGTGTTTTTCATTTTTTTTCTGGTAGGAACTGCTAGTATGACGCATTTTTCTAACTGGATGTAGCCTTCCTTAGTGAAGCTTGCAATATCAATGTTAGAGACAGTGCAGTAGTAAGTGATTTTTAATTTTTTTTATAGAGTAGCTTCAGATTGGCATGTTTGTAGTGCATCAATGTAGTTGGATTTGCTGTAAGAACTTTTGGGAGTTTAAAGGAGACAGTCACAAGTGTGAGGCCAAACTTCAGTTTTGAAAGGAGATACCAGCGCAGTAGTGCAAAATGTGGCCATGTTTGTAGCAATAAGGTCAAGAATGCTTTGTTGTCTTGTATGTTTGTTAATCTGCTGCTCTAGAGAGTTTCTTTTTATTAAGTCTAGGAACTTTTGACCATATCATATGTTTGATATATAGGTGCCCCAGTTTACTGAAGGGTAGTTAAAGTCATCCAAAATATGGAGTTTCTGCTAACCAGGGGGTTATTTAGACCATTGATGATCCTTACTCACCAGAAGACAACAAAGGTGTTCTGTAACATGCTATTGATTGATTATAATCCTATCTAGAGTGATCTGTGGTTTACTGAGTTCATTTTATAGGGATCTACTTGGAGGGGATATCATTTTTGACAAATATGGAGACTCCACCACAGTTGACACTGAATCTGAAGACATGAAATGTGTTAAACCCAAGTACAGTAGGAATGGTCTCTTTACATGTAATCCAAGTCTCAATAAATACACAGATGTGGATGTTTTTATATGCTGGAACACCTCAAGATCTGGCAATGTATTGTTTATACTACTGGTGTTGAAGACAGCCACATTAATGAGAGAATTTTAGGACTGATATTTTCTTTCTATTGGAATGTCCATTCATTACATTTTGCCTAAAAAAGGCATTAGGAGCAGCAAAGGCTTTAGCTAGTATAAAGAAGCTCAGGAGAAAGTGGCACATGTCTTCTTTAATAACGCAAGTTGGACTGTCGATCATCTCGTCCTACGTTGACATACACTGGATCTTCCTGCAATGACACCAGCTATTTAACCAATTATTTAAGCCGATTATCTTTTCTTTGCGTCTCGGCATCATTCGGGGTAAAAGGGATTCAACTCAGGACCAGTGTCCTACCTGCTTTTGTGTCATGCATGGAAAGTCCTGCCATGTTTCTCTGCATGTCCCTCAGGATTTTACATATCAAGTTAATCGCTCTGCATGTACTGCTACCACATCACAGACATATCTGTCAGGAGTTAGGGCCTTTGTAAGGTCAGAGATCATGATGCCTGAAAGACAACTCACTGAATCTCAACTACTTCTCTATCCATGTGAGTGATTTGTCAGTGTGCCTGACAATAGAGTCACCTATCACTTAAACAGCCTCGTTATGCAGTGGTTCAGAGTGCCAGATTTGGAGTGTTTCTGCTCAAGGCAATTCTTTATGGTAGGTATGCACTGGTTGAATGAGTGGCATGATTCTGGCTGAGACTTAATCTTCTCATTCTTGTGAGGTTTTGAGGGTGATATTTTCAGTTTCTGGTGCTGATCAGACATGGACAGACATTATTGCAGTGTCTGTGGCAAGTCATAGATGTGTACAATATTCCTTTTAAATCAGATGTGCATGCAATATCCCTAATAAGTTATACGTGGATATAATATCAGTGACAAGTTAGACATGTCTGTAATATCCAGATAAATCAGATGTGGGTATAATATTCCTGATTAAAACATGGCTGTAATATCCATTATTATACCATGACCCCCTCATTAATATTCCAAAACGTGCACGCTGATTGGTCAGCGTGCACGTTGTAAATCAACTTATACTAATGGAAAAAGGTCCGGTCACCCGGACTTTTTCCATTAGTATAAGTCTTTTTTAAAACACTGTCTTGCTATGTTAAAGGAGTTTAACATAGCGACACAGGTTTACAAAAAGCAACGGAGATCTCCATTGCTTTTTTTTAAAACTGTCTCGCTATGTTAAACTCCTTTAACATAGCTACACAGTGTGTAAAAAGCAACGGAGATCTTGCTTTCTCCGTTGCTTTTTTTTTAAACCTGTCTCGCTATGTTAAATGTGTTTAACATAGCGAGACAGCTTTAAAATAAGCAACGGAGATCTCCGTTGCTTATTTTAAAGCTGTCTCACTATGTTAAACCCATTTAACATAGCAAAACAATAAAAAGCAATGGAGATCTTGCTTCCTCCGTTACTTTTGCCCACAGCTCTGATGTACTGCGTAGGCATGCGCAGTACATCAGAACTTCCATGGAATACCAGACAGCTGCGGAAGGGCAGTAAGGAGGCATTATACAATGCCATTATTTAAGAAAAGTAATTTTTTTTTTCTTAAATAATGTCATTGTATAATAGCAATAACCCACTTCTGGGTGTGGGTAATGCTGGATTTACCCACGGTTGGCTTTGTTTGGTCCCTCGGGCTTCACCCTCAGGACCAAACCACGCCAACCATGGGTAAATCCAGCATTACCCACACCCAGGCATGGGTTATTGCTATATTAGTCAGGAATGTGTATAATATCCCCTGATAATTAAGATACGAGTGCAATATCCCTGCTGGTGTACATATGATGCGTAGTTGATCCTAACTGGTCCTGGACTACTTGCTTTGGGCATTGCTCTGACTGTATACATGCCAGCACATCTGCCAGTGTATAAGCTAAAGCTCAGTCAAGGAACTAAGCCAGTGCTTCAGATATGGTTGCTGTTTTATACTTTATATCTCCAATAACATCAGGGACCATGTTTCTAGTTAGGTCAGGAGCATGAAAGTGTGGTATAAATTTTAACAATATATGGCCAATACTAAGCTGAAATATAACAGTATGGACTTGACACTTTGCTACATATTTCCTGGCACAGCTCTAGTGTACTCTAGATTTTCATCTTGTCCCAGCTTAGTACGTTTATTTATTGGCATGAATCTGTCTTTCCCATCTCAGTCTTCTCATTCTGGTAGATTATTTACTTATTTGTCTTTGTTTATTGGGAAAGTCCGACTGGGTTATAACCATTTTCAGGGGAGGCCTGGAGATTGATTTCAGGAAGCATCCCTCATAGCAGCAATGATGTTAGCAGGGGTAGCTCATGCCATCGGACTGCAGAGCTGCAGCCCTCCTTTCTGTGAAAACAAAGATAAAGAAAGATAGAATATTTAGTAGTATAAATAAAATAATACTGCTTAGTTAGCTCAGTTAGCTGTGAGTCCAACTGACTCACTGTTAAAGTCCTGGAACTACTCAACTACTCAAACTACACGCACATGTATGCTCGGCAAGTTCCGGGTTTAAATAAAACTAGTTTCTGTAAATCCAGACTGCTGTAAAACTAGTCTAGATTAAAAAGAGAAGGCATCAGTGATGCCCAGAAGTCTATGCAGTTTGTAACTGGGGTAAAGTGGAAGGGGATTGGACTGCCAAGTCCACAGTCATGTATGTGACATGGATGGCTGGATGACTACTGATTGGTTCTTGCTCTCTTCCCACGCTTTGCATGGCAGGAAAAAGAGAGTGAGAAACAGTCAGTAGGAGTACTTTGTAGTTCATTTGATTGGACAGCAGGCAGAGCAGTGCAGTGACCTTTAACTTGTTTGACCAGAGTGTTGCCTGGACTGGAAAATGAAGCGCTTCAAGTGAAAAGGAAGGAAAGGAAGAAGTGGAACTGAATAAATAGCAGGTTAGTGAAGGAGACAAACAAAGTTAAGTAAAGAATTCTTAAGTTGCACTGTCTTGCTTAGATACCTATGAGACATTAAAGGAAATGTATATTTAAAATAATATGAGGATGTCATAGATGTTCGGTACATATAGTAAAAAACTGGCATGCTAGAATACACGATATGAGTTGTTAGCAGTTAGCATGCTGAGTAAAGAGGGGCAGGAAATTAAATTAATTTGGGTAATGATGAAGTAGCCTTGTTAAAATAGATATGCTTTTTTATTGGAAGCATTTTACTTAAAGTAGGAATAAATAATAATGATATGCTGCGGTGGTGCAGCGGTTAGCGTTGTCGCCTCACAGCAAGAGGCTCTCCCGTTCGATTCTCGGCTGGAGCGCCTTCTGTGTGGAGTCTGCATGTCCTCCCCGTGGTCAAGTGGCATTAAAGACATGCAGGCAGGTGTGTGTGTGAATGGGTGTGACTTCTTTGAAGGTTGGGCATCGGGCTGGCAACTCATCACCGTAAAAATCCACTGTCAATCATTAGTGGACCGGAGTTCCACTGTGGCGACCCCTAACCAGGAAAAGCCAAAAGACATTACTAAGAATAAATAATGATGTTCATATCTTGGATTTAATATAATAAACTGGCAAATGTGGCTAACTGTGGATTGCAAGAGTGATAGGTTTCCCAGGAAGTGAATATAAAGAGGGAAAATAAGTCATATCTGAGTTAGAAAAGAAGAATTCCTTTTTGAATAGTTGCTGTTTCATCTTGGATGAGCTAGAGTGAGATTTTCTCTGCCCAAAATACAAGTTTATTTACTTCTGCTTTAATTTTCTCTAAATGATATTTAAAGGGTAAGGAAGGGTCTAACCACAGGCCTAAGAATCTAAAATAAGTTTTTCTTATAATGTTTTCTTATGGGCCAGTGACTGACCAGTCAATTCAAAGAGCATGTTTTTCCTGCCATTTTTCTCTCCCTTTTGCTGACCATTAAGCCTCTCATAACATAAGCATCCCATTATTTCTTAGTGTGTATGAGCCAGTCATGGGAGGCCATGATCCAGGCATCCAATGGGAATTTTTCAGTGATCTGTGTCCCTTCTACTGACAGCCTTGGATGTAGTCCTACACTATACAGCCTGTTCATTATGCACACTTCTTCACATGCTCACTGACTTCTACCATATTTACATGCTGCTTGTGTACACTTATTCCCATCTTGCATTTACCAAGACACCCTATTACTATTGGGGACAAGTCCAGCAGCAGACCATCTTCCTTGTCTTCATGTAGCATGGATGAGCCCAGTCAGCAGTTCACTCATTCCCGTCCTCACTAGCCCTTTTTAACAGGTACTAGGTCATCAGAATGACAAGCAGGGCTTTAACATTTTACATCATATATCTGACCAAAGCACATAGGTGTGTTTTTATTTGGGTTATTTTGAATGTATTCTCCTGAACAATAATACCCACAATGGCCTTTCAAAGCAACCCTAATACTTAAATGTCATATGTATCATAACTTAAAGGCACTTCTCCAAATGCTAACATACAACATGATTGTTATTACTGAAGAATGATAATACAGCTTATCTTAACCATGTAAATATGATGCACTACAATATTTCATAAAATTCCTAGAAGTTTCAAGGCAGTGTTAGTCCAATGCACACCCAGTCTTGGGTGCTTTTTTATTTTATTTATTTATCAGGAAAGTCCGACTTGGAACAAAGCCAATTTTCAGCAGAGACCCAGGAAGAAACACTCCAGATGCATGTCTTTATAACATGGGAGGAATCATGAGCACCCAGAGGAAACCCATACAAATGCAGGGAGAACATGCAGACTCCACACAGAAGGCAACCCAGCAGAGAGTTGAACCAGAGAACCTCTTGCTGCGAGGTGACAACACTACCACTGCACCACTGCGCTGTCCTCTGATTGTTACCATATGTACTTAAAGACTCCAAGTGATGGTTAAAGCTTCACATTCATAATGAAGATATTGCCAGGGATAGTACTAAGTCTTTTGCCTAATAAAGGGACACTATTACACCAGAGAGTCTCAACTGGAAAACAGACTTACCTGCAAAATTCACTGTTACTTTAAGTTTTTGAAAACACTATACCGACTGCATTCTTAAAACTACAAACCTAATATCTTCTTATTACAACAAGCTCTTCTAAATAGTACATCATCAACCAAAACTTGTCATAATGAATCTTAATACTAAGCTTTTGCTTAGTAATCATAAATATTGTTACTGACATCTCTTTCAACATGTTCTGTACAAACTTTATTGCTGCATTAGGTACACTCTGTATCTCCAGAACAATATAATTAAGGTGTCTCTACATAACTTTTGTACCTATTCAGTCTGTTTTTTACCTGCAGTGACTTACTAAAAATATAGCAGCTACATATGCAACATGTCAACCACACACATTTCTCAATGGCCAGCTTTATTTCTGCAAAATGATCCTATTAGGTGCAGATGACAGTGAAATGAATCCTAGTCCTATTAATAGCTCAGCAGATACTTGCTAAGATCTGATGTCACTGATGTGATAATGAAAGGGACTTTAAACTCGTTTGTTAGTTCAAGGAGTATATGCAGTAAACTTCCACACTTCCAGGTTTGGGTGCTCTCACTGCTATTGCACATACCAAAATATCCTCAGGTGATAGTTAAAGCCTCACATTCCTTTCAGGATATTTGGTGTTCATAAATGACAGGAAAAGTAGAAGGGATGATGGAATGTTAATCCTGGTGCATAGCTTTGTTAATTCTGAATTACATGACAAGAAACTACCAATATCCCCAAGGAAAAGAAGTTGCACTATGCAAACCTGTACTCAACAGATAGGTTCATAGGTTCACAGGTGTATACTAGGCTAACAACAGTTAGAGCAAGGGTCAATATAAGCCTAGCCGTGCAACCCAAATGTGACCCACAAATCTGATTTATATTGTGGGGATTTACTGACCGTCTCTGTCTACAGAGACAAACATGACAAACTGGAGTGAATTTCTGTATAACCTTCCACTGGTCCAACTTGCACTTAAATAGGGTTAGGATGATACTCTGCTTCACATGGATGGGCAGCCTGTTCCAGAGAATGGGAATTCTCTGAGAAACATATCTGTCTCCAGCATGTCCTGTTTATGTCTCAAGCAAAATTTATGCCTGTTCATCTAGTAGTTTTGATGCTGTTTGTTTTGCAGATGTGCAAACGTTTCATCAAAACAGGGTCCTGGGATGCTTTATACATCAGGCAAAGAAGACCTCTCAGAAGTCTGTATAATACTTGGTAAAGAGACAGGGCTTTAGGCAATCAGTGTGGACATTGTGTTTACTCCCTACATTCTTTTTGTATACAGCCTTTGCAGACATTCCAGTTGGTACGTGTGTAGTCAGGTACATACCAAAGGGGACATTATAGTCTATGATGAAACATAACATACTGCATACCTCAGTCTCAACTGTACAGATTTCCACAGAATATCCAGATTTTAGAATCACAATTTTGGTCCATTTTTCATAAAATTGTGGTTTTCTGGCAAATTAGAGGCAAATAAGATTGAAGTTAGAAAATAATGAGACATTTGAGTTTCAGATTTCATACCCTACAGAAAATTCATACTAATACAAGACCTACTATTCTATCAACTTTCTAAGTTTGTAAGATCAATATTTAAAAAATGTCCCTATTTTTGGGCCTTGCTTTGTCCCACTTTTATTTATGGATTTGTCCAGATTTCGTGCTCTGAGGTTGAGAGGTATGACCAAATGTGTCAGGGCCATCACCGTCAGCCAGAGACATTTTAAATTGTGACATACCTGTTGTATCCCACTCCCCTATGTAGTAACTCTGTATGTGTCAAAGCAAAGCAAGGAGCAGTTATGGAGTGTAAGTATGCAGAGTATCCCCCCATCCAAGGTAGACACAAGTACAGTGGTTTTTCATCTGTCCTTGATTTTGCAGAAAGTTCTGGTTTTCTGTCATATTTTTATACTGTGGATTTATGCTTCTTACCTTCAGAAAATGCATGTTATTGCAGTGCCTCTTTTTGCTCTGTGTTTAAGTAGCAATGCTTTAATGACCATCAGGTAAGCTTATCTGAGACTGTAAGATGCAAGTAAGCTTTAATAAGCATACTGTTAAAGAATTATCGACATTGAAAATATTTATGTTGTTGTCATGCAGAGAATATTTACGTAACTAGATAACTGCAGAGATAAGTTTTTTATATATATATATATCTCATCATATATCAATTGAAATTGTTACCTTTTTATTGTATTTATGTGTATCGGAGCTCTTCTCTTTGGGTTTCCACTGAAAATGGGCCAAAAACCCAACTGGACCAACCCAGTTAACAAAGGTCAATAAATAAATAAATAAATAAAGTCTTCAAACCAACCTGTATATATATATATATATATATATATATATATATATATATATATATATATATATATATGGAGAACATCAATATCTGTGCAGTAACAGAAACCTGGTTCAAGGCTCCTGAGAGCACCCCAGCACTACCAGGTTATACCTCATAACATGCTTTTCGGCCCCAAAACTTGGACCGAACCACAAAAGGAGGGGGAGTATCAATATTTATCAAAGATACCCACACCTCCAGGTTGGTGGCACAGCACGAAGCATCAGAGACTATCCATGTGCAACTAACAGTGGGTAAAACTGCCTTCCAGTTTATAGCCTGCTACAGACCACCCTCCCAAACCCAGGAACCCCACTCAGCCTTCCTGAGAACACTGGAAAATATGAAGGTCTCTCCAAACACCATTATATTGGGCGACTTCAACTACCCAAACATAGACTAGGAGCATTACTCTAGCTCCAACACCCTAGCCCAAAGGTTCCTAGAATTTATAAACTCAAATGCTAAGGAACAACTTGTTACCACTCCCACAAGAGGGGAAAACATACTGGACCTGATCATCACCAACATGGGGACTCTATGCTGCAGACCAGAAGTGTATCCCTCATTGGTAAGATCAGACCATAAACTAATCTCACTGGATACTCACATCCCGACTCCACCCCCTGCCCTGAAAACCACAGTGAAAAACTTCTCTAATGCAAATTTCACACTCCTCAAAACCGAGGTGGAATCCTTCAAAGCCCCTGGGCCTGTGGAAAATACGACCCAGACCGCAGAATCTTTATAAACGAATTCTATGAACACCTTCAGGAATGCATGGATCATGCAATCCCAAATAAAACCAAGTCCCAATCCTCCAAAGGCAGACGTCCTGTCTGGTGGACCCCAGCCATAAACAAACTATACAATAGAAGGAGGAAGCTACTACACGATAGAGCAAAATCCCAAAAAGGGAAGGCATCTCTGATCAGTATTAGCAAAAAACTACAGGCACTCATAAAATCATCTAAGGCCAGCTTCGAGAGAAAAATTGCACAGGACACTAAGGATAATCACAAGGCTTTCTTTAGTTATGTTAGGAACCTGGGTGGGAATTCCCAGATATGCTCAGAATTAGTCCAAAATGACAAAAAATACACCGAACCCACAGACATTGCCAACATCCTAGCTGACAGGTTCAGCGCAAACTTCTCCCCCCCATCCCCACCAAAAGGGCAAATATCTATCCCAGCAGAGTGCTGCCCCCCCTGACATCTCAAATGCTCAGGTAAGAGCTGCCCTCTCCAAAGCAAAAAACACAGCATCAATGGGATCAGACGGTGCCCTGGGCTGCGTCCTACATGAACACCAACAAGAGCTAAACCCAAACATAAAACTACTGTTCAATCTCAGCCTTACTACAGGATATGTACCCAAACAGTGGCGTACAGCAACAGTGGTCCCTCTCCACAAAGGTGGTGCCTCAGCAGATCCTGGAAACTATCGTCCCATAAGCCTGACTAGCTTGGTCTGCAAAGCTATGGAAAGGATCATCATGGACCTCATAAATAAAGATATTGGGGACCTACAGACACTAGATCCTACCCAGTTTGGCTTTGTTAAGGGCAGATCCTGCCTCTTAATCCTGGTTGATTTCTTTGAAACAGTCACTAAGGCCATTGACGAGGGGAAGGTGGTCCACAAAGCCTACCTGGACCTTGCAAAAGCCTTCGATACAATACCCCACTCGGGCATTATAGATAAGCTCACCAGCTTAAATATAAACCCCTATGTCACTAGATGGGTTGCAAACTGGCTCAAAGACAGAACCTACATGGTTAGAATTTCTGAAGCCATGTCAGACTCCAAACCAGTTACAAGTGGCATCCCACAAGGCTCAGTCCTGAGACCTCTCTTGTTCGATATATATTTCTTGGAGGTACAGGCCAACACGGAAGGACTGTGGCTGACCAAGTTTGCAGATGACTGCAAACTGGGCGC
Source organism: Protopterus annectens (assembly GCF_019279795.1). NCBI lineage: Eukaryota > Metazoa > Chordata > Ceratodontiformes > Protopteridae > Protopterus > Protopterus annectens. The sequence goes on from NC_056745.1 coordinate 644,303,687, forward strand.
CATAATCGACACTCCAGCCGACACAAGCATCCTCCAAAAGGGCCTCATAGAAACAGACAACTGGTGCCAGAGCCATGGCCTCAAGCTAAATGCCAAAAAGTGTATAGTCATCCCCTTTGGCAAAAACAAAGTGCCCACAAATTACCACATAGGTGGTAATCCATTAAGTACAGAAGAAGTAATTAGGGACCTGGGGACCCAAGTTGATAGCAATCTCTCATTTGACAACCACGTGGCCAAAGTGATTAGAAAAACATTTTATATAGCCCACCTAATCATGAAGGGATTCACATATAGATCAGGGGAGGTCATCGTGCCTCTTTACTCATCCCTCATCAGGCCCATAATTGAGTACAATGCCCATTTTGGGATGTACCTTACCAGACACCTGCAGCAACTGGAAAGACCCCAAAAGTACCTCACCAAGAGGATCAAAGGGCTCAAACAGATGCCATATGCCGCCCGGTTAAAAAACTCCAGCTCTACTCAGTGGCATACCGCCTGCTCAGAGACGATCTGTGCCTGACGTATAAAGCCATGTCCAACCCAGAATTAATGGACATGCTGCACCTCACAAAATCCAAATCCCATTGAGCTACGCACTCGAGAGACTTGAACCTCAGCACTGAAATAAATAGGACATGCTGGAAGGACAGATTCATAACCCAGAGGCTCCCTTCACTCTGGAATAAAATACCAGTCCAGGTTAGGCAGAGTCCCTCATTGACTCTCTTCAAGAGGAATCTTGATGAGTGGATGGGAGATCGTAGGTTTACCCCGGGTATCACTTCTGTGTCACTGTTAGACAGAGGCACAGTATACCAACCTCGAAAAAGGGCATAGCAAAATTATTTTAAAATGGGTGGCAAAAGCCAAACACACTCTGGCTAGGCTTATAAATGCCCTAGGGCAGATAGCCTGGTATGAACCTATGAACCTATATATATATATATATATATATATATATATATATATATATATATATATATATTTATGTATGTATATATATATATATATATATATATATATATATATATATATATATATATATGTGTGTGTGTGTGTGTGTGTGTGTGTGTGTGTGTGTATATATATATATATATATATATATATATATTGGAAGGGGTGTGGTCAGCTAGAAAGGGGCGGAGCTGTGGTATAGTGGATCAGTGCTGCCCATGCTTACCAATTTACATAAAATAAATGCTCAGTTACTATGGTGCATGCTGAATACTCTACACAGCACATTGTTACATGTTGTTGTCTTTCGGCTTTTCCCAGTTAGGGGTCGCCACAGAGGAACTCCGGTCCGCTAATGATTGGCAGTAGATTTTCACAAACACTGAGGTGCCAGCTCGATGTTCAACCTTCAACAAAGGCACGCCCATTTACGCATGTCTTTTGAATGCCCACCCAACCGTGGGGAGGACATGCAGTCTTCCTTGAGGTGGTCTGCATAGGACAACTTACTTATGCCCTGTATTCTTTTATTGAGGAACTTCTATGAATGTTCCAATTGTTGGATATACCTGGTTACATACAAACCAACTATGAAGCAATCATGCAGCCTCAGCCTAGTTTAGAATGTGGCATACAAGCAGGCAAAGCCACACAGTATAAAACTCGTCACGTGGAAATAGGAAATGCACTTGGTGGCACAAGAGTGCAGCAGGTAGAACAGAACATGTCTGTAGCATGCTTTGTGCAATGCAGAACACACAGCTCTCTGATGTGCATGGTCAACAACGGAATATGTGTGGTGGAAAAACTATGTGAAATTAAGTAAGAAGAAATAGGCTTGAAATTGATCACTGTCCTACCAGTTAAAGAGATAAACAAATAAACATATATTCTTGCATACATACATATGCACATAAACAAATAATGAAATAAATAAAATCAGGCACAGTAAAGCACAAAGATGTGTACCATGTGTCAGTGTAGTGAGCATAGTGTTGGCATCTGTAGTGCCTGGGATACACTTAGCATAGGCATAGCTCCCCCTAGCCCTGATAGCAGTATTTGCATGATGAGATATTTTTACCTTGGATATTACTACACACACATTCATGCTTGTGCCATCTATTCTTTACAGTTCTCTAATCACAGTAATGGGACCAAAGATGCATACCTAGTATGTCTGTGTGTCACTCTGAACCGCCTACTTATCTACATCACACTTGTAAGTGCAGGTAAAGCAGTTGTCATTGTGCCCAATAAATAAATGTGAAAGATCACCCTGATGTGGACATCTGTTATGGCTTACAAAGCATATAATAGAAAATTATCTAACTGTGTTTGCATGATGCAAGTCTTCATTACCTCTCCTTGTTTGCACACAGAGCAGTGCGGGAGCCACACTTTGCAGAGGTATGGAACCGCAGATCTTAATTTGTTGATGCTGTCATTACTGCTGTAGATATGTGCTAGCAAAGTGAGATATTATTTGCCACAGAAATGCACCTGTGTTTGCTGTTAAACTAGATACAGATTTATTTTCAAGTTTTGACATATGTAGTAGACAGTGCTCTCACTGCTATTGCACATACCAAAATATCCTCAGGTGATAGTTAAAGCCTCACATTCCTTTCAGGATATTTGGTGTTCATAAATGACAGGAAAAGTAGAAGGGATGATGGAATGTTAATCCTGGTGCATAGCTTTGTTAATTCTGAATTACATGACAAGAAACTACCAATATCCCCAAGTAAAAGAAGTTGCACTATGCAAACCTGTACTCAACAGATAGATTCATAGGTTCACAGTTGTATACTAGGCTAACAACAGTTAGAGCAAGGGTCATTATAAGCCTAGCCGTGCAACCCAAATGTGACCCACAAATCTGATTTATATTGGGGGGATTTACTGACCGTCTCTGTCTACAGAGACAAACATGACAAACTGGAGTGAATTTCTGTATAACCTTCCACTGGTTCAACTTGCACTTAAATAGGGTTAGGATGATACTCTGCTTCACATGGTTGGGCAGCCTGTTCCAGAGAATGGGAATTCTCTGAGAAACATATCTGTCGCCAGCATGTCCTGTTTATGTCTCAAGCAAAATTTAGGCCTGTTCATCTAGTAGTTTTGATGCTGTTTGTTTTGCAGATGTGCAAACGTTTCATCAAAACAGGGACCTGGGATGCTTTATACATCAGGCAAAGATGACCTCTCAGAAGTCTGTAAGAGACAGGGCTTTAGGCAATCAGTGTGGACATTGTGTTTACTCCCTACATTCTTTTTGTATGCAACCTTTGCAGACATTCCTGTTGGTACGTGTGTGGTCAGGTACATACCAAAGGGGACATTATAGTCTATGATGAAACATAACATACTGCATACCTCAGTCTCAGCTGTACAGATTTCCACAGAATATCCAGATTTTAGCATCACAATTTTGGTCCGTTTTTCATAAAATTGTGGTTTTCTGGCAAATTAGAGGCAAATAAGATTGAAGTTAGAAAATAATGAGACATTTGAGTTTCAGATTTCATACCCTACAGAAAATTCATACTAATGCAAGACCTACTATTCTATCAACTTTCTAAGTTTGTAAGATCAATATTTAAAAATTGTCCCTATTTTTGGGCCTTGCTTTGTCCCACTTTTATTTATGGATTTGTCCAGATTTCTTGCTCTGAGGTTGAGAGGTATGACCAAATGTGTCAGGGCCATCACCGTCAGCCAGAGACATTTTAAATTGTGACATACCTGTTGTATCTCACTCCCCCATGTAGTAACTCTGTATGTGTCAAAGCAAGGCAAGGAGCAGTTATGGAGTGTAAGTATGAAGAGTATCCCCCCATCCAAGGTAGACACAAGTACAGTGGCTTTTCATCTGTCCTTGATTTTGCAGAAAGTTCTGGTTTTCTGTCATATTTTTATACTGTGGATTTATGCTTCTTACTTTCAGAAAATGCATGTTGTTGCAGTGCCTGCTTTTGCTCTGTGTTTAAGTAGCAATGCTTTAATGACCATCAGGTAAGCTTGTCTGAGACTGTAAGATGCAAGTAAGCTTTAATAAGCATACTGTTAAAGAATTATCGACATTGAAAACATTTATGTTGTTGTCATGCAGAGAATATTAACGTAACTAGATAACTGCAGAGATAAGGTTTTTTTTTTATATCTCATCATATGTCAATTAAAATCGTTACCTTTTTATTGTATTTATGTGTATTGAAGCTCTTCTCTTCGGGTCTCCACTGAAAATGGGCCAAAAACCCAGCTGGACCAACCCGGTTAACAAAGGTCAATAAATAAATAAATAAATAAAAAAAGTCTTCAAACCAACCTGTACATATATATATATATATATATATATATATATATATATATATATATATATATATATATATATTGGAAGGGATGTGGTCAGCTAGAAAGGGGCGGAGCTGTGGTATAGTGGATCAGTGCTGGCCATGCTTACCAATTTACATGAAATAAATGCTCAGTCACTATGGTGCCTGCTGAGTACTCTACACAGCACATTGTTACATGTTGTTGTCTTTTGGCTTTTCCCAGTTAGGGGTCGCCACAGAGGAACTCCGGTCCGCTAATGATTGGCAGTAGATTTTCACGAACGCCAAGGTGCCAGCTCAACAATCAACCTTTGACGAAAGCACTCCCATTTACGCATGTCTTTTGAATGCCCACCCAACCGTGGGGAGGACATACAGACTTCCTTGAGGTGGTCTGCATAGGACAACTTACTTATTCCCTGTATTCTTTTATTGAGGAACTTCTATGAATGTTCCAATTGTTGGATATACCTGGTTACATACATACCAACTATGAAGCAATCATGCAGCCTCAGCCTAGTTTAGAATGTGACATACAAGCAGGCAAAGCCACACAGTATAAAACTCGTCACGTGGAAACAGGAAATGCACTTGGTGGCACAAGAGTGCAGCAGGTAGAACAGAACATGTCTGTAGCATGCTTTGTGCAATGCAGAACACACAGCTCTCTGATGTGCATGGTCAACAATGGAATATGTGTGGTGGAAAAACTATGTGAAATTAAGTAAGAAGAAATAGGCTTGAAATTGATCACTGTCCTACCAGTTAAAGAGGCAAACAAATAAACATATATTCTTGCATACATACATATGCACATAAACAAATAATGAAATAAATAAAATCAGGCACAGTAAAGCACAAAGATGTGTACCATGTGTCAGTGTAGTGAGCATAGTGTTGACATCTGTAGTGCCTGGGATACACTTAGCATAGGCATAGCTCCCCCTAGCCCTGATAGCAGTATTTGCATGATGAGATATTTTTACCTTGGATATTACTACACACACATTCATGCTTGTGCCATCTATTCTTTACAGTTCTCTAATCACAGTAATGGGACCAAAGATGCATACCTAGTATGTCTTTGTGTCACTCTGAACCGCCTACTTATCTACATCACACTTGTAAGTGCAGGTAAAGCAGTTGTCATTGTGCCCAATAAATAAATGTGAAAGATCACCCTGATGTGGACATCTGTTATGGCTTACAAAGCATATAATAGAAAATTATCTAACTGTGTTTGCATGATGCAGGTCTTCATTATCTCTCCTTGTTTGCACACAGAGCAGTGCAGGAGCCACACTTTGTAGAGGTATGGAACAGCAGATCTTAATTTGTTGATGCTGTCATTACTGCTGTAGATATGTGCTAGCAAAGTGAGATATTATTTGCCACAGAAATGCACCTGTGTTTGCTATTAAACTAGATACAGATTTATTTTCAAGTTTTGACATATGTAGTAGACAGTGCTGCAACATTCCCCATAAATATTAATATGATGCATGCAGTGTTGATGTTTGATGAACATGTCCTCAGGCTGCAGTTGTTGCAACTGTCTGTGTATATATGTACTATAAAATGTTGATGTCTGCACTATACATTACTACCATTCAGTGCTTACTGTATATACTATATATACTGCACATACTGCAGCCCGGGCCTCCCTAGATCAGAAGAGATAGAGAGAGACCTGAAACTGTAAATCCTTTAACTTCAGAAACTAAAATGTGATTCCAGCCAAAAATTATGCATTCCAAAGTGCATTTTTGTTGTACCTCTTATTTTACACACACATATACACAGACACACACACACACACACACACACACACACACACACACACACACACACACACACACACACACACACACACACACTGTTGCACTTCAAAGAAGGGAGGATTTCACAGGATACAGTTTCACAGTTATTGTATATTCCCACTAATTGCTAATTCATTCCTTTATTTTACCAGTGCACATCCACACCATCAGAAAAGGAGTATTACTAAGGGGCAGTATGTGAGAATAAGTAGGATGACCTCAGATAATTATGACTTTGAATGCAAGTATGATATTTTAAGAAGCATGTTTTTGTGTACAGGTTACCCCATGAACCTAATTAATGAGGTATATAGTGAAGTAGTCAAGGGTCGTAGCAATAGGTTTAGACCCATTCTTGGTACTGGGCTTCCCAATGAGGTTACACATTCTGATATTGGATTTTTGAGCCTTGGGTCTGAAAGAAGTGATGGGTACGAACATGCGTTTGTTACGGAATTTAATGGTGATGCTAGGGTTATTCAAAACATTATGGAATGAGAATGGCAAAAATTTGCTAATCTATCTGATCTCATGGGTATTTTTGATACACCTTTTAAGTATATGTTTAGTAGATGTCTTAATATTAAGGACTTATTGGAATGCAATTATGTAGCAGGTAGTACACACAATAAAGTAATAGTTATTTTTTAATGTTTTAATTTGGTTCTTGTATTTCATTGGTGGTTCAGTTTTTTAGAGGTGTAATAAGGGGCTAGGTTTTACTGTTTGTATAACATCTGATGAAGTCTTGAATGACAAAAACATAGTAGTCTGTTAAGCATTTCTGTTTGTTTGTAGCCTTCACCTTGTGTGACTATTAAACTTGAATTCCTGGACTAGCATCATTGGTGGTCTTCATAATAACTATTTTGTGTTTTTTCCCGCTAATTGCACTTATATTGTCTCTGTTCTGAAACGAGATCCTTGGTACACGTTATCAAGCTGAAGTGTTTCTCTCAGCAAAAGGGCAGGTTTAGTATCTGAAAAGGAGATGGACGAGCAAGTAGTAAATATTAATGATTCTTTCTTATGGCTACATATAGTCTGGATTTTACATTGGCACCCTAACTAACAAAATGCTGTTTAACTGCAGTTCTGTGATGTTGAACAGTGCTTGCCATATTCTTCCATGCAGACCATGGAGATTACTTTGGATGGAACAGAATCACTTATTCACATTTGGGGAAAGTGTCTATAAAGTACGTTTTGACATCATGGCATGGCTATAAACCCTGTGAGCCAACTATCAGCACTTACAAGATTCTAAGTCATGGTATGATATTGTAGATATTCTACTAAGATGGTAAAAATCAAGTCCACATATGTAATTCAGTAATGAAACTATATATATCTTTAGACGTAGATCTGTATTTATGTTTCTGTATCTTTAAAACTTTAAGCACTAGCTGAAGTCCCATCTGCATTACTGAAAATGCCTGACAAGCCTATCATCCAGGTTGTGCTTAAGAAAGAGGAAGTTAATCTTCATGTCAAACTACATCGAATTCTGTACCTTCTTAATTCCATTTTAGCCATTCAAAGACAATTCAGATCAGTTAAAA